>NC_065451.1:73900221-74214509 GCF_917563875.1 Diabrotica virgifera virgifera
CGAAACGTTTAGGTAGGGGGAGGGGGGTACAGAAAAACGTTACGGTGCGTTACATGAGGGGGAGGGGGGTCAAAAATCCTCAAAAATTGCGTTACGTAATACTTGAACGCTCCCACTGAGCTATACTCCTTGTGCTTGTGCGGGTGCGGACTACAATATTGCTCACACATAGTATCAAATAGATCAATTGAAGTATAAAAATACTTTAAATATTAGGTACTTATTTTCTTATTTCCGAGGTAGACAAATCTAAAGATACAAAAATTATAATAAATATATTTACTGAAAACACTAATATATTCTTTCGCTGTTATGTAAATCCTCAAGTTCTTTATTTATAACAATCTTATCGACATCCGGATCAACTGTTGCCCAGTTAGTGTTCTACGGGTCAAAATACATAAAAAACTTGGGTAAGTCCATCTGAATTAAGAAGGCCGTTGTACCCCCCTGGCGACAGGACTATAAGAGAGCCAACCTTTGAACGCAAAGGTTGTGAGTTCGAATCCTGGCTGGATGAAAATTTTTGGTTTGTTAAAAATTTAATAAACGGAAGATAATTTATATCTTTGTGGCATCGGTACTCACTTGAGAAACCACAGATGTTCGGATATAAACGAGCAAGTTGTCCCCATAAACGAAATTATACCACAACACCAATTCGGAGTTAGACGTGAACACTCAACCATACAACAATGCCACAGAATAGTAAATATAATTAAAACAACTCTTGAAGAGAAAAAGTTTTGCGCTGGAGTGTTTCTCGATATACAACGCATTTGATAGGGTGTGGCATCAAGGTCTCCTCTATAAACTGAAATTACACCCAACAGACCAACTATACTTTATTCTAAAATCATATCTTACTGACCGATATTTCCAAGTCAAAGTTGAAGACAACTTCTCAAATTACCACATCATCCAATCTGGTGTACCACAGGGTAGCGTTCTCGGCCTATTTCTATATCTGATATTTACGGACGACGTCCCAACCAGAAATGATACTTTCTTAGCTACTTTTGCCGATGATACGGGAATCCTAGCAGTGGATGTCGACCCTAATGTAGCATCACAAAAAGTTCAAAATCATTTGGACCAATTACAAAACTGGCTCAAGCGATGGAAAATAAATGTTAATGCCAGCAAGTCAGTGCAAATTACTTTTACAACCAGAAAATCTACATGTCCTCAAATTTCTATAAATAATACTCCGATTCCCATCAAGCCAGTTGTCAAATACTTGGGATTGCATCTGGATGAAAAACTCATATGGAAAACACACATTAAAATTAAACGTAAACAATCAGATCTTAAACTAAAAAATATGAACTGGCTATTTAACAACAGTTATCTCTTGAAAATAAACTGCTTCGGTACAAAGCTATACTTATACCAGTTTGATCTTACGGAATAGAACTATGGGGCTGCAGTAAACCTTCAAATACGAAGATACTCCAAACATTCCAATCCAAAATTCTCCGTATGATAAGTAAAGCTCCATGGTATGTATCCAACCAGGCACTTCACAATGATCTGGACATCTCACTAATCAAGGACTTAATAAAAAATCGTCCAATAAAATATAAAAATCGCACCACTGACCACACCAACGAATTGATCAATAATTTATTCACCCAACCACTTGCTGACACAAGACTAAAGATAATATGGCCAGACGACCTACCACAATAAACAATAGTACTTAGAGAACCGTCACTGGATGGTACCTAACTCAGCTTAATTTACTTTCAGACTATTTACTTATTACTTTGTGTTTAGATTAGATTGTAAAAATGCAGTGTATCGAAAAAAATGTTCGGATATAGTAAGCGTCTCTTTGTAAAGACAATGAAGTCGACCTTAATAAGTAACAAAACATTTACTCAACACACACACTACACATTACTTCCCTATTGTTAACCCATCGTGTCTGGCACAATGGCTAAGTGTCCAGTCCGTTGAAACTGTTCTAGTAAACTTTGAAAAATTTCTCTTCTTGGTTGTCGTCCATTAGTAGCACATTTTTGTTCTTTTAATCTCTCAAAGTGAAGATGATTTACCAAAGTATGCTGTACCAATTTAATATAAACGTCGGAAAATTTAACATATTAATATCCTCAAAAAGACAAAATTCATGGTCATAACAGCAGATCCAATAAGATGTTAATTGCAGCTGGAAGGTCAGATAATAGAACAAGTGTTGGAGTTTAAATACCTGGGCATCAGACTAGCTAGCTACTGAAGGCTCGAAACAGAAGTGGAAGATCAAGTGAATAGAGCAAACAGAGCCGCAGGTTGCCTGAATGATACAATATTTAGAAATAAAATATCGGAAAAAAAATGAAAGGCAGAATTTACAAAACAGTCATCAGACCAATAATGACATACGCGGCAGAAATACGACCCGACACTGAGAGGAAAAAAAGATTGCTCGAAACAGCGGAGATGAATACCTTCGAAAAATCGATGGTAAGACTCTATGGGACAGAGCTAGAAGTACAGATATACGACGGAGAGGCAAGGTGAATAATATTAATAACTGAGTAAGAAACAGAAGAATAGAATGGAATGACCACATAAGCCGAATGACAACAAATGGGGTAGTAAGGACAGTGAGAGACGGTTCCCCAATAGGAAGACGATCAGTGGGAAGACCACGAAAACGATGGAACGACAACTTACTAGAGGTACATTAAAAAAACAGCCAGAGTCATGTCTATACAAAAAGAGGAAGAAAAAGAAGACATTTTTGTTATACTCTCCTAGCAGAAAACCATATTAATCAGTTCCTCATTAGAAAAATTTATATTAGTAATGGTAACAAAGCAACTGGAACTATAAAAATACTATAATGCTAAATAATTGAGCAAATTTAGTTTCATAGCCAACTAGGTAGTATATTGTATATTTTATTTATATTTGTCGCACCAACAATCTTAACTACTTAGTTATTTTGATATCTCATCCAATATTAATAAATTAAGGATCAGTCTAGAATAATATGTATTTATTTTCCTAAAATTTGTTTTGATTAAATATTTTCACGGCCAACCTAATAAAAATTCACGTAATTTTTCAAAATAATCACGAATAACTCACAAATTTAACCCCCTCTGTGGCTCAGTGGTAAGCCGAATGGTCGTAAGTTCAAGTCTCACCAGGGTCAGAAATATTTCGTTTATTAAAAATTAATAAATGCAGATGATTTCTGTCCTTGTGGGATCGGTACTCACCGGAGGGACCGCAGACGTTCGGATACAATTAGCGTCTCTTTGCAAAGACAATGACGTCGACTTTGCAAAGTATCAAGACACTTACTCAACACACACCCTACACATGACACTAGGTACCCAACTGCAAAAATTCATGCCAATGGGCCTACCATGCCTATGGCCATTAGTGGTCTCGAGGCATTAGCTAAAGAAAAAAACGCACAAATTAAAGAAGTTAGGTATAGAGAATGCTTAAGAAATAAGAAAAAAGTACTATTAATATCATTCCATAACAATTTTAAAATACAGGGTGGTGTTCCATTTAAGAAGACTTACAAAATACTCATTCTTAGTGTCGACCCACCCTGTATACTAAAATACATTGTGCTATAATAATAATGTTTGACAATAGCAGTGGCGGCCGGTCAGGGTCGGCAGGGTCGGTAGTGCCGACCCACACATTATGGACACATTGTAGATTTTCTAAATATTTAATTTAATCCAGAGTTGATGATATTTGTTTCTGTAAAATAAAAAAAAAATCTGTGAGATAATACAGACTAAATTTAATTCATTGTTTTTAAAAGAATTCGATCAATCCGATACGTTACGTGATCCCTACGCGTAAGAAACTTTCAAATTAATAATCCCAGCCGTGCATCCGATTGCGATTATATGAATTCTTTTTTATAAGATCAGCTTCGCTTCGACGGCAAGCCGTCCCTAGATCTACGATTTGAAGCGCTGCACTGTGGAATATTAGACAACCAATTATACATTTCACCATGATTTCACCCGTATTTGAATGGCAGGGTCCGGCACATAAACAATCTGCCGATCGGTGATAGGTAGACACAGCAGCAGGCAAGCCACGTACCCTGCTAAAGTGCGCTCGGGATGAAATTAATTATGAAATAAAGTAGCTTTTGGAATTTTAAATCTCGGTTAGTTTTCACTGTAGCAGATTTTCGTAAACAGCTTTTGGAAGTTTTTAATTTTATTTTATTAAAAAAGGCGACAATTTTGCAAGTGATGATATTATCTCGATTCGTGAAACAATCGGTTTGAAAACTTTACTAAATGATTATTCTTTTAATATTTTTTTACATATTTTTAAGAAAGTGTTTACCCAAACTGATGTGATATTCAATGTTGTTGAAAATCAGTCAACTGACATTATTTATTCCAAAAATAGAATAACAAAGCTGGTAAAAAATCTCAGAGATTGTAATTTTCAATATAATATACGCAATGACGTTTTGGATTCGCTTGATATTTCCGAACACCCCCAAAAAATCCAAAGGTATGACACAGATGTCGAAAAACAAGTATATTTTGAAATTTTTGATATTATTATTATTTGTGCAAATAGATACTCCTTTTTTTCAAATTTTGAAGATTTGCAAATTTTTTAAGCTTTGCAAAAATTTAAAAGTTACGCCAAAAAATTTTCAAAATATCTGTTAGACAAGTGTATTAAAACTATGCATCATTTCTTTAATCAAATAGACAACTAAAGAAATGAATTAAAAGTTTTATATGCTGATCCAAATATTTTCGGAAGATGGGATAAGTTACAAAATATGTATAATTTTATATACTGCAATTCATTGCAACAAACTGTTCCCGAAATTAATAAATTATTATCATGAATTCTCTCATTGCTACCAACTTTTGCCTTAAGGTGATACAGTAGCGATCAACAGGTAGCAACAAATGCGGTCCAAGATTCCGAAAGTTCTACGAACTTTCAAAAGTGAGGCAACAGTGCGTCGGTGATTCGACACTGACAGTGACGTTTATACTATACTACTGACTAGTGACGTACTACTACTAAGAATTTTCAAAATATCTGTTAGACAAGTGTATTAAAACTATGCATCATTCTTTAATCAAATAGACAACTAAAGAAATGAATTAAAAGTTTTATATGCTGATCCAAATACTTTCGGAAGATGGGATAAGTTACAAAATATGTATAATTTTATATACTGCAATTCATTGCAACAAACTGTTCCCGAAATTAATAAATTATTATCATGAATTCTCTCATTGCTACCAACTTTTGCCTTAAGGTGATACAGTAGCGATCAACAGGTAGCAACAAATGCGGTCCAAGATTCCGAAAGTTCTACGAACTTTCAAAAGTGAGGCAACAGTGCGTCTGTGATTCGACACTGACAGTGACGTTTATACTATCAAAAACAATAATTTTTATACAGATAGGGGCGAATTGTTGCCAAGTCAGTGACGTTCGATTTCTTGTTAAAAAAATCGATTTTTGGTAGTTTCAATGTGACATAAAGTCTAGGCACGGGATAAAAAAATTTATTTGAAGAAAGTGTATTTTCTTGTCTTTCTTAATGGCGGTACAGGCTCCTTTTTGCAATATTTTATTTAGTTATAGAGTAATTTCCATATACCAACATATTTCTGAAATTGGGCTCTGTATCGTCATTCTTTATTATATTACGAATAAGTGTGCCAAATATCTCCACAAAATATTCAAAATTACAGCCGCAACCTTGGAACGCGTTTGTTGCTACCTGTTGATCGCTACTGTTTCCTCTTAAATGAACGGGATTTCTCTTGTCTCAAAAGTGTCAAAACGTATTGTCGAAACACCATGAAACAAAAGAGTATGTCAAGCTTTTCTCAAATGGCAATAGAAAAAAACTATTAAAATATCTCCAACACATTAATAAATTTTACGATGATGTTATAACCCATTTTGCTACGTCCAAACAACATAGACTAAAGTTAATTTATAAACATGTTTAGGATCTAAATCTAAATCTAATGTGAAAAAAACAAAAAAAAAACAAAAGAAAATAAATAAAAAAAAACAAAAACCAAAAACCAAAAATCAAAAATCTTCTATGATGATTGAAGCCTTTCAATTAGATGGTATACTTATCTGAGGAGACAAAAACCTTGCCGACCTTGTACCTAAAGCCACGAGCCGCTACTGGACAATAGTAGACTATAGTTCTTTCACGCTATGAAATATATTTTCCCATGCATGAAATTATTGACGAATTATTACTTTTTATACTAGAGCTCTTTTTACTCACAGGAACTAGTATCGCAAAATTAAGCCGCTTTTCCATAGAAATCATAATAAGTTAAACAAGGACGAACAATACGGAATGTCTTATGAGTTTTGACGTTTATAATTTTCAGTGACAATGACAGTTTATTACTTTATTTGAATTTATTTTTTATTTGGTTTATAAATCAATCAAGTTTTATTTATTTATCAATAAAGTCTATTTTGTATTTATTTAGAAAAATAAATATAATATTTCAGTTAAATAAAGGAAAAGTTACAATATGACGTTTGGGTCCGCAGACAAATGTTGGTAAACAATTTGCAATTGTATCAATGTTTCCCCAAAGGTGCGATATATTAAAACTAATAATTGTTTTTAATGTAATTCACTCTTCTATTAAATCTTCTTAACAATAGTAACTTTGTTGTTGTGACACTGATTTTTTAATTTATTTATTACCGTTCTATATTTTTATCTTTATATTAGTAATAATCTATATAATATTCAAGCTGTTTAATGTTGAGTCCATCAATCTCCTCAATAATGAAAAAAGATGAAGCACTTCAATAAAATAACTTTATAAAATACGTTTAAGGGATAATATCAATTTCCTAATTACTGTCAATACTACACATCGACGTAAGTTTCACTTTAGTTTTTGATTTTACTTATTTGAAAATAAATCGTGACGCATCAGAAAAGTTAGAGTGAAAGAACTGTTTATTAAAAATAATTTAAACGGCAATAGAGTGTTTGATGTCAAATCACTACAATTCTACAGGGTGTGAATATTGAAACGAAATGAATAAAAAAAAGTAAATATCGTTTAAACTACCTCGTATACTATTACACAACCTAATGTTTTAAGAAAGAAGATATCGAGGAGAATCTGAAAATGAATAAAAAATATACAGGGTGATCCATTAAAAAAACATAAGTTTATGTCACCCTGTCATCACGAATGGTCCTGTATATTTGAAACTTTTTTAAGTTATCGTCTTCTCTATGCCCCAACTTTTACCTAAATAACTTTTATACGTATGTCCTACGACAAACGAGTATTTGGACTTTCTCGCACCAATACCCCACCTTGTATACTTGTATACCGAAGTAACAAACAATAAGGTAACATTATTACCAAGAGTAAATTTGTTTCTCTATCTCTGTATTTTATCACGTACCGATAGTAATTAGCGGAATTCATCCTTTATTCCTTTTAAAGTCTTTCAAACATCTGCTAGGTGCAACAAAGTGTATGAAAAGTAAAGCCCATTATTCTGCACCGATGGCTTTATTTGCATTCTCTCTGTTCTGTTAGTCGTATGGTAAGTCTAATGAGCGTCTCTGTTTCTATACATATATCTTAAAGGCACAGACATGATAATAGGGTTTGATTTATTTATTAAACAAATAAAGCAACAAATAATTTAGAGTAATCGAAGAGGATCTTAATTACAGTTAAATATGAAATCCCTCATTTTTGACTTAATATTATCGACGTAATATTTGATTTTACATATTAACATTTAACCCATATTTAACACTTTTTAAGACTATGAAGTCGTAATATAGATCTGTCCCCGAAACTATTTCTAATCATAATGGATCAGAATACTCCAATGTGGCCCTTGAGATAAATACAGAAAAAACGAAACTCTTAAAAACAACAGCCAATGGAAGACATAAATTAGACATAAAATGGAAGACAGTTAGAGGAAGTAGATAACTTTATATATCTGGAATCAATCATGGAATAAAGGCTGTAGTAGATCAGATGTAGAATAAAGAATAGTAAAAACACAACATGCTTGACATGACAACATGTAAAAGCAACAGGAAATGTGGAACACATACGATGTATCAGAATTAACCAAAATCAATATATTTAACAGCTGTATTAAGAGTATATTATTGTATGGCCCAGATTCTTGAAGACCAGATGAAACAACCACCAAAAAAATAAAAAACTTTATAAATAAATCGTTGAGAAAAATTCTAAAAATATACTGACCTGATAAAATAACAAACGTAGAACGATTAAGCAGAAAAAAACAAGAGAAAATAGCAGTGATTAATAAAAGAAGGAAATGGATTGGACATATTCTAAGGCAAGACTACTCTAATAACATAAGAGACAGACACTCAAATACCAACCAGGTGGAAGAAGAAGAAGAGAAAGACCCGATAATAGCTGGAGAAGAACTCTAACAATAGATCATGAAATAATTTGCCCAATATGGAGAGAAGTCCAATAGAGAGCAAGCAATAGAGGGAAATGGAAAGGTATAAATGGAAAAGGAAAGATTTTGAAACTTTGAAAGAATATTCCATAAGGAGAAAAGGTAGTAGAGAAGAGTGAGATACGGTCGGGAAGAGCTGGAAACCACTGAGGAAGGCCCATGCTTCGCAATAGACTCACAAGATTTCAATGATTTTGATTAAGAGCAAATACAGAGAATGCCAGATAATAGGATTCCTGGATATCACAAGAGAGAAGGAAAAAGAAAAAGAGGAAGGCCGAGAAGAAGCTGGAGGGAGGGAATTGAAAAAGAACTAGAGGAAAGAGAAATCATTGCAGGTATATGGTCAAACAGAGAAGAATGGCGGTTAGGATTCGGAAGGATTGAGTATTGAGTCTCAATAATAACTCACAGAATAACTTATTGAAAATGTTTCATTACTATGACTTAATAAAGCAAGGCATACGTTATAACACGAAGAAGGATATATAGACCAGTGCGGATCTGTTTTGAGGTGGATGTGAGAGGTAGCATTCGGATTTTTGCAGATGAAGTTAGGTGACAGCTTCGATAATTATAATTGACTTATGCTCCTCCTCAAATATGCCCGGAACATTAATAAAAAAATTTAAATATTTAAAAATTTCAAAAAATATCGATTTTTTTCTACTTTCATTGCTTACAACTTTAAAAGAATTCATTTTGGAACAAAGTCGTAGAAAAATAAAATAAAGACAATTGAATTTTGTAGAATATACGACTGTATTAAAATGTCTTAAATTATTACCCTTTCTGCAAAATAGCAATAAATACAAAATAAGGGGGCAGAAAAAGCCTGTCTTTATTCAATGTTTTTCAGTCACTTTGGTTGCATCTAGAACCTTCATAATTCGCTTACAAAATTACTACAACATACTTAAACCGTCCATTAAGTTTAATTAAAATCTCCCTTATAGATTTTGCATAATAATTTTGCAATTTTAATTTTTTTAAAAAAGTTCAAAATTTTTAAGAACTTTCTGAACAAAAAGTAGACCATTTAGAAGTTTACTAATTTTTTTACATATAAAGAGGTTCTCTACCTATCTAATACACTTTAGAGAATTAAATTCGGATTATTTAAAAGTCCTCAGCACTGTTTTAAAGTTATAAACAATGTTTTGGCTTATAAACAAATACAGTGAGGACGTTTGAGTTGGAATAAATTCATTTTCTTGAGAATGGGCGACTCTGGAGATAAATCCCGAAACAGATCGATTTTTATTTTTAATTAGAATTTTTTGGCATAAATATCTTACTAGTGACGTCATCATTCTGGGTGTAATGACGTAATCTAAATAATAGAATTAAATTTATTCAAAAATTTTTTTTTAATTCACACCCTGTATAAATAATTATGTTAACGTGTATATTAGTGAATACAAAATTAAAAAAAGACTTTTCGATTGAGCTATCTCACGGCACCTATTCTCATTTAAAAAATCATCGATTACGTCATCGCGCCCAGATGGATGACGTTACTCGTATGATATATATACCAAAAATTAGAATTTAAAAATAAAAATCGACCTGTTTCGGGATATATCTCCAGAGACGCTTATTCTCGAGAAATTGAATTTATGCCAACCCAAACGTCCTCACTGTATTTGTTTATAAGCCAAAAAATTATTCATGTACTTAAAACAGTGCTGAGGCCGCTTAAATAATCCGATTTTAATTCTGTAAAGTGTATTCGATAGGTAGAGAACCTTTTTATATTAAAAAAAATTAACAAACTTCTAAATGGTCTACTATTTGTTCAGAAAGATTTTAAAAAATTTGAACTTTTTTAAAAAAATTTAGATTGCAAAATTATTATGCAAAATCTATCAGTATAGGTCGATTTTAATGAAATTTGGTGGACGGCTTAAGTATGTTGTAAGAATTTTTTGTGGTTGAAAAACATTAAATAAAAACAGTCTTTTTTGCCCCCTTATTTTCTATTTGTTGCTATTTTGCAGAAAGGGTAATAACTTAAGACATTTTAACCAGTCGTATACCATACACAATTCAATTATCTTTATTTTATTTCCATACGACTTTGTTCCAAAATGAATAGTTTTAAAGTTATAAGCAAAGAAAATAGAAAAAAATCGATTATTTTTTCGAAATTTTTAAATATTTTAATTTTTTTATCAATGTTCCGGGCATATGTGAGAAGGAGCATAAGTCAATTATTATTACTGAAGGTATCACCTAACTTTATCTGTAAAAATCCGAATGCCACCTCGCACATCCAAAATAGACGTTCTTTCACAGATCCGCCCTGGTCGAATATTAAATTCTTATTTTAAAATAAAATGATGAAAATTTCTCTATCCCTTATTATATTGCGAACGAACTCTAAAATACCTCAATAAAAAAATCAACCGTTTATAGATGTCATATTCTCCACAGCAAGATTGTTCAATTTTCTCCGCAGAGCAGTATAGTAAAATAATAGTATCTTACATAAAGATAATACTGGAAAAATTCTATGAAAACAATTCGATAGGGCGGCGTTTCTGAGACCTGCCGTCTGCCGTGATATTTTGATTTGGATGAATGGTTTCGAAAATAACCCAACAGCGAGTTTCGAGAGATAATAAAGTTTTCAGATAAAAATAAATGGAAGACTCAGCATGATGGTTTGAAAACGGCCTTATCTCGGTCCATTTATTTTTTGATGTACAGGGAGGTATTTTAGTCTTTAGTGTTATAACTTATATTACCAAAAAATATTTGAAAGATTTATTATTTTTGACAAATATATTTAATCCTTTGTGTTCACACTTCAAACAAAAAATAGAGAATAAGGTAACTGTTGTTTAAAGTATCAACACAGTGGATATTTACTGGGAAATTAGAAAATAAGTAAAACGCCATGTGCTATTGTAAAGTTCGGTAATTAACCATACTTTATTGTACATAACCTCACATAATACATATGCATGGCATATGATATAAGTTATGTTTACGGAACATTATTTTGGACTAAATATTACCAACACCCCCACTAGTTCAAAATACAATATAACCTTAAGAAACCAAATAAACAATATTCAAACAATTCATAAATTTATAATGTTTAGCACTATGCAAAGCTTTAGTTAATAAGTCTGCTGGCAAATCAGCTGTTTCTAAATATCTCAGTTAAATTTCTTTTCTGGATATCGTATCCCTAACAAAATGATAACGCACGTCTATATGGTTCGACCTTGTATGGAATACACTATTCAGAGAAAGCTTTTGATTATCATTGTACAATACATAATAATAATAATAATAAATAATAAATAATTTATTCACCTTTTGTGTCATACATGTATGAAGGTAAGTCAATGTAGAATTACATAATAAATACTACATAATAAAGTATCAAAAATTACACAAATCACTTGCACACTTAAAATACAAAAAAAAAACCGAAATAATACAATACTTTCATATCCGCGACTACCCAGCTGTCTCTTGAATGAATTCCTCCAAGGAGTAAAATGCATTATTCAACAAAAACTCTTTTAGCTCTTTTTGGAATTTTCTTAAGTTATTTTGATTTTTTAAACTTAGCGGTAGTCTATTATATAGAGAAGGGCCAGTATAGTGAGGAGATTTTTAAAACCGGCATGGTTACATTTCATCAAACGAATTTTGTCACAGTTCTCGTGAAGTGTGAATGAAGATCGCTATTTTTCTTAAACAGTTCAACCTTCTGGAAAATAAAAGTTAACAGTTTATATATATACACGGAAGGTACCGTAAGAATTCTTTTCTTTCTGAAAACCTCCCGACAACTGTCACGGTAATTTATGTCAAAAATTCGTCTGATAATACGCTTCTGTAAGAGAAAGATGCGCAGAATTTCGGAAGCTCGGCCCCAAATAATGATGTTCTGCGCGATACGGGAATATAACTGCGCATAGTAAACAGAGATCAATGTACTTGATGGCATATCATTTTTTAATGCTGCTATTTCAAAATACGTCTTATTAAGCTGTTTGCATAAATGATCTATGTGTTTGTCGAAACTTAAATTAGCGTCTATAACTGTGCCTAAAAATGTTGTATATGTTGCTGTGTTGACTACCACATCTCTGTTACTGATTTTAAGTTCGAAAACGGGTTGGGTCGGTCTTCTCTCACCCTATGAAAAGTTTACAATCTTGGTTTTTTCCAAATTTACAACCAATCCATTTCTATCACACCACTCCTTGAATCGCCCTGTTAAATATTTTACGTTTATAACTACTTGCTCCAAAGTTTCTGCGGAAACTATCATGCTGGTGTCATCGGCATACATAAATAGGTCTTTTTGTTCTCTAAAATACTCGGGTAAGTCATTAACATATAAAAGAAAAAGTAGTGGACCTAGTATTCCTCCTTGAGGAGTTCCTAGGCTGTTGTGAAAGATATCAGAATATATATTATTTATCGCAACGTAAAACGGACGATTACAAACATATGAGAGTATCCAAGAATTCACTGGATTTCTGATACCAACTGCCTCAAGCTTTTCACGCAAAAACTCCGGTTTTAAGCAGTCAAATGCACGCGATAAATCAAAGAACAAACCATATGTAAATAAATTTTTATCAATTTTATCATGGATAGATTGTACAAACTCGATCGTGGCGGTCTCACAAGAATGCCCCGGTCGAAAACCATGTTGTTTACTCGTAATAATATTTTCATTATTTAAATAAGGCATAATTTGGTTATAAACAGCCTTTTCAAGTGTTTTTGCAAAGACACTTAAAAGTGTTATTCCTCTGTAGTTGGACAGGAGAATTTTTTCTCCTCTTTTGTAAACTGGAACTATCTTGGCCATCTTTAGTATATTTGGAAATGTTAATGTGGATACAGAGTAGTTTATTAATTCAGTTAGAACGGGGACGATCTTATCATAACATTCCTTCGACAAGAACAGTGGTACATCATCAAACCCTGTAGATCTCTTATTTTTGAAAGTATTTATAATTTCCAATATATCATCAATTACTGGCCTATAAAAGAATGACCCACCAGGTGTGTTTTTGCTAATCGTACATGTATTGCTGGTATTTGGTACAATTGATAACACCGAGCTAGTGAAAAAGTCTGCAAAGCCATTATTAGCATCTTTTTTGTTTTCATATTGCCGACCGTTATGTTCAAGTTTTTCTGGAATGACGTGGTTTTTGTTTTTTCCTAATTTTGTGTTGACAAATTTCCAAATTGTTTTGGTTTTATTTTGAGAGTTGTTTATTAAGTTGGATAAATGAGTTTGTTTTTCACGTATAATTTTATTATTTATATTATTCTTTTTAATTCTATACTCTTCGTTACTTATTAAATTTGTATTCTTACGTAGCCAATTCTCATGTTTAAGGTTATCTATTTCTTTTTTTAATTCAGATGAAATATTCGTTTTAAATAGATGATTTGTTAGATTATTTCTTTTTACTTTTTTTAATGGAAATGAAGCATTGAATGCATACATAAGATCATCCCAAAAAACTTCAAATTTGTTGTCAACAGCAATGCAATTACCTATTCCAATTTTTCCTAATAGAAACTTAAATTCTGCAATAGAGAGCTGGTTGAAAACTCTACGTGTTATTACCTCACTTCGCAGTGGTGGTGCTGTGGGTACCTGATCCCATTTCAACATCTGTGCAGAGTGATCAGAGATAGCTGGGTCAAACACCGTAATATTAAGCGATTTAAAATCCATATTTGTAATTAAATGGTCAACGGATGATTTGGTTAAGATGCTACCGTATTTGGGGACACGGGTGGACACGGATATATGAGATTTTAGTTGAAAACATTCTAACAGATCAGCAAAACATTTTACCTGAATTGAATCTATAAAACCATCTATGTTTAAATCTCCACAAATGACCACCTGTGCATAGTTTTGAACTATGTTATTTAAAATTTCATGAAGATTATTAAAAAATACATCGATGTCTCCATCTGGCGATCTATATATAGTTAAAATGCAACAGTTGCCATTTAAGGAGATTCCAGTGCATTCAAAATTTAGTTCCACATTAAACTGTGCTAAATAATCAATTTCTTTACATACATTGAATCTATTATTTTTTATAAATACTGCCACACCTCCATGGATGTGACAACTCCTCGAGTAACTAGTAATTAAAACATAATTATACCATCCAAGTGTAAGAAGTTTATCAGAGGATGCCCCATGTTCAGTAATACACAATATATCTGGTTGATATGTACGTGTCATTGAAAATATCAAGTAAATTTACCTTATTATTTAAGCTTTGTACATTTAGGTGACACAAAACATTAAATGGCACACAGCTACTGGGAATGTAAATTTCACTTATGTTGTCTTCTTGTAGTAAATCCGCTGAACTTAGGAGATTTTTGGAAGGTACGTTTTCTACGAAAAAAATATTTACTTACTTCTACGCCGCTAGCCCATGTGTGTGGCTTGAAGAGAGTATCTCTAAGCTCCGCATCAGCCGTGATTCTGAACGAATTGGGGCCATTTATCTTGTTTTCGTACAATGTACATGAGAACTCGTGCCCTGGGTACTTAGATTGTAGGTAATTTTCCATTTTTTCTGTAGTGTAAGATGTTTTATATTTGGTAGCGTACACCCACACCTTCTCTTTTGATGCTAGGTCCACGTTGTCGCTATTGTTGCCAACAATTTTTCCATCTGATCGAGTTTGGCTAACATTTTGACCTAATGTCTGAATATCATTCATTTTTATATTTTGCTATACTTGCATTAATGCACTTGAGACCTGATGGTGTGTAACTTACCTATTGTGGCGTATCTCTGGCTTGCTGTTGATTTTTCTGCCATTTCCCGTAACGACGGATTCCGGAGAAGGTACGGCAACGCTGCTCTCTGTATTGGTATTTGATTCGTGTTTAACCTCTAAATTTGCAGGATTTTGTAAAAGGCTAATAATTAAATCTTGGTTGCTAATAGTTCTTTCCAGTTCTTTAATTAGGCGTGTGGAGGCCTCCACTTGAATATTTGCGATTTTCAGCTCGTATTTTAATGTTAATTCACTTACCGGTTCAGCATTGTCGGCTATGAAATTATCAGGGATTTCATCAGTTACATCAAGGGACTCTATTTTTTCACTTTCCACATATTGTATCACTTTAATACTTGTTTTTAAGTCCGTAGGCACCTTTTTTCCTATTATTATTCTAATTAAATCACTTTTATTTAGTTTATTTAACTCTTTCTTGACTTCTTCAATTGCAGCCATGTTGCCAGTACACAACAGTAAAAGATTTACTCAAGAGTTCTATCAAAATATTTCTCAAATAAATAGCCTCTTTTGAAGCTTCACTAATTGCCATATATTCCGATTCGGTACTAGAAAATGACACAGATATCTGCTTCGTGCTCTCCCAGGATATCTCAGATCCAGCAAGTTTAAAACAAAAACCGGTGTAAGACTTTCTATCACTCACATTTTCTGCCCAGTCAGCATCAACAAAACCTTCCAAATTTTTGTCATTTTTAGTAAATTTCAGGCAAAATGACTTGGTAGCCTTTAAATACTTTAAAACCGTTTTTGCTGCATGCCAATGAGATTCATTAAAACAATTGTTGAACTGACTTAGGTAACTTACGCAATAAGAAATATCAGGTCTAGTCATAACACAAAGATACATTAAACTTCCAATTAAATGTTGATATGGCACATCTAAATTACAATTGCCTTTTTCAAAAATTGGATTAACTTCCATTAGTGTGGTCACAATTTTAGAACCTGTCATCTTAAACTTTGCCAATAAGTTTTCAATATATTTTTCTTGGTCAAGTGTTATAATATTTTTGTCTTTGTTAATATTAACTCTAACACCTAAACAGTTTTTAGCCTGTCGCAAATCTTTGATTTTAAATTTTAAACTCAATTCCTTCTTAATAAACTCAGGTTCGTAAGCATTATCCGAAAAAAGGAAAAAAATCGTCTACATATAAAGCAATTATTGTCATAAGACCATTTTCTTGTTTAATAAAAACACAAGATTCATAATTTTACTTTTTATAACCTAATTCTGTCAAAACTACTTCAACCCTCTTATACCAAACCCGAGACGATTGCTTTAAACCATAAATAGCACGTTTGAGCTTTAAAACTTTATTTTCCTGACCCTGAATGATAAATACCTTCTGGTTGCCACATAAATACATTTTCTTCCAGCTGACCATTCAAAAAAGCTGTGGCCACATCCAAATGAGTTATATCTAAGCCTAAATTAACCAATAGTGCTATCAATAACCTAAAAGTGGAATGCCTCACTACTGGAGAAAAAGTTTCTTGAAAATCAATGTAAAAGCTTTGGCCACTAGTCTAGCTCTATATCTAGTCTTACCTTCACTGTCAGTGTTTCTTTTGAAAACCCATTTACAGTCAACCACACTGCTTGTTTCTGGAATGTCAGTCATTTTCCAAGCATCATTTTCATTGAAGGATTGCATCTTTTCTAACATTGCTTGCTTCCAATTATTCCCATCGGGTCTTTCCAGAGCTTGTTGGACAGTAATCGGATCATTTTCTAGATTATTTTCTATGCATAGATATGTCACATAATCAGAAAAATCTTTAGGTTTTCGGATACGCTGAGGTCTGTCTCTATCCTCCACTGGTATATTCTGCCCCTGCACATCTTCTTCAGGTTCATATTCGTTAACATCACTTGATTCATTTACAGAAGAACTATCAGGTGTAGCAAAGGTTTCTGTGTCAGTTTCTTGCTCTAGTAACTCTGGGTTTTCTGAAAAGTTTTCATTTTCCCCCACTGAAACTGATACTTCCACATCTACTGCAGAGTTTTCACGTATAGGATTACCAATTTTATCCTCAAATATAATTACATCTCTACTAGTAGTGATTACGTTTGTTTCTGGGTCAAACAGCCTAAAACCCTTAACGTTTTCTGAATACCCAATAAAAATCTGTTTCTTAGACTTCTTGTGCCATTTCAGTCGCTTTTCTTTAGCAACATGGACCATTGCATGACTTCCAAAAACTCTAAAATGGCTAATATCAGGTTTTTTATTATACCACATTTCATAAGGAGTTTTGCTGTCTGATCCTGAAACAGTAGAACGATTTCTAATGTATACAGCTGTATTAACAGCTTCTGCCCAACATTTCTTTTCCAATTGAGCATCAAATATCATACACTTTGCCTTTTCTACAATGGAACGGATTAATCGTTCAGACATACCGTTTTGTTCTGGAGTATGAGGGTTTGTTTTCTGATGTACAATACCATGACATTCTAAAAAACTGTCAAATTGTTTGTTCACAAACTCACCCCCGTTATCTGATCTTAATGTTTTAATCTTTAGGTCAAGTTGTGTTTTAACTAACACTTTGAATTTTTTAAACGCTTCGAAAATTGATCTTTTGTTTTTAAAAAATAAACAAATGACATTCGTGTATAGCCATCAATTAAAATAAAAAAATACTTAGAGCCTCCAATTGACCTAGTTTCCATGGGTCCACATAAGTCTCCATGAATAACTTCAAGTGACTTTTTTGCTCTTGTACCTGTGTTTTTAAAAGACATACGAGTCGGTTTACCTTCACAACAAGTAATGCAATTATATTTACTTAGCTTTGTAACATCTGAGCAACTGAGTCCTAAAACAGAACCATTTTTCATTTTATCCATGTCCAAACTATTAATATGGCCAAGTCTACGGTGCCATATTTCAGAAGAGACATTAAAACTACATTGTTCAGAATACTGTATATTAGCTACATTAAGTTTATACACAACATTACAAAGTTCCGCAAAATCAATTAGACTATTATCAGCATTAAAAATTTTACACAACGTAGGTTCAAATACTACCTTGTTTCCATTTTTAAGCAACTGACTAACTGACAAAAGATTTGTCGACAATTGTGGTACACAGAGAACATTTTTTACAGTAACATCAAAAACATCTTTATTTACAATAGTTCTTAAAAGTACGTTACCTGTAGCTACTACTGGAACCATCGTTTTATTAGCTACCATAATTTCTTGACAAAAAGAGTCTGTACATACCTTGTTTAACAAATTTCTATCGGCTACTAAATGCGAACTAGCTGCTGAATCTATATACCAATCTGTTTTCTGAAAGTTCGTACTCAAAAATACAACACTAAAGGCATTTTCCTTTTTGTTTTGAGATTCTTCTTTTGCTAACAAAGGACACTTGTTTTTGAAATGACCAAACTGTTTACATCCGAAGCATCTCACTTCACGAGTTCGTTCTTCTTTTTCAACTCGATCACTTTCACCAAAATTGTTGCGCACTGTCGAATTTGACTGATTTCGATTTGGCTTATTTCTGTGACGGGTAAAATGCACCAATTTTATTATCACTATCACTTTCCAAATCAAGGAGTTTTGTTTTAATACTATCAGTGGTAATTTTAAGAGAAGAATTTTCGATTGCAAGTACCATGGGTGTAAATTTCTCAGATAAGCCCGCAAGCATTAAGGAACCCACCAGTTCATCATCGATCCCAAATCCGGTACCTCGTAACCTCTGGCTTGTTTCTACAATCTGATTAACATAAGAAACCATTGTATCACAATTTTCTAAATGAATAGAAATCAAATTGCGTAACAAACTTATGCGTCGTGTAATGCCAGAATCGTCAAACATTGACTTCAATTTATCCCATAACGATTTTGCATTCTTCGCCTCCTTTATATGTATACAAAGAGATGGATCTATGGTTAAGATAAGTTTTGCTTTAGTTTTCTGATCTTCACTCTTCGTGGCTTCGTCAGTTCCTGGTTCACTTTGGACACGTTCAGCAAGTCCTTCTAAGATGAGAAAATTCTGAGCAGCGAATGCCCAATCGTCATAATTAATACGACCTTTTAACTTCGGCACGTTCATCAAATAATTAGACGCCATTATCTCTACAACAAAATCTGCATTTACTTGTACTTGTATTACTATCAATTTTCTAATAATCAACCCTAGATATAACGTGAGTCAAACTGGGCCATAACCTGTTGTTTAAAGTATCAACACAGTGGATATCTTACTGGGAAATTAGAAAATAAGTAATACGCCATGTGCTTTTGTAGAGTTCAGTAATTAACCAGACTTTATTGTACATAACCTCACATAACACATGTACATGGCATATGACATAAGTTATCTTCACGGAACATTATTTTGGATTAAATATTACCAACAGTAACATGGCTAATGCCAGGTTCAACTGAGCATAATCATCTAGAATAGAATAGAATAGAAATATGCTTTATTGTCACTGAAAATTTTTATAATTTTATGGACGAAGGTTACATACAGTCAAAAGAAAAATAATATCAATTAAAACAAAACAACTACAATTTACTAAAATCAGCTAAATCGTCAACATACAGTATATAGGCTATAAAAGCAAAGACAAAAACAATTTATTATAAAAGTTATATAAATTGCAAATTGAATATAGGTACTTACAACAAATAAAATACAATATTAGGAACTGACAAGTTTAAGCTACTGCGTATGAAACCCAATTTTCTTAGTTATTCATTAAGAAATTCTTTTGTTAAATAATATGGTCTTTTAGATAGATAGGCTTTTGTCATTTTACGGAACTTTGGGAAAGATGTTGCAGATTTAAGTTGTAACGGGAGATGGTTGTAAAGTTTTTTTGGGGAATATAATATAGATTTCTTTACTAACTCAGTGGATGGGATCCGTAAATAAATATCAAAGATTGAATTTCTGGTGGAGTAAAGATGATTGGGCCTTGCTGGAAACACATGAAAGTGTTTACGAATTCAACAAACCGTTTCTAGAATATATAAAGATGGAAGTTTTAAAATTCCGTAATCTCTGAAGTAACTTCTGCAATGTGTCGATCTTCTGAGGCCAAACACATATCTGCTCTTTTTTGCAATTTAAAAATAACATCAAATTGAGCAGCTGTACTAGAACCCCAAAAAGGAAGACCATTTCGAAGATGAGACTCGAACAACGAAAAATATGTTATTTTAGAAGATGCTAAATTGAGTTCCCATAAGACAGATCTTATTGCATAGCAAACTGAGGCGAGTTTTTTACTTAACGAATCGATATGAAGGGACCATTGGAGGTTGCTGTCTAAAAAAATACCAAGAAATTTTACAGAATCAACGGTACTGATCTGGCTGTTATTAAGAGATAAAGGTTGTAGAAGTCCTTTATAGGAAAATGCTCTTTTATCTACGTTAAAAGAGAGTAAATTAGAATCAGACCAGGTCTTTATCGTCAGTAGATCCGAAGTTATAGTTTTATGAAGAGATGCAATAGTTGAATTGCTCCAAGTGATACTGGTATCATCAGCAAAAAGAAAAATGTTCACATTGATTTTTAAATTAGTGATGTCATTTATAAAGATAAGGAACAGAAGAGGACCCAATGCTGAACCCTGTGGTACTCCACATACAATTTTTTTGAGACTAGACTCAGTATCATTTGCTCTAACTAGTTGTTTCCTATTATTCAAGTATAGGATTGTAATTCAAAGAAATACCTCTAATTCCATATAAATTTAGTTTTTTAATCAAGATGTCGTGATTTACACAATCAAAAGCTTTGACATAGTCACAGAAAACAGTGGCAGTATAGAGATTATTGTTTAGTGCTTGGTAAAGCTCATGTAGTACAGAAAACATGGCATCAGTGGTACATTTTTTAGTTAAAAAGCCGAACTGATTTTGTGATAAAATGTTGTTGTCAACGATAAAGGACATAAGTTGAGTTTTAATGAGTCTCTCAATAATTTTGGAGAGTACCGGTAGTAAGGCAATAGGTATATAGTTGCAGGCATCAGATTTCTCACTACCCTTATGAAGAGGAATAATAATGGTTGTCTTTAGGCACTCTGGAAATTTACCTTTTTCGAAGGAATCATTAATAATTAGTGAGACGAGGATTTCCAACACATTTTCTGTGAGATTAGAGAACATTTTTATAGATAGTCTATCAGTACTACAGGATGATTTGCTTTTGATACTATTGATTGTTTGGATCAGTTCAGAGTTATCGACTGGTCTTAAAAATAATGAATTCGAGACCTTTCTTGAATTAGGGAGATAGGAAATGGGATCTTGTTGCGGCAAAATAGTTGATGTTATATTTTTACTAACATTAACGAAGTAATCGTTTAGACTTTCAAGATTTGGAGGGGAAAATAATTGAGCTGTGTGAGTTTTATTTCGAAGATCGTTTATTATAGACCAGGTTTCTTTTGCAACACTTTTAGAGCTTCCCAGACGATTTTGATAATAGGCTTTTTTAGCTGATTTGATAAGTTTGAGATATGTTATCCTGTACTTTGTGATATATTCAGTGACAGAAACATTGGTAGTAAATTTCTTGATATACATACATTAGTGAACGCATATTCTTGGCTGATATGCGGATACCTTTCGTAACCTGAGGATCAACTGAGGGTAATCTAAAGAACCGGAGAACTATAGGATTTCTTACACTAGAAATAAACTATGGTTTTACCTGTATTCGATCCTTCAACAATTTACAAGAAAAATGGACGATAAAGGGATCGATATGGGGAATCTACGATATGCACTCCACAACTTGATTCCTAATACTCAATTTGTGCGTAAAACGAAGGTAAATGGAAGACAGTTTAAGCTTTAATTTCATTTCAGAGACGACGACATTTAGTTCTTTTGAACTCTTCACAACAGCACGTGGTGTGCTCTGAGTCGAAACTTTTTCCTTAGATTTGGTTTCGATTCAGATCACATTACAAGCGGTTCTCAAGATTTCAAGAGAACGAAATGTGTATTAGCAGTTGGTGGTGGTCTCAGAAACGAAACTAAATCTTAATACACCGGTCTAGTTAGACTCAAAAATAGGAGTGAGGCTACAATAATTACCATCAAGCTGAAAATTAGCTGAAAATGAAATCTAAAAAGTCCTCATAAATCCGACCCCTGCTAAAAATTTACGCGGGATCAAAGGTCACCAAATATGGTTTTTAGCGATTTTCAGCGAAACGGTAAGTTTTATCGTAAAATTAGTTCAAACAAAAAATGTAGATTAGATAATTATCTATAAAAAATATCTTAATAGTTTTTTCCTAAGAGGCACTGTTTTTGAGATACAACGATTCAAAGAGTTGAAAGACTTCTAATCGTCATAATATACTCGTATGTATTAGTACACCAGGTATAGGTATATACATCACTGAAGCTGTAATACAAGTAAACATAATATTCTACGGTCAACTTAACTTATATTACACATAATAATATAAGATTATAAATATGATAATGTTTCTACTATACAGCTTGCGGTCTACCGAGGGATGCAATCCATAAGCTGTATTATATTACAGTGCCAACGAAAAAATCTTTACAAAGTGAATGTAACGCGAAAATAATAAGAATTATTTGAATTTTACGGCTTAATCCCAACAAAAATACACAACGAAATACAACAAATGACAAAGTATTAACTTATAATAATTCTTTTTATTTATGCGCCTTAGTTCAATTTGCAAAGATGGGTTTTGTCGGAATAAACACGTTCGTCAGCTAATCTAATCACCCTACCTATTCTCTTCTCAGAAGGGTTTGAACATAATAATGAAAGACAACTTTCTAGGCAAAATATTTATTGCTAAGTACTAATAAATACTTATGCAAATTACACCGTAAGTTTCCTGGGTGGCGAAATCTTCAGGTAGATGACACCCTCGAGGTATTAATTAGCCTTGAGTACTACTCCGGAGTAAAAAGACGTGTTAAACCTATATTTTTTTATCGTGTATTTTGTGTTATTTTCATTGTTATAACAAAAATGTCAGAATATTGTTTTATTTGCGCTAAGATTTTAACTGAAGGTGAAATTGTTACCGTTGAACGTGGTATAAAATCATTAATCAATGCAAGTACTGAAAGAGCTGATGGATTTTTAGAATTTCTTTAACAGCAGAAATCTGTGACCATACATGTGGAGTGTCGTAAAAGTTATACTCGAAAGTGTTCTATTGCTGCAGCTATTAAAAGACAATATGAAAAACAAGAAGCCAGTACATCTACCAAAATTCCTCCTCTTACTAGAGCACGTGTAAGTGAACCAGCTTTTTGTTTTAAGAAACAATGCTTATTTTGCGGCCAGGCATGTAATGAAGATCGTGAAAAAAAAGGCCATCTCTTCTCTCTCTATGTATGGAGCGCCTAAGAAAACTACGTGCTTAGATAAGTTTCGATATGCATGTTTTTTTAAAAGTACTCGAAACAAAAAACAAGTGCAGTTATCTTGTCTTCCTCCAACCTCAGCGGCTGCTCATCAACATCTTTTTCGGGTATATTACCAAGTTCAAGTGTGGCTTGGTTATCAGCTAGATCCAGAAGACTGGGGATGGAAATTAGTCGACAGTTCATTAGAACCAATTCAAGCTTTACTCCCCCCTGCGCCGGAAAAACTCCTGAACACAATTTTTTGCAACTGTAAAAAGGGATGTAGCGCTAAATATGGTTGCAAAAAAGTTGGACTGTTTTGTTCGGTAGCATGCACTAATTGTCAAAACCGGTCGTGCTCCAATGTTGAATCACCAACAATTGAGGATTCATTTGATTCTATCGAGGAGCCCTGCGATGTGTCATTATTGGGACAATTTACTTTCACCCAGAATGAACAACAAGAAGAAGAAGAACAAGAAGAAGAAGAAGAACTAGAAGATGAAGAAGAGGAAGAAGAACAAGGGAAGCAGAAGTATTAGAAAATTATGAATCAGTTTGATAAATTTCCCTTTTTTGTAATTTATACGGATTATATAAAGTTTAATCATTTTTAACCCTTGCCAATATCAATTATTAAATAACTTTAAATTAAACAGAATCATAACAGATCCGTGGAATAGGCCTACTGGGGAAACCACGTTAAAAAAACGCGCTAAGTACACTACCTCAAAGGTGGTGTGGAAACGTGTGCGCATATTATGACGATTACCACTTTTTGAATCGTTATGTCTCAAAAACGGTGGCTCCCAGGGAAAAAAGTAATAAGACATTTTTTATAGATAATTATCTAATCTACATTTTTTGTTAGCACTAATTTTACCATAAAACTTACCGTTTCGCTGAAAATCGCTAAAAACCATATTTGGTGACCTTTGACCCCGCGTAAAATTTTTAGCAGGGGTCGGATTTATGAGGACTTTTTAGATTTCATTTATGATGGTATTTTTAACAATTCTGCCAATTTTCAGCTTGATGGTAATTTTTGTAGCCTCGGATGCGTAAGTTGACCGGAGTATAAAGCCAAGCGTCCACAGACCCGCATCGTACGCAACGGATTTTAGTTTGACAATCGATAATGCGATCCGTACGATGCGGATCAGTGGACGCGGTTACATAAATTTCTGTACAAGGCAAACTAAAATCCGTTGCGTACGATGCGTCCGATGCGTACGATGCGGGTCTGTGGACGCTTGCCTTAAACTGTCTTTCATTTTGATCATATTTTGATTTCAAACAAGTGGAGGAGAACAATTCAAGGTACCAGGTCGTATCATGGTGCAAATTAATGTAAATTCTGACTAGTTTCTAGCAATAGGAAACACGGTAAAGAAAATATTTAAAAACACAAAAAAAAAATACACAAAAAATTGGAATGAAAGGAAAGTAGATGCTGATAGTATTCAGAAATATTATTCTAAAGAATGGGAAGCAAATTTAAAAGTCTCAAACCCTAATATTATAGAAGAGACGGGGAAGAAATAAAGATAGACAAATACTGTATAAATACAAAAAAAAATTATTGATGAATTTTTAGACGAGTTGTAAGTAGATAATGTAAGTAGATAATGTATAATATATATATATATATATATATATATATATATATATATATATATATATATATATATATATATATATATATATATATATATATATATATATATATGTGAGGTTGAAGAGGGCGAAACACATTTCTAAGAACTGGTGTTTGGGTCTTTGATTCTATTCAAAAAATTTTTCCCAGCCCGAAATGGTGGATGTGTGAATTATTCGTAAGGGGATTTTTCCACATTCTCTATTTCATTTGTTTGATTTCGTACGAGTGGTCGTTAAACCAGTACCTGTGGATCTTTTGATCACTGAGTGTGTTTCAAAGATCTACATCTTTTGTTTTTTCATAAACATTATCTTACTTACTCTAAAGTAATTAGGGAATTAAAACTTGAGACTGACATTTTCAGGTTGGGCGTAGATTTACGCTCCTGCTATGTTTAGGACTCGGATGTTGTTTTTTGATTGGAATGTGTCTAAAGATATTCAACCTCTCATCTTTACCGACGAGCCCAGGGAGGTTGAAGAGGGCGAAACACATTTCTAAGAACTGGTGTTTGGGTCTTTGATTCTATTCAAAAAATTTTTCCCAGCCCGAAATGGTGGATGTGTGAATTATTCGTAAGGGGATTTTTCCACATTCTCTATTTCATTTGTTATATATATATATATATATATATATATATATATATATATATATATATATATATATATATATATATATATATGTTACACTTGAAGTTTCCGCGGGAGCTATATGTGCTTTCTGTTGTTTTCCGGGTTTGACTCCGCATTGAATAATTTTGGTTTTGATAAAAACCATTATTTTGACGACGTTTCGGCAAGATCTCACTTGCCATTGTCAAGTCAGGTAGTTCCGCTTCTCGCTGCTGCTTGAAGTAAACTGAATTTTTACTCACGATACCGTCGCTTATGTAGTTGATCCTGATGCTGCTTGCCCTGCGCGAACTCTGGCTCTTGTTATTGGTCCGGTGTAGGTTGCAGTCGTCGGCGGGATGTTACGCGTGGATGTTGCGGCCTGATTTATTTTGGTCTTTTTCTTCAATACCGTTTTCCAAGTTGTAGGAAGCCGTTGCGCATCATCTCTTTGGTTTAAGCCGTTGGGATTTCTTTCAATTTCTATCGATTCTCTGATTTCCCGTTTTCTTTTTATTTCGATGTTAGCTAACATCGTTGTTTGGTTCAGGTTTATTGTGTGTCCTGTATTTGCGACATGTTGAGCCAGGGATGACGTGGTTTCTCCCCTTTCGATAGCATTTCGGTGTTCTTCTCGTCTTACCTGGATTCTTCGGTTGGTCTGTCCAATGTACGACTTTCCACAATCCCCACACGGAATCTCGTATACACCTTGGCTTTCTAACGATATTTTGGTCTTTGGTGTTGGTAAAATAGTTGAGATCTTTCTGTCCGTATTAAATATCGTTTCTATGTTGTGTTTTCTCAGCACTCTCCCTATTTTCTCTGTCGTACCCTTCACATATGGCAGAATGGTTTTGCCGATCGGCTTATTGTCTTCTGTAGGGTCCTTATCTCTTCTTCGAGCATTTTGAGCTTTTTCGATGTTGTATGTTGAGAAGCCGTTTTTTCTTAACGCTGTTTTCACGTTATGCATTTCTTCATTTTGATGTTCTTGGTCTGTCAGTCTTTCGGATCTTGTAATCAAGGTTTTGATGACTGAATGCAATTGTGCAGGATGGTGGTGTGAAGCAGCATTTAGATATCTATCGGTATGTGTCGGTTTCCGATACACTGTATGGCCTATGTGTCCGTCTTGTTTCTTTATTATTAACACATCTAAGAATGGAATTTGATCGTTTTCTTCCAGTTCCATGGTAAACTGAATTTTATGGTGGATATTGTTGATGTGTTCTAAAAAAGCCTTTAGTTTTTCTTCTCCGTGGGTCCAGATAATAAAAGTGTCACCCACGTATCTAAGCCACAGTTTGGGTTTGTATTCAGCTGTTTCTATTGCCCGCTGTTCTATTTCCTTCATAAACAAGTTCGCTATTACTGGTGACAGTGGAGAACCCATCGGTGCTCCCTCAATTTGTTTATATCTTTGTTCCTTATAGATGAAATAAGTGTTATTTAAACAGTGTTTGGTTAGGTTTAGTGTATCCGGTGATATTGGATACTTTTTGCTTATGATGTCCAGTGATTCATCTATAGGAACATTCGTGAAAAGTGAGACAACATCGAAGCTGACTAGCAAATGTCCCGGCTCAAGAGTCACACCTTTTATACGCTCGATGAAGTGGCTCGCGTTCTTGACGTAAGACTCCGCTTCTTCCGCGTATGGTTGCAGCTGTTGGGCCAGAAATTTCGCCAGCGGTTGTAAGGGAGATCCGATGGAACTCACAATTGGTCGCAGTGGTAATCCTGCCTTGTGTACCTTGGGTAGGCCGTAAAATTTTGGGCATCTAGATGACTTCTCTCTAGGTATGAGATGGACCTGTTGTTCTTTATTGATATTTGAGGCTTTGATCTTGGCTTTTGTTATTTTCTCTAGATAGGTTGTCGGGTCTGACGAGATGCTTTGATATGTTGTATCATTTAAGATGTCGTTTATTTTTGTTTCGTAGTCTTGAATATTCATCACTACCGTAGCATTGCCTTTGTCAGCTGAGTAAAAATTCAGTTTACTTCAAGCAGCAGCGAGAAGCGGAACTACCTGACTTGACAATGGCAAGTGAGATCTTGCCGAAACGTCGTCAAAATAATGGTTTTTATCAAAACCAAAATTATTCAACGCGGAGTCAAACCCGGAAAACAACAGAAAGCACATATAGCTCCCGCGGAAACTTCAAGTGTAACATAATTAACCTCTACGGGGAGGAAATTCTACCAGACATCAGAAGATACGAAAAACTACGATCGAAACCAAGGACGTTGTTATGCAACCTTACGTTTTTAGAACGCTGCCGTGACGAAAGCATTATACCGACTTGTATGAAGCTCACTTTTCACAAAAACAACTATAAAACTAAAAACATCTTAAGAAGAGCAAGCCTGGCGCTTATTAGAGAGGCAATCCATGATACCAGACGAGACATCGACAAAATGAATGCAGAATCATTACAGCTGCATCTTAAACTAAGTAACACAATCCATCCAACATTATGGAATTTCTTTGAACAACTGACAAACTTTCGAGCAGAAACAGATGCTGATCTCACTAAGACCAAACAAATTAAAAAGTTTGAAAATTTGTTACTACAACAGCGGCCAAAAAAGAAAGAAAATCCACAAATAGAAACAAACAATTTAGTATATAACTTTTCAAATCTGACACTGGATGAAGCCACGAATAGTGTTCTTGCAAAAGGTTTCAATTTTGCTGTTGCACCTACATACATTCCCGTAGAAAACATCATTACTGAGGTAGAGACTACAATTACTAATCTCCCAGCAGAAACAGCCGAGATCATACGCCAAGACGTATCAAAAATATTAAGAACAGCTAAACCACCAAAAAGAAATTTAACACGGGAAGAGAAAGAAGCCTTACATAATTTGAAGAACAACAAAGAAATCATCGTGCTTCCAGCTGACAAAGGCAACGCTACGGTAGTGATGAATATTCAAGACTACGAAACAAAAATAAACGACATCTTAAATGATACAACATATCAAAGCATCTCGTCAGACCCGACAACCTATCTAGAGAAAATAACAAAAGCCAAGATCAAAGCCTCAAATATCAATAAAGAACAACAGGTCCATCTCATACCTAGAGAGAAGTCATCTAGATGCCCAAAATTTTACGGCCTACCCAAGGTACACAAGGCAGGATTACCACTGCGACCAATTGTGAGTTCCATCGGATCTCCCTTACAACCGCTGGCGAAATTTCTGGCCCAACAGCTGCAACCATACGCGGAAGAAGCAGAGTCTTACGTCAAGAACGCGAGCCACTTCATCGAGCGTATAAAAGGTGTGACTCTTGAGCCGGGACATTTGCTAGTCAGCTTCGATGTTGTCTCACTTTTCACGAATGTTCCTATAGATGAATCACTGGACATCATAAGCAAAAAGTATCCAATATCACCGGATACACTAAACCTAACCAAACACTGTTTAAATAACACTTATTTCATCTATAAGGAACAAAGATATAAACAAATTGAGGGAGCACCGATGGGTTCTCCACTGTCACCAGTAATAGCGAACTTGTTTATGAAGGAAATAGAACAGCGGGCAATAGAAACAGCTGAATACAAACCCAAACTGTGGCTTAGATACGCGGATGACACTTTTATTATCTGGACCCACGGAGAAGAAAAACTAAAGGCTTTTTTAGAACACATCAACAATATCCACCATAAAATTCAGTTTACCATGGAACTGGAAGAAAACGATCAAATTCCATTCTTAGATGTGTTAATAATGAAGAAACAAGACGGACACATAGGCCATACAGTGTATCGGAAACCGACACATACCGATAGATATCTAAATGCTGCTTCACACCACCATCCTGCACAATTGCATTCAGTCATCAAAACCTTGATTACAAGATCCGAAAGACTGACAGACCAAGAACATCAAAATGAAGAAATGCATAGCGTGAAAACAGCGTTAAGAAAAAACGGCTTCTCAACATACAACATCGAAAAAGCTCAAAATGCTCGAAGAAGAGATAAGGACCCTACAGAAGACAATAAGCCGATCGGCAAAACCATTCTGCCATATGTGAAGGGTACGACAGAGAAAATAGGGAGAGTGCTGAGAAAACACAACATAGAAACGATATTTAATACGGACAGAAAGATCTCAACTATTTTACCAACACCAAAGACCAAAATATCGTTAGAAAGCCAAGGTGTATACGAGATTCCGTGTGGGGATTGTGGAAAATCGTACATTGGACAGACCAACCGAAGAATCCAGGTAAGACGAGAAGAACACCGAAATGCTATCGAAAGGGGAGAAACCACGTCATCCCTGGCTCAACATGTCGCAAATACAGGACACACAATAAACCTGAACCAAACAACGATGTTAGCTAACATCGAAATAAAAAGAAAACGGGAAATCAGAGAATCGATAGAAATTGAAAGAAATCCCAACGGCTTAAACCAAAGAGATGATGCGCAACGGCTTCCTACAACTTGGAAAACGGTATTGAAGAAAAAGACCAAAATAAATCAGGCCGCAACATCCACGCGTAACATCCCGCCGACGACTGCAACCTACACCGGACCAATAACAAGAGCCAGAGTTCGCGCAGGGCAAGCAGCATCAGGATCAACTACATAAGCGACGGTATCGTGAGTAAAAATTCAGTTTACTTCAAGCAGCAGCGAGAAGCGGAACTACCTGACTTGACAATGGCAAGTGAGATCTTGCCGAAACGTCGTCAAAATAATGGTTTTTATCAAAACCAAAATTATTCAACGCGGAGTCAAACCCGGAAAACAACAGAAAGCATAAATATATATATATATATATATATATATATATATATATATATATATATATATATATATATATATATATATATATATATATATATATATATATATATATATATATATATATATATATATACATATACATATATATATATATATATATACATATATATATACATATATATATACATATATATATATATATATATATATATATATATATATATATATATTGATGTGATCTTGATTATTGATATGAGATAATATTCTTATTTGTCATTTAATTTAATCAATGCATTAATAATAATCTAATTAATTAACCTGATCACATATCAATATGTTTTCAATCTCATGGCGAATTATAAATTAATTACTTACTTACGTGGCTTCTAAGTATTTCTCAATGGTTCCTAATCGGGATAGGAAAGAAAAAAGTAAAATAATACACACATATGGGTTACAATTATAATCAAAATATTGTTTATTTTATTTAAATGGCAATCACTGCTCAATATTTGCTAGATCTTATTATTCTTAAACATAACATTTACAAATGGGAATCTTATTTCCTTTTGGTTTCCAATTGAAAGTTTTTATTAACATTTAACTATTAGGATTTATTAGCAACAATTCTATTTAAGTTTGATGAAGCTTTTCTGATATTATTGATTATGTTCTTCAATTTATAATGTGGTATTTAATACGAAAAACCCATACATTCATGTCCAAACAAATGAGACTGACCTTTTTCTGGTGAACTGAGAATGTCTTCACACAAGACCCGTTTCCTGCTATCCTTGGCTGCGATCAAAACCTCGTCCTGGCTTTCAGTAATGTTCTCCTTTGAAGATTAGCTCGTATAGCTGTCGTTCCTGCTTCTGTCGTGATGCTGTGTTCTACCTTTTTCGAAACTGCAATCAGCTACCGGGACACTCTTGGCTCAAGGAGGTTCTTTACTCTCAACCTGGCCTACCTCTCGTTCCACGATAGATCTCCACACTCACGGAACTACACCGGCTTTCTCACTCTCCGTACACTACCGTCTACTACTGGACTTCACTTCTCGACAGCTCAAAACATTCTGCCCTCTCTTTTCAGTCATTCACCTACTTTCTAAATATCCCTTCCAGATTCACAAATCAACCTTCCACCACCACCTCTCATTCGCAGTATTCCTCAAAACCAATTTTTAATCTTTCTAAATATGCTTAATGGATTTCCAAAAAAAATAGTTAATTCCCATTCTAAAATTACTTTCTACTATTTACAAAATTTAATGACCTATTATCTACTTCAACTGAGTCTTATTTAGCATAGGCTAATGATCGAACCTTCCGCGAACAACGATAATGAACTATTATCTATTTCAACTGAGTCTTATTTAGCATAGGCTAATGATCGAACCTTCCGCGAACAACGATAATGGTACGCGCCATTCACTTTGTTTATTCTAAGCGCATTGTCCCGAGTTTCGTATGCTCCTTCTAATCACTTCTTAAAATTAAATATAACAATTTGTTGTATACAGGTTGTTCTAAATTTATATGCCCGTGGTTGAGAAAATTGAAAATATTTTATATTAAATTGAATTTTGTTTATAATTATCAAATTTTAATTTTCATATCAAATAGAAATATAACAAATCCCCGCCTTGTATTCGATAAAATTTATCTGCATTTTTAAATAAATTTTCTCGAGGCAAAACCAACTCCCTGTATATTTCCTTACTTTAATCTACGTCTTATACCCTAACTTACTATCTACTTCATGTAATTCTGTCTTTTATTCGTGATATTTGTATACATCGTAAATATTATAAATTCCTCGGATCTTTTCCGAGTTCCTGTGCCTCAACTCATAACTATTTATCCCATTTTCATTATTCACGATGTACGAGCCTTCGAAAACAGGCATCAACTTTGCGCAAATGCCCCCAGGAAGATTTGATACTCGTAATGCCCTCACGAGTACTTTTTCACCCTTTTGGAAAGTCACTGGTCTTCTTTTTTTATTTTGTTCCTGTCTTTGGATATATTTTTCGTTGCTTCGCCGTAATCTTCTCTGTACGGTTTCAATCACCTGTTGATATTCTTTTGGCTCTTGGTCTTCCGATGGCCTTATCGGCAGTTCACCCTTCATGATGTATTCTGGGGTCTCTTTTGTTACTGTGCTCGGAATTGTATTTAGATACCTTTCTATTTCCGCCATTTTCCTGTCCCAGTGGCGATGTTGACCATCTGTTGCAATGCGAATAAATTTCGTCACTTCCTGTATGAATCATTCCGAAGGATTACTCTGTGGATGCCTGATGCTGACAAAATTTGTCTCTATTCCTCGTTCTCGAAGTTGTCCTTTGAAACGATCATTTCGGAAATACGTTGCATTGTCCAGTAGAATCTTTTTTGGTGTTCCTACTATGGCTATAAAATTGTCGATTTTTCATAATATTTCTTCCCCCTTTGTGGTGCGGCAACTATATAATTTTACGTATTTTGAAAACACATCCACCATTACCAGAATATGTTTGTTCCTTTTAGTGGTCATAATTAGATCGCTTAACATATCTATTGCTACAATGTCTAGTTTGTTTCGGGCTTCAATATTTTTGGCAACATTTTCGTTTTTGAAATTCCGACTCTTATGTTTTTGACATACATCGCACTTCTGGGTAATTTCCTTTGCAATGCGGTAATCCTGTCGGCTGATGTAATTTTCCCTAAAAACGAGCCAAACTTTTCTGCTACCGATATGCCCATTGTCCTCATGTAATTTCTTTACTATCTTTTCGGCCAATGTCTGTGTCACTAAATATAGTTCCTTTCCGTCTATTCTCTTAAAATATATGTTATTTTCTACTTCCGCTCTTCTTTTTTCTCTTTCCTCTAGGTCTTCCTGGTTTGTCCTTATCTCATTTAACGAGTATATCCCTTCTTCTTGTATTAATCTATTTAGTCCCACCTGTAGAGTAATTGTTTCCTTTTTTCCTGTGTTCTCATCCCGTGTTAGAGCGTCGGCTATTATGTTGTCTTTCCCTTTTATATATCGGAACTCAAAATCATACTCCTGTAATAATAGAATGCCTCTATGTATTCTATTATTTACTAATCTATTCTTCATGATATGTACTAAAGCTGCATGGTCTGTTTCGATTGTGAATTTTGCTCCCAATAAGTAAAACCTCAATTTGTTTACGCAATATAGTACACTGGCAAACTCCAATTCTGTAACACTATATTTTCTCTCATGTGTTTTAGTCACTCGAGATATAAAACATATCGGCACTTCTTGGTCGTTTTGTATTTGAGACAGAACTCCTGCAAATTTTTGTATGGACGCATCAGTTCGGAGTATAAAAGGTAAATTGTAAATGGGGTGGTATATTTTCGTTCCTTTTGCGAATTCTCGTTTTAATGTTTCGAAAGCTTCCTCCTGTTCTTCTTTCCAATTCCATTTTATTCCTTTTTTAAGCAATTTTATCAGAGGGATTTCCTTTTGGCTCAAATCGGGAATCAGCTTTTTAAAATAATTTATCGTGCCAAGAAAACCTCTCAAAGTTTTCAAATTCGTTGGTCTTGGGTATTCATCTGTCTTCGGCTAATCTTACTGTTTTGGTGTCCAATTGAAAACCCAAATAAATGACTTCTTTTAAAAAAAATTGACATTTTTCAATGTTTAATTTCAATCCCGCTGTGTCCAATTCTTTCAGAATTATTTCTATGTGTTCCAGATGACTCTGAGTATCTTGTGAAAAAGTTAATAAATCATCGATATAATGAACTATGAAATCTTCATGGCGATTCAAAATGGTATGTAGAGCTCGGACGAGTCCAGCACAAGCACTCTGCAATCCAAATGGCACTACCTTAAACCGGTAGACAATACCATCAATAGAAAAAGCGGTGTAGTTTCTACACTTTTCAGCTAACGGTATCAACCAAAAACTGTGTTTTAAGTCAATTTTCGAAAATATGTGTGACCCGGTGATTCTTCCAAAAATGGCCTCGATGTTTAGAGGTGATTCATATTGTGATACAGTGTGCTGGTTGATATTCCTGGCATCTAAACATAATCTCAATTCTCCATTGCTTTTCTTTACTATCACAATCGGGTTAACATACGGTGAATCACATCTTTCGATGATTTGATCTTCCAACATTTTATTTATTTCTTCTTTCACCTCTTGTCGATACTTGTATGGAATCGGGTAAGTCTTTGATCGAAAATTTCCCAAGTTTTTCACCTCAAATGAATGTTCGTACTTTTTAGCCACTCTGTTTTCCTCATTGATCAAATTTTCGTAGTTTCTTAACATCAACCGCAATTCTTTTTCTTTTCCTTCTCCACATATCAATTTTCTGTCTTTTTTCTCAGATTCTTCACACATGTTTACCGTGCATTCTGCATCCTCGTTTGCATATACCTCCTCTTCAAATACCACTGTTTCAATCATATTCTTTTCACTTTCATTTTTTTTTAGCTTTATTTCTTCTTCTCCTGAGCTCGTCTCTTCTTTTGAGGAATCCCAGGTTTCCTTTGTTTCTGATACTCTCAAATTTTCTTCTTCTGGGCTCAACTCTTCTTTTGAGGAGCCACAGGTTTCATTTTCTTTTATCCTTTTCTGACTTTTTCTCCCTTTTCTTCTTTGTCCTTGCTTCGTTGCCAAATTCATTTCCACTGTTTGTTCTTTACCTGATTCGTCCGTATTTTGTTTCTCCTGTTCCTTGTCCTGTTCCTTTTCTTTTTCTTCTGTTAGTTTCATCGTATTATTTTTAAAGTCTATCACTACATGTTTTTCTGCCAATTCGTCAACTCCTACTATCATGTCATGTGACATATTTGGCATTATTACACATTGTAGTGCATACATATTCTTACCCAGTAGTACCATTACTCGTATGCCTTCATTTATAGTTGCCAATGTCCGTTTGTTTGCGCCCACTAAATTTACCCTAGGTATTTTGTAAATTAAATTTGTTAAGTTAACTTCCCAGATAGCACAAATACGTTTTATGGACATCCAATGGACGTACATCTGTGTACATTGGAACGTCCAATGGACGTCCCGCTAAGGTACAATGGACATCCGATGGACGTCCAACGAATGTCCAGAGTTCACAAAATTGGACGTCCATAGAACGTCCGCTACAAACGTACATTGTACGTTGTATTGAAGCTTTCAGTGTACACCTTATGTACATTCAATGTACGTCTTATGGACATTTGTAGGGCAATTTTCAGAAAGAAATCTAGTATCTATAATTTTGTGAATACATAGCAAAAAGCCTTTATAGGAAATAGCTCCTTATAATACTAAACTTATACTTAAAAATATTACACAAAAGACCTTTTTATTTCTCTTTACTATAACTTCATTATAATATAAACTTTATTATATGAACTAGGAACTTCATTAATGCACGACTGCACTTGCACGATAAACAGAAAACACAAATATATCACAGGATGTATTTTCATAAAAACGAGATTCAGATAATGACGCCCTAGGAAGCATGCACATTAAAAGAAGTTTAATCTCTGTTCTGTTTCTGTTCCAAACTATTTTTAGAGTCAGTACCGTTGTTATATATTACAAGCGCGTTTGCCATTCTGTGAATTATCATAAATAAACCATCCTTCAGTATTCCACAACAATTAACAGCGATAATCCCCTAAAAGTACCTGCCTAATACTAACTTTCACGACCGATAGCGCGAAGAGCGACAACGTTGTCAAGAAGATTCTCATTTAGTTTGTATTGGGACTTAATATAATAGTCGCGTTTTGTGTAAAATATCCATGGACCACAAATGGATGTCCAATGTACGTTGAAATCCAACGTCCAATGGACGTCCCGTAATGTACGTACATAGTACGTCCAGTTTTGGTCCATGGAAGTTTGGACTTTAAATGTACGTTATATGGACGTACATCGGACGTTGTGTGCTATATGGGTTCTTTTATTAGTTTTCTGTTGACCAATGTTATTTCAGATCCAGTGTCTATCATAATTTTAATTGGTTTCTCGTTGATAAATCCATCCACAAATTTTAAATTAACTCCATTTTTCTTTTCGTTGTTTCCTGCCAATTTAATAAACTCCTTGGGGTGACAAAAGATTCCTGTTTGATTTTTGGTTTTTAGTGAGCGCCGTCGTGAAAAGACGCCGGTTGCTCATCGTTGTTTATATTTTCGTCATAATGTCTCTCTCCGTCATATTCATCTGTCTGGGTATTATTTACTTCTCTTCTATTTTCTCTTGGTCTGTCGGATCCGTTTCGGTTTTCTCGATATCCCTGTTCATTTTGTCTACCATTATTTCTGTTTTCTTGATTTGAGGGTGTGGTGTTTCTATTCTGGTATTCCATTTCTGTCCTCATTCCATTGCCTATTTCTTTGTTCATAATTTCCTCTTCCGTTGTCTCTATTTTCGTTTTCCCTTCTGGGAAAAAAATCTCGTCTTGTATAGTCCCTCCTATTTTGATTTCTATCTCTGTAATCTTGTGTTTCTCGGGGCCTGTAATCTTCTCGCGACCTTCTTGATTTTCTTTCTCTTAGACGTGATTCTCTTATTTGTAGGAATTGGCATAAACTATCTATGTCTTTGTAATTTTGCAATGTGATATGGTCTTCCAGCGTTTCCTCGAAATGTCTTGCAATCAGTTCGACTAATTGTTCCGATGAGTAATTATATTGTAAATGTTTTGCATTATTGTAAATTTGCAAAGCATATGTCCTTTCTGATACACCCATCCTATCATTGTATTTCCCATTTTGCAATTCCTTGTTAATTTCCAATTGTTGGACTTTTCCCCAGAAATAATTCAAAAATTTTTGTTCAAATTGTTGCCAATTGCCGAATTCTTCTTCTTTACTATCAAACCATAGGCTTGCTTCATATTTGAGATGGTTTCTGATAGTTTCTTTTGCTGTTTCGAAATTTCCGATGTGTTGTATTTTCTTTTTCAGGCTATTTATGAACGCACTGGGTGTAATCTTCTTACGTCCCCGCCAAACCTTATCTTCACGTCATCTGTGCTATGTATAACCATTTCTCTTCTTTCTCCGACATTTTGTTGAGTATTGATTTCCGCAATCTTTCTTTCCACTTCTTCTATGTCTGCTTGAATAGCGTTTTGCAACTTGTTTTCCAAACTTTCTATTTCCTTTTTCTGGCAATTCGTTATTTCCTTTATTTTGCTTTTGATTTCTTTAATCTCTGTCTCTTGTTGTCCCATATCGTTCTTGATTTTTGTCAAACATCCTTTTACTTCCTTTTCATACTTTCCTATGCGTTCCTCCATTTTCTTGTTGTTCTCTTCTATTGTTTGTTTCATTTTTTGTTGTGTTTCATCCATTTTTTGATTCAATTTTTGTTGTTTTCATCCATTTTTTGATCCACTTTATCCATTTTCTTTGATGCTTCATCCATTGCTTGTTTTGTTTCTCTTTGATTGTCATCCAGTTTTTGTTGTGTTTCATCCATTTTCTGTTGTTTTTCATCCATTTTTTGATCCAATTTTTGTTGTGTTTCATCCATTTTCTTTGATGTTTCTTCCTGATTTTTATCCATTGTCCTTTTTGCTTCATCCATTGCTTGTTTTGTTTCTCTTTGATTGTCATCCAGTTTTTGTTCCATTCTTTGTGACTGGAGTTGCATCATTTGTAATAATTTATCTATTCCTGATAATTCTTGCTGTTCTGATGCCATGATTGTCGTGTCTAAAATATCTTCTTGGTCTGAATTATTCTCTTGATTTGAATGTTCTTTTTGTTTTTTGTTGTCTTTGCTTTGGCTTCTTGTCACAGACATTTGTTTTCAAGAAGTACTGTCCCCGCCAAATATGAAATTTTACTAGTATGTTACCAAGACGACTTTTTCTCACCCAAATATTATAAATTGTCAATAAATATATGAAATGTAAATATCGTAAAAATAAAATATTAATTCAGTTATGTAAATTTGTACCTAAAGAGATCTAAAATTTTATGTTATCAAATGTAAGTATCTCACTTTTTACCACAGGCATATAAATTTTTAAATACCGGCTTTACTCTTTCTATCCTTCAAATTTGCCACTAGAAATACTTTTCCATGCTTTCCACGTTGGACGACAGTTGATGTGATCTTGATTATTGATATGAGATAATATTCTTATTTGTCATTTAATTTAATCAATGCATTAATAATAATCTAATTAATTAACCTGATCACATATCAATATGTTTTCAATCTCAGGGAGAATTAAAAATTAATTACTTACTTACGTGGCTTCTAAGTATTTCTCAATGGTTCCTAATCGGGATAGGAAAGAAAAAAGTAAAATAATACACACATATGGGTTACAATTATAATCAAAGTATTGTTTATTTTATTTAAATGGCAATCACTGCTCAATATTTGCTAGATCTTATTATTCTTAAACATAACATTTACAAATGGGAATCTTATTTCCTTTTGGTTTCCAATTGAAAGTTTTTATTAACATTTAACTATTAGGATTTATTAGCAACAATTCTATTTAAGTTTGATGAAGCTTTTCTGATATTATTGATTATGTTCTTCAATTTATAATGTGGTATTTAATACGAAAACCCATACATTCATGTCCAAACAAATGAGACTGACCTTTTTCTGGTGAACTGAGAATGTCTTCACACAAGACCCGTTTCCTGCTATCCTTGGCTGCGATCAAAACCTCGTCCTGGCTTTCAGTAATGTTCTCCTTTGGAGATTAGCTCGTATAGCTGTCGTTCCTGCTTCTGTCGTGATGCTGTGTTCTACCTTTTTCGAAACTGCAATCAGCTACCGGGACACTCTTGGCTCAAAGAGGTTCTTTACTCTCAACCTGGCCTACCTCTCGTTCCACGATAGATCTCCACACTCACGGAACTACACCGGCTTTCTCACTCTCCGTACACTACCGTCTACTACTGGACTTCACTTCTCGACAGCTCAAAACATTCTGCCCTCTCTTTTCAGTCATTCACCTACTTTCTAAATATCCCTTCGAGATTCACAAATCAACCTTCCACCACCAACTCTCATTCGCAGTATTCCTCAAAACCAATTTTTAATCTTTCTAAATATGCTTAATGGATTTCCAAAAAAAATAGTTAATTCCCATTCTAAAATTACTTTCTACTATTTACAAAATTTAATGACCTATTATCTACTTCAACTGAGTCTTATTTAGCATAGGCTAATGATCGAACCTTCCGCGAACAACGATAATGGTACGCGCCATTCACTTTGTTTATTCTAAGCGCATTGTCCCGAGTTTCGTATGCTCCTTCTAATCACTTCTTAAAATTAAATATAACAATTTGTTGTATACAGGTTGTTCTAAATTTATATGCCCGTGGTTGAGAAAATTGAAAATATTTTATATTAAATTGAATTTTGTTTATAATTATCAAATTTTAATTTTCATATCAAATAGAAATATAACAATATATATGCTATATATATTATATAAAATAACGAAACAAGAAAAAACCATACAGTGAAGATTGATGCCAAAATATGGGATGGGAGAAGTATTACAAAGAGTTATTTAAAGCTAGAGGAAGTACTCACGAACTGACAGAAGAAACACACCTTAATAATAAAAACAAAACAGAAATTCTAGAATTTTTGCGTGTAATAATAATTATAAAGCACAATAAAGCAGCAAGCGTAGACGAAATTCCAAACGAGGTAATAAAACGAGGCGGAGAATAACTGTATCGGAAGAAAAGTATACAACCTAATAATAAGAATTTGGTAAGAAAAAAGAATGCCCGAAGAATGGCAAACAGAATATTTGTATTTGGATGAATAGTTTCGAAAATAACCCAACAGTGAGTTTCGAGAGATAATAAAGTTTTCAGATAAAAATAAATGGAAGACTCAGGATGATGGTTAGAAAACTGCCTTATCTCGGTCCATTTATTTTCTGATGTCAGGGAGATATTTTAGTCTTTAGTGTTATAACATATATAGAAAATATTCAAATCTTTATGTTCACACTCACTTCAAACACAGGTTCACCTAAACAAACACAGGTTCAAACACAGGTTCACATAATTTAACATGAATAATACCAGGATCAAATAAATCATATTTTTATTTTGATTGAGTGGAGAGAACAAGTCTCCAAAAAATGGAGATACTGGCCACTTACTGGTAATGAGACATGAAAATGAAAATATCTAAATACACAAATAAATACACAAAAAGAAAAAATTAAAATGTAAGGAAACTACGGTCTACAACTATAAATAAAAAAAGAGATGGATTGATAAATGTATGAAAAAAGTGGAAGTAAATAGCAATAATAAAACAACAAGAAAAAAAAACAGTTAAGATTGATGCCAAAACATGTGAGGAACATTACGAGTTATTTAAGGCAAGAGATAGATTTGTACAAGTTTGACTTGCATCTTTGAACTTGACTTGAGTTTATCTTAATTGCTAGTCAAGCTCAAGTCAATCCTTCTGACAAATAATTCAAGTCAAACCAAACTGGATAATGGTACCTAATTGATGTAGTAGATATACTTTTCTTCGAGATAGAAATGTAATAATTATTACACTTCACTCTGGTATTAAGATGCCGATTTAGGTAACAAAATTAAAAATACAATGAGTCCTATATAAAAATAATTTCAATACACAGAGGATTTGTTTACATACGAGGAATTATCCTCGTATTTATAATCCCTGGTACATTCAAAAAAATGATTAATTTTCGGGTAAAATTTCTGGTAAGTTGGATGATAAATTTTTGCCTTCTACTCTGTCAGCGATATCTCGTTACGTGTGATTTGATCACTTTTTTGTGTTTATTTGCGTTTTGCTTTAGATAACAACAACAAAATTCGTTGGATGGTATAGCAAGTGCAACACAATCTACTTCAACAGAAATTTATGGAGAATCAACAAAATGTAATATATTTTTGACAGACTAGGTTCAACGTTCCAGGATGGGAAATGATCCCTGCTTCCCTCCAGCTGGCCTCATTCTAAACAGTAAACCAGTGCCGTACTGAAAGAGTTAAATATATTTTATTGTATAAAAACTTACAAGACCTCTTTTTCCAATTTTGGGTCCAACGTTTCATGATGTTATTTTAATATCACAAATACTACTTTTCATTAGATGTGGTTTTAAATAATTAGTTCTACCACTTGTCACTTTAAGACGCGGTTCTTTATTTTTACATAATTTCCAACTTTCATTGTTTTTGGAATCGCCTCCGCAACATTAAAGAAAGCAGGATATTTCTTTTTCTTGTCAATTAATTCTGCCTCGTTTACAGATTTTCTCTTAATTTTTACAGTGAGGATATCTTCAAAATCAGACTCACTTTGTTCTGGTACGTATTCTGAGCAAAAAATCTTCAGGTTCAGACATTATCGCACAAACCACACACTTCAACATGGACGTAACAAGCCAAGCCAAGCGAATACTTCTAAATACGAATAATTTATTGTGAATAATAAATAAACTGCTCGTCAAAAGTTAGGGATATAGAAAATTCTGCTGAATTTTTATAGTAGATTTTTCGTGAACAGATTAACGGATTCTGCTATTTTTGTGAAGTTATACTTCTTTAGGCGCGATTGAGAGTAAAATTTTTCATAAATCTGCGCGCATGCGCACACAGACAGTATGACGTTTAGTTGCTAAAATCTTTCTAGTTATCTATAAATGTATCAGTGCAAGAAAAGGTGTGAAAAGAATATATTAGTGTTTTTAGTAAATATATTTATTATCATTTTTGTGTCTTTGGATTTGTCTTCCTATGAGTAAGATGAGTATTATGAAAACATTTTATTGTATATTTATTCACCTTGTTTGTTTGTTACCGTGAATTGTCATTAGGTATTGTCGAAGCGAAGATCGGTGGAATATGCGCATTTTATCAATGAAATTCGATATTTTTAAGATATTCCAGGAGCCTCTACAGATAAAATGTTTTAACGACCTATTCATCATTCAGAATTACTCAACGGATATTAGTACAGTTAAAATAATTAAGACGATAACCGGACAACATTGATTTAATGAGTAAAATTTAGTTTTTTTTACTTTAACGACAAAAACAGCAAGCCCATTAGCAGAACCCAATTAAAAATTATTTTGCACATCATATTTGAAACGTTATTTGGTTGAAAAATCTCATTTTTGTTGGCAAAAAAATATATTAATTTGTTTGGACTAAATTATAGTTGTGCTTATCTTAAAAAGGATATGTTACTATCAACATTCGCACAGTGTTGCCAAACTGAATTTTGTTATTTTGGGTGTAAATTTTTTCCACGGATCTCCGAGGGTACTATACGTCCGAACCGATACAGACACAGTCCTCGTAGCGTATTTGGTATAGCATTTAGTCGATGCATTGAAGGATTGAAGTGTCGATTTTTCGAATGTTTTGTATAAATGTACCTATTTACAAATGTTTTTTCTAAAATTTAGGAATATATTAATTTTATAATACATTTAAGTAGGTAGTAATTTTCTATACAATTTTTACTTACCTATTTGTTTTTGTTTATACTTAATATCGCCCGTGTCTAGCAAGTGTCTGCGTAGGCTAGTAGTATGTGTATCTAGTTACGGACGTGTTAGTACTTGGTTCGATTCCCCATAGGGAAAATTTTTTTGTTTATTATTAATGGTTATTGACATCTTAGACTATTATATGGACTTAAAAATGATTAAAAATAATTAAAATAATTAATCGGGATGTTGCCCAACTATTTACCGAGTTGCAAATTTATAATAGTTGCCTATTTCAAAATGCACTTTTGAAATGCATTTTTCTTATGCACAAATGCAATTTTAGATTTCTTATTCATTACATTAGTTCACAAAATTTCCTGACATTCTCACGAATCCAACGCACCAAACTGCCAAACTGCATTAAAATCCGTCTTACTGCGCCAAAAATCGACAGTAAGGCATTTTTTGTGCTTCAATGCCTCGACTAACTCGGCCAGAGATCGAAAGGTCTGAAGTTCGAATCCAGTGCAATCCTATACTTTTTTTTTATTTTTTTGAAAGCGGTAAGCACAAAATTAGTTTGATGTTAAAAAAAAAATTAAAACAAACTGTTTAAAGTATATTTATTTTTAAGGAATCATATAATAGAAGTATAACTTCTTACGTGCGTACAAAGTACACACACATTCTTTTTTTTTATTATCTTAGACTTTTCTTTAGTATGTACACAGTTATGCAAATGTTTACTCAAACTTTTTTTTTGTACTTATACCTGGTGGAACAAAAGAAAGGTTTTTCTTGTTAAGTTTGAGACGACCTGTAGGGAGGACGAGGTACAAATGGGAGTATATATCGAAATCGTGTTGTAGTCTTATGTTTTGTGAACATTTTGTTTTTTGAATATCCCTGATATCTTTAGAAATAAAAAAAATAGACAGTTTTGTAATTTAACATGTGTTTTAACCGAAACAAAAGTTTGAGGCACAAAGGTGAGTATACCTCGATATTATATTGTAGTCTCATATTTTGTGAATATTTTATTTTTTTAATTTCTCTGATATCTTTAATAACAAAGAAACTAGACGATATTACTCTTTAATATGTGTTTTAACTGACGACATGCGTCACATCACAAACGTGAAACATAGAAAAACATATTAAAGAGTAATACCGTCTGGTTTCTTTGTTATTAAAAATATCAGAGAAATTAAACAAATAAAATATTCAAAAAATATAAGACTGCAACATAATATCGGGGTATACTCACCTTTGTGCCTTTTTCTTCCTACAAGGTGTTTCAAACTTTTGTTTCGGTTAAAACACATGTTAAATTACAAAACCGTCTATTTTTTTTGTTTCTAAAGATATCAGGGACATTCAAACAACAGCATGGTCACAAAACATAAGACTACAATAGTATTCTGATGTCTACTCACATTTGTACCTCGTTCTCCCTACAGGGTGTCTCAAACTTAACACAAGAAAAACATATTGTTTTCTCCCACCCGGTATAAGTACAAAAAATAAGTTTGAGTAAACCTTTGCACAACTGTGTAAATACTAAAAAAAGGCTAAAATAAAAAAATAGCGGAATCCGTCTGTTCGCGAAAAAATCAACTATGAAAATCAGCAGAATTTTCTATATCCCAACTTTTGACGAGTAGTTTATATTGTGAATCGCTTCATAATAAGATATTGAAATATCTAATTTCAAAATCATAACACAAGAAAAAAGTTTTGTGAGATAAATTTAGAATTTATGTATCAAAAGAGTAGAGTGTACAATGTGCCAGTGCGAGTTTCGAGAATTTCCATATCACTGCCTGCAGAATCGAGCCTGGATGGGTTATATGGTGTGTATAATTTGTATTCATTCATATAAAATGGCTTAAAGTTCTACACGGACGGCTACGGAAATTTGGTGTTAAAGTCAATAAGATAGTTATTCACAAAAGATGAGGCCTTATACAGGCGCGGATATAGAAATTCATAATAGGGGGGGCATACTTACCTCAAGCAATGATGCCACAGCTACTGATTTTTCGGTAGATTTACCGAATACCTGTCAAATCTACCGATCTACCTAATTCTGCTTTTTTTTCTACCGAAAAATCAAAATTCTTAATTTTCAAATTAATCGTTCTTTGTCCTTCGTCATTTCGTGTGTTCGTCCTTTTATATTATGATTTTGAGAGTAAAATGTATCTACCTGAATCTGAATAGTGAATACTGAAGGATTGTGGCTTATTTTGATATAGAAGATAATTCCAAACTAAAAATAGTATTTATATTAAAATCTTAAAATATGAGAAATTTATTTTGCACCTTTTTAACTTACAGTATTTAGACAAGGCGAAAACGGCGGGTTCGAAGGGAAAAATATTCCCATGAGATTTTTTTGCATAATCACATTCGTGAGATATCCCAGAATAAGGTTCAAGAAGTCGCCCACGTGAAAAGTGGGCCAATTTTTTTTTAACAATTTTTTTTTAATCAAATTGCAAAAATCAATATTTTTGGCTCAAACAATTTTTTCTTTAATTTTTTGGACCAGTCTGGACAAAAAAGGTCTCTTATAATTTTTCTCTAAAGTTGATCGTTTTCGACTTATAAGCAATTTAAAATTGAAAAAAACGAAAAATGGCGATTTTCAAGGCTTAATAACTCGGTTAAAAGTTATTATTATGAAAGTCAATATATGACTAAATCAAAGTTTAAAGCCATTCCTACAAGATCCTGAAGAAATTTTTGTCATTATTTTATTACTAAGCTGTTATTTTTAAGTAATAATAATACGCGCCATGCACGTGTGCGGCCGCTGTAAATTCTGAGTGCGAGAGAGAAGCCATTCCAGCAGTCCAATTGTACATCTTACTCGCACTCACAATTACAGCGGCGTTAATATGATCTAATCGCTCTTTTATATTAATTAAAAATAACAGCTTAGTAGTAAATTAATGACACAGATTTCTTCAGGATCATGTAGCGGCGACTTTAAACTTTGATTTAGTCACTTTCTGACTTTCATAATAATAATTTTTAACCGAGTTATTAAGTCTTAAAAATGGCTATTTTCGCGTTTTTCAAATTTTAAGTTGCTTATAACTCGAAAAATATCAACTTAAGAGAAAAATTATAAGAGAGTTTTTTTGTCCAGAATGGTCCATAAAATCTAAAAAAATAGTCCGGGCCAAAAATATTGATTTTTGCAATGTAATTAAAAAAAATTGTTAAAAATAAATTGGCCCACTTTTCACGTGGGCGACTTCTTGAACCTTATTCTGGGATGTCTCACGAATGTGATTATGCAAAAATATCTCATGGGAATATTTTTCCCAACGAACTCGCCGTTTCCGTCTTGTCTAATTTGACATAACTAAAGAACATTATAAATTTTTCTCGTTCTCAATTGCTTCAATATCCGACATTGTTTTTTTTATTGGTTATAAAGTATGAAAAATCATATTTTTGCCTATAAAACATTCCTTGTAGACTTTAGAGAAAAATGTTTCAAATAAATATTCTAGATCTTAATAGTTTCTAATTTGAAATACATAAACAATTGGAGATAATTGCAAAAAACCCTTATTTTTCAGTAATTTATAAATGTTAATAACTTAAAACTGTGATTTATTATAACAAAAATTTTAACTTGTTTAAACCATTTAGTCCTGTCGCCAGGGGGGGTACAACGGCCTCCTGTATTCAGATGGACTTACCCAAGATTTTTTTATGTATTTTGACCTGTAGAACACGAATTTTTTGGGTAACAGTTGATCCGGATGTCGATAAGATTGTTATAAACCAAGAAGTTGAGGAATCACATAACAGCAACTTCTTGCAAAAGAAAACATTTTTTTGTATGTTTTGGCCCTTTCTAACCAAAAAATGTTCCTACAAATTTTTTCGTAGGATGCATAGTTTTCGAGATAAACGCGGTTGAACTTTCAAAAAATCGAAAACTTGCAATTTTTGAACCCGAATAACTTTTGATTAAAAAATAAAATAGCAATTCTGCTTACCGCATTTGAAAGTTCAAGTCAAATTATATCGGTTTTAATTATTTGTATTGCTAAAAATTTATTATTTTATTGTTAAAACAAAGCTATAAACACCTAGTGCTTGAGTGATGTTTTCAATGATTTCTCATTTAAAAACGAATGAGTAGGTAGAGGAGGTAAAAGTGCAAGCGGCGCTATTTCTACGTAGCATGCATTAAAACGCATGTATTAGGCACGGGAAACACTATGTGTTTATAGCTTTTTTTAACAATCAAAAAATAAATTTTTAGCAATGCAAATATTCAAAACAGATAAAATTTTACTTAAACTTTTAAAGGCGGTAAGCAGAATTGCTATTTTATTTTTTAATCAAAAGTTATTCGGGTTCAAAAATTGCAATTTTTCGATTGTTTTAAAGTTCAACCGCGTTTATCTCGAAAACTATGCATCATAAGAAAAAAATTGTAGGAACATTTTTTGGTTAGAATGGCCCAAAAAATACAAAAAAATGTTTGGTTTTGCGAGAAATCGCTGTTATGTGATTCCTCAACTTCTTGGTTTATAACAATCTTATCGACATCCGGATCAACTGTTACCCAAAAAATTCGTGTTCTACAGATCAAAATACATAAAAAAAACTTGGGTAAGTCCATCTGAATACAGGAGGCCGTTGTACCCCCCTTGGCGACAGGACTAATTATACAGCTTTCAAATAAAAATATTTGTATTTTGAACGTTAATAGGTGCATACACGTGTGGTAAGTTTTTTTTAAAGTCTACAACAGGAAAAAATATGCAGTTTTATTTTATTATAAATAAATTAATTCCTTATAACAAAACTAAAACATCCTTGATATTTAGTATCGCGTTAGTTAGTTGGCTCTTCTCGAGTTACTTTGGATTAAAAAAAAAATAAAGAAAATTGCTCTATAATACCTAGAAAGCCGAGAAAATACTTAAGTTTTTTAAGGTATACCGATTTTGAACTTTGAATGATTTTTATGATGAATGGTGATTATTGATCATTATATGATGATGAATGCAGTTTAGTTTTGAATACTGGTACCTAAAATATCATTTTTTTGCAATGTGATAGCAAAAGAAGCAAAAATTAAATCTCCCGAAATTTGAAGATTTCTACCGAAAAAATAGGAGCAGTCTCCCGAAATTTTGTCCCAAGACCTGTGACACTGCTCAAATATTATATTTTCCAGATTTAGCCATACGACTCTCACTTACTCTAAGGATAAAATACATTATATAATCCCAGATATTTACCTACGGTATCAAAAGGATTGATTTAACAATTCACGACTATTAATCTCACTGGTCGTTCTTTACGATCATAAAGATTATCCTTTCTACCATCAATGGGTAGGTACGCATGGATTATCTAATAAAATACAAATTTTTATATCTTTATTGTATCGCAAATTTGAAACGTGACTTTTCATGAGATAAGGTATATACCCAGTGTAAAGTATTTGCATTTTAAAATATCATTTTTGTTATTATTTGAATTGAGAAAAATATTTCCTTTGTTTATAGTTCCACCGGTACCCAAACAAATGCGCCTGCAGATTATTTTTCAAAGAAGGGTGTTTTATTAGATTTTATGGCTTCTTTCAATTCTTTGGAAGCGGTTGTCGTGTAATTTAGTGTTGTACTGATGGCTTAAAATTTAGAGGTAACAGAAAAAAATAATAAAAAAAAATACTTATAGACTAAATACAATATGGGGGTTCATGGACCAGTTGACTCCCCCCTGTATCCGCGTCTGACCTTATATGTATATACGGAGGTCGGCATAAGTCAGGCAACGCTTTCTAAAGATCGGCTTAAGTTCGGCAACGCTCATAAGTCTGGCAAAGCAATCGAAAAATTTTAAGACTAAGCATTTTCGTGCTTCAGACAGTTGTTTCGGTGTCATGATAGCCCGTGGGCGTCGAGCTACGTGGCATGTGTGTGGGAGTACCTTAATATTAATTTTGGAGAATTTATAGGCCGACGCGGAATTGTTTAGTGGCCCGCATGGTCACGTGACCTGAGACCATGTGATTTCTTCCTGTGGGGCATTCTCAAGAACCGAGTTTTTGCAAGAGAGGTAAGCACCCTTTCCGACCTCTGAACTACAATTGAAGAAGTTGAAAATCTTCGCGGGCAGCTTGATGTGCTTCGCCGGACCTGCCCCTCAGTGGCGTAGCTGACAGGCCCACAGGGCCCGCAAGGCGGGGGGGACGTTAGGAGGGGCCCCTTAAAGCCTTCAAGTTTAACACATTAACCGCCACATTAAAATTTTTTATTTGTGCCTACAGGCTCCACGGTCAGAATCTCAATGTTAATGTGAATAATATTTAACTCACTGAGCGCCTGGGCCAAACAAGGCGTGAGTTAAATACAACTCACGTGGCGTTCAATGTGTTAATACTTCTACTTTCTTTAAATTGGGGACAAAAACATATTTTCCTAATAAGCATCAAAATAGAAAATTTGGAAGGAAATAATGAAGCGGGTAATTAACGTAACTCTTACTCTTTTCGGGTACAATTTAGCGTTTCGTACTTTCTTGGACATGTTGGTAGTTTAGATGAAAGTGAATCCCAAAAAGTAATTTTTTTGTTGGTGGTCCTTTTACTAGATAAAAATGATCCTGTTTTAGTTAAATTAATCGATAAAAACAATAACTTAAAAAAAAACAAATTACTTGAGCCTCCAAATACAAAACGAAGTTATAAATTTGCTGGCTCAAGAAACTAAAAACAAATTGATTAATTTAATTAAAAAAAAATTTTTTATTCCATAATTCTTGATATCACTCAAGATATTTCGAAACACGATCAGCTTAATTTTATTTTCCGGTATGTAACTTGCGATGAAAATAATTTATCTTCTAAACCAGAAGTTGTTGAGAGTTTTTTGGGATTTATTCGCATGTTAGACCAAAGTGCAGAAGGTCTTGTAAATTAAATTTTCAAAATTTATACAATCAAAGCCCCTTTCCGTACAAAACTGCAGAGGAAAGGGGTATGATGGGCAAGGGTTATGAGTGGTTTATATTCAGGCGTACAAATAATCCGGTCAAATTAGACATCAAAATAGTTGGCAAATAACAAAAATTGCCGGAGAGCCAAATTTTGGTGGAGAGCTAGAGTTTACCATAACAAATAAAGTTTTAAAAGTCCCCATCGATCCCATGTGTGCAACAAAAGTTATTCGGGGTCAAAGGTCAAAATTTGAGATTTTTTGGATTTTTCTCGAAAACGGTAAGTTTTATAAAAAAAAGACTTCAAACTAAAGTTGTAGACCTTAACATTCTCTACAAAATGGTCCTTACAATTTTTTTCCTAGGAGTTACCCTTCCTGAGATATCGCGATTTAAAAAGTTACTTTATACATTATATGCACATATAAGCCACGTATACCTTGTATACATAATGTGGCACTTCAGTCAAGTATGAATGCCTATTTGTGTCTCTATTATATAAAATATATTATACTATTCTGAAAATATTTCTTCACAAGATAATCAGTCCTAAACTGAATTTCCTCTATCCACGTGGCCTTGAAAGACATTTGGCTATACTATTGTTTAAAAAAGAACAGATTGTCTATTGTAACCAATGGCTAAAGTATTGTCCGTAGGTCTTGTTCATATTATTATCTGTTTATTTTAGTGCTAAATGTTCAGTTCAAGTAAAAATAAGTACTTATTACAAGAGTCTACCATTTAGCAGACATTACGGACTTACAGTGACAGTGGTATTTGACGGCTACAGTGACTCGACAAAAAATATTAAAGCTGCAGAACAACGTCGTCGAACTACAAAAATATCATCGGGTTCCGAGATTATCTTTGATGAAAATATAACAGTTCCAACGAATCAACAACAATTTTTCGCTAACATTAATAATAAATCTCGTTTCATTTCCATGTTAACTGACAAATTAGCAGCTGCGAATATTGAGTATTCAAGCTAAATTTTAGCTTGATTTACTTCAATAGCTTTTTAGCTGCAAATAGCTTTTTAGCTGCTAAAAATGATGCAGATGTCCTTATAATTGAGACAGCAATTGAAAATTTTAAAGCAACAAACACAACAATTGTAGTTGGTGAAGATATTGATTTGTTAGTACTGCTTACTGCAAGGACTCCAGTAGAAGTCATTTATTTTCTGAAACCTGGAAGGGCTCAACAGCGAACAGAGATATATTCTTCGAAAAGTTTATCGGCTTATCCCAAATTCCAAAAGTACATTTTATTTTTACATGCGATAACCGGCTGTGACACTACGTCAGCAATATACAGAAGGGGCAAAACGTCAGTCAGTACTTAAATTATTCGAAAAAAAAAAGATTTGACTGACTGCTGTAAAGTTTCTACAGAACTTGATTCCACTCCGCAAACAATAATTACGGAAGGAATTCGCTTTCTTCTTGCGGTTTATTGAGCTCCAAAAAAATGAGTTGTCTTGATAAATACCGTACTTAACTCTTGTAAAAAATACGCGAAACAAGAAACAAGTACAACTATCATGTCTTCCTCCAACATCAGCATCTGCTTTTCAACATTTGTATCGAGTATATTATCAAGTACAAACATGGCTAGGCAATGAACTGAATCCAGAAGACTGGGGTTGGAAATTAATAGATAATACTCTGGAATTGATTAAAACCTTACTTCCACCTGCTCCAGAAAAACTCCTTAACACTATTTATTGCAATTGCACAAAAGGTTGTAGTGCCAAATGTGGATGTAAAAAAAGTCGGGTTGCAGTGTTCTCTAGCGTGTACCAACTTCCAAGGTCAGTCTTGCTCAAATGTCCAGTTTATTACAACAGAGGAAGACTCCTGTGATTTTAATGAAGAGACCAAAGTCACATTTGAACAATTTTAGAACATCCAGCAAAAAGAACAGGAAGAAGATGAAATCAAAGAAGATTTGACTGTTGAAGTAAACTTTCAAGAATATGAATCTGATTAAAATATCTAAAGAAATCAAAACAATAGTTAACCTAATAATCAATAGCAATATCAATAATCAATATCAATAATAAGGTCATATTTAGAGCTTGATCGGTATTGTTTCCTTAAATTATTCTAAAATTGTCAAAACAGTTAGTGGAGTAGGCCTACAGGGGAAACCACGGTAAAAAAAACGCGCCGAGTACACTACCTCACAGGTGATGTGGAAACGTGTGCATATATCATATATAATGTGACTCTTAGAATCGCGATATCTCAGGAATGGCAACTCTTAGGAAAAAAAGAGTAAGAATTATTTTTGTAGAGAATTTTAAGATCTATAACTTTGTTTTAAGGTTCTTTTTTGATAAAACTTACCGTTTTCGAAAAAAATCCAAAATATCTCAAATTTTGACCTTTTACCCCGAATAACTTTTGTTGCACACATGGAATCGATGGGGAATTTTAAAACTTTATTTGTTATGGTGTAGAGCAACGGTGTAGAGCCAAGAGAAGGTTATTGAAATACCACCTACTATTTTACCGAATTTTGGATGTAGTAGTGGAAATTAAATAACAGTTTCCAATATAAAGTGAATATAAAAGTACTGACGATACAAGTGAAAAAATAAACAAAAATTACTAATTAAGTGTGAATTAAGAGTGTATAAACAAACAAACACAAAAAACGGACATAGGAAAGTGAACGAGTTTCGACAGCCAGCTGGTAGACGGGTCACGCTCCACGTCACGGCGACGTTGCCAGACTGTAGTAAAAGTCGCGGAAAAATGGAAAACTCTAAAAATTAAAATACTTAGCGAAGAAAAATAAAATAAACTACTTAGTTTGAGGACTCAAAGAGAAACCTAGCTTTTGAAGAGTCGATCTGGGCGAAGTTCCTATCGTTGAGATACCAACTAAGATACCGTGAAATAAACAAGAACATGGCGGAAGGTGATAATAAAATAATACAAAGCGAAACAAACAAGAACATGGAGGACAGCGACGACTGTTCGGACGACAGCAAAAGGAAAAGAGATCCGGATGATGCGACTCAAAGATCAAAAAATAGAAAACTCTCACAAATACCATCTAAAACAAATAGTAAAGAACAAAAACTAGATCTATTAATAGAGATGGTGTCGGAGCTCAAAAAGCAGAGTGACAAAACCAGTGAAGATATAAAAATGATAAGAGAAGAAAATAAGATATTGAGACAAGAAAATCAAAAACTAAAAGAAGAAAATAAAGATATAAAAGAGAAGCTAGAGGAAACAAATGATAGAATTGAATGGCTAGAGAGAGAGAAAAGGAAAAATAATATAGTGATGTCAGGAATTGAAATTGAGACAGAAAATAAAACAGAACTTAAACAATTCGTGGAGAACATAATAAAAAACACTCTACAGATAAATATTAATGTAAAAACAGCTCATAAAATAGGAAGAAAAGTATGCTTAATTGAAATAAATAATGAAGACGAAAAAGAACAAATCATGAAAAACAAATACAAATTAAAAGAACTGCAGCAGGAAAAGGTATACATAAATCATGACATGACAACAAAGGAGCGTGAGAAGAACAAGCAAATAAGAAAAATGGCAAAAGAAGAAGAAATAAAAGGAAATAAGGTGAAAATTGGATACAATAAAATAACTATAAATGGCGAGATATGGAAATGGAATAAGGCTATGAAAAAACTAGAAGTAATAAATCCAAAAAACGAATAGCAGAAATTGAAAGCGACATGAAAACAAACACAACGAACCTGGCAAATAAAATGGACACGAATAAAAATATATATGAAGCTACAAATATAGCGAGGAACAAAAATGGTGAGATATATAAAAATACGGAACATAAGGAAAATGAAAAGGAAATCATAAAAATGGCTACACGGAACGTGCGAGGTATTAACGGTAAAGAAGAGGAAATAATTGAAGAGATGAAACTACAAAATATAGACTACTTGGGAGTAACTGAAATAAAAAAGAAAGGTAGAGGAATAGTAGATCTAAATGATGATTACCGCTTATATTGGTCAGGAGTTGACTTAAAAGAATGGGGCGCGGGAGGTGTAGGCCTAATAGTAAAAACAGAAAAGACAAATAACATAATAGGTGAAAGATATATAAACGAAAGATTATTGGTAGTGGAAGTAAAACTAGATAATACAAATATATCCAGCATAATCGTAGCATATGGGCCAAATGATAATGCCAAAAAAGAGGAAAAATATGAATTCTTTGAAATATTACAAGCAGAGATGGACAACGAAGGAGAAAACATTATATTAATGGGAGACCTAAATGGTAGGGTGGGAAGAGACAATAAAGGGATTGAACGATACTTAGGGCAACATGGAGAAGAAATGAAAAATGATAACGGAAACAGAATCATAGATCTATGTATAGCAAATGATATGGTTATAACGAATTCAAAATTTATGCACAAAGACATACACAAATATACTAGAGAAATCTCATCGAGAAAAGAAAAATCCATAATAGACTATTTCCTAATAAAAAGAAAAGACCTAAAGATGATAAAAGACGTAAAGGTAAAAAGAGAGGCTGAAATAAGCAGTGACCATTACTTGCTTATAATGGAACTAAGGGTGTACACACATAACACAACAGAAAAAAAGAAAGAAGATAACTAAAGAAAAAATAAAAAGCTACAAATTAAGAGAAATAGATAGTAAAGAGGAATGCCAGAAGAAGTTAACCAAACAGTTCGAGACTATAAAGGCAATTAACACAGGAATAGAAAATAAATGGAAGCAATTTAAGGAAATCATATTGAAAACAGCAAAAGAAGTATGCGGAACAACTAAAATCACAAACATATATTCGAAGAAAAGTAAATGGTGGACAGCGGAAATACAACGTAAAGTGAAAGAAAAGAAAAAAGTATGGAAAATGTATCTAAAAACCAAATCGGAGGACGATTTCGAAAAATATAAAATGGCCAGAAACGACATTAAACAAGAAATTAAAACGGCAAGAAAGAAGTCTTGGGAAGATTTTGGACACAAAATGAATGAAAACTATTTTAATAACCAAAAATTGTTCTATGGTACATTGAAACAGCTAAGACAAAAGAAAACACATAGATTAAGAAATATAAGAGATAAAGAAGGAAATATATTAACTACAGAAAGAGAAATAATGCAAAGATGGAAGCAGTACTTTGAAGAACTAACAGAATGGAAACAATATCAACATGAAAGAGAGGAAGACATGATCGAAAATACAGAGGAAATGCAGCAAATAATAAAAGAGGAAATTGCAGAAGCCATTGACAAATTAAAATTGGGAAAATCTCCAGGCCAAGATGAAATCACAGCTGAAATGTTAAAGTACATGAGTGAAAATTCAAAAGAAAAATTCCGAGAACTACTAAATGAAATAATCACAGCAAAGGAAATACCATCTGACTGGAAAACAGATATAATAGTACCACTGTTTAAGAAAGGAGACGCAAGAAATTGCGAAAATTATAGGGGTATTACATTGACAAGCGTTCCTGCCAAAATATTCAATAGAATAATTGAAAAAAGGCTAAGGGACAAACTAGAAATAAAACTAGAAGAATCCCAGCATGGCTTCAGAAAAGGAAGGAGTACCCAAGATCTGATATTCATATTGAGACAAATAGGAGAAAAACTATTGATGAAAGGCAAAGAGATACACATATGCTTTATTGATCTGAAAAAAGCTTTTGATAGAATAAGAAGGGAAGATATATGGAAATGTTTAAAGAAAAATGGAATAGAAAAGGATATGATAGAAATAATTAAAGCCTTATATAAAAATAATAAAATAAAAATAAGGACTCACAATCAAGAATCTGATGAATTCCAGGCAAAGATAGGACTAAAACAAGGCTGTGTACTAAGTCCATTACTTTTCTCAATGGTACTAGATGACGCAATAAAGCAATGCAAGGAGAAATCTAAAGACATGATATTGGGAAAATGGAAAATGAACAATGTACAAATACAAGAATTACTATTTGCAGATGATATGGTATTGTTAGCTGACACGGAAGAGAAACTGCAACAAATAATAAACACATATAAAAGAACTAAGAAAAATGAACATGGAAATAAACACAGATAAAAGTAAAACAATGGTTATGGCAACTACAAAAAAAGTGATAAAAATTAAGGTAGAAGGACAAGTTTTGGAACAAGTAAACATCTACAACTACTTAGGTACAATTATTGAAGAAGATGGTAAAATAGACAAAGAAATAAACAATAAAATAGGAAAAGCAGGGACAATTTATAATACATTAAGAAATACGTTCTTTGGAAAGAAAGAGGTACCCAAAGAAGTCAAAACACAAGTGTACCAAAAAGTGGTTCGACCATCAATCGTCTATGGGAGTGAGTCGTGGACGCTAACAAAGAACAACAAAAGAAAAATCAAAGCTACAGAGATGAGATTCTTGAGAAAAATAGAAGGGGTCACACGAAGAGACAAAATAAGAAACGACACAATAACTCAAGCTCTAAAGATAAAACCCATAGAGACAATTATAGGGGAACGACAGTTAGGATGGTTGGGCCACATCCACAGACTAAACGACACAAGAATAACGAAAAAAGTATATGAAGTCAGAGTACAAGGGAAAAATAAAGTAGGTCGCCCAAGAATGAGATGGGAAGAACAAGTTAGACAAGAAGCAGAGAAGAGAGGACTGCAATGGAGTATGGTAAAACAATTGGCTCAAAATAGAACAGCATGGAAAATAAGTATCAAAGAAGCACCACAAGGTTAAAACATATGGACACAAAAATGGGTCAAATAAGTAATTTATATTTATTAAAATTGTATTGTTAAAATAAAAGTTTTGTATAATTATTAAAATGTATTGAAATGTAGATATTGAACTAGTTGTAAACAGCCCAACACCGAAAGGTACGAATGAGCTTAACTGATTAAATAAAAATAAAATAAAATAAATTTGTTATGGTATACCCTAGCTCTCCACCAAAATTTGGCTCTCCGGCAATTTTTGTTATTTCAAATGTCTACATTGACCGGGTTAAAAGGCGTATAACTGACATTGAAAAAACAGCTTCCTATGTTTATTGTGCATCCCATAATCTAAACCTAGTGTTGAATGATGTCGTTGTTGGTGTACACGAATTTGTTTTTTTTTCGGATATAATTAAAAAGATTATGTTTTTTAGTGCAAGTATTAAAAGATAGGATGTACTATGTACTATTATGACTTTGGATCCATCGCGTTTGCCAACATTTAAAAGGTTATGTGAAACCCGGTGATCATCCAGACATGATGGTGTTGTGGCTTTGTGTCGAGCTTTCCGACAAGTAATGAAATCTTTAACGAAAATTTCATTGCCATCTAAAAAACGATGAAAAGTTATAAGTTAATGCATTATTAGAGCATATGAATAATTTTGAATTTGTTGTTAACATTACTATTAAATCTAAAATACTTAACTTTATTAATCTAACATCAACACTTTTGCAATCTGAAACGGCAGAGTTAACAGTCGCCCTTCAACTTTTTGAAAAAACTCGTGATAATCTTCTAGAAATGAGAAATTCGTTGTCCGAAACTTTAGCAAAAGCAGCAGGAATAGTGGGGTATTACACCGGAATTTAAAAATAAACGGAGAAAACGTATAAAACAATTTTACGATGAGTTCAGCCGGGAAAAAAAATAACTTTTAGCAAAAAAGTTTTGTAATAGTTAATGTTTTCAATGTAAATTTAGATATAATATTGCAACAACTTACTATGTAATAGGTTTGTCGGATTAAGATACATGTATAATAGGATTTCATGTCTATTCATATACTAATGAAGACTTATTAAAGAAAGGCCAAATGTTGTCATTTACACATATTTTAGTAATTATACTGTTATTAGTTGCGTTATGTTTATAATAAGGGGGCCCACAAAAATTGTCGCGGTGGGGGGCCGCAATCTTCAGCTACGTCACTGCTGTCTCTCCGTTGCGAAACTTTTCAATAAATGCATTGATCAAGATGGGCATTAATTTGAATACTTACGGTAAGCTTTTTTCGAATCCGTTCAAATAAGGGTGTCAAATAAGTTATCGTTTTGAAGCTTTTGCAATTTCCAGTACTTAAAATTTTTAAACTCCATCCAATACTATTCTTCTTCTTCTTTTAGCCCATTTCTATCCAACTTTGGACATAGGCCTTCCCCAAATCTTTCCATTTCCGTCTGTCTTTGGCTGCGTTTTTCCAGTTAGTTCCTGCAGCTTTTACAATATCGTCCTTCCATCGTATCTGAGGTCTTCCTCTTCCTCTTCCTCTTCCTCTTCTTTCTCTCCACGGTCTCCAGTTTTGTATTTCAGCATTCCATCTTTTATCTTCCTGTCTCGCATTGTGGCCCGCAAATCTCCATTTTAACCCTGTTATATGTTCAGTTACATTTTCACTTTTGTTATCTCTTTTATCCTTCTTCTTCTTTATGTGCCGTGCTCGATTATCTAACGTTGGCTATTAAATTGGCTATAGCAATTTTGTTAACGGCAGCTCGGAAAAGGGATGCAGAGGATCTCTTATACCATTCTCTCAGGTTTTTAAGCCATGACGTTCTTCTTCGACCTGGCCCCCTTCTTCAGTCTACCTTGCCTTGTATTATTAAGTGGAATATATTATATCTCTCTGGGTGTCGCATAACATGGCCAAAATATTCAAGTTTTCGATTTTTAACTGTTCTGACGACTTCCGTGACTTTTCCCATCCGGCGCAAAACAACTCTCTTATCGATTTGTTTGATTTTCTGTCTTGTAGTTTTATTCACATCATGGATCTTTCCAATGGATCTTTCACATGGATCCAATACTACATTTATATAAAAATACTTTTAAATTTAAAAATACTTTTAAATTTTAAATTATATTTACCTGCTTAACTAGTTGATTTAGTACAATGTTTTAGGTTTTAATTTCTTTCTTCGCCCAGTTTTAAAAATATAAAAAATTAATTGACATGAATAGACATAAAATTAAGATTATCTTTTAAATATCACTTGTAAGTATTAATTTGTAGTCTTTGAAAATTTATTACGATGGTTTATTCTATTTCGCAAAGGGAAGATAGAGTTTGATTGTATTTTGGATGAACAATAAATTTGTCAATACAATTTAATGCAATTTAATGAACGATATCAAGATATATATACGACAGTAGAAGGTATGTTTTAGAGTTAGTAAAAATGTTGTAGAAAGTTGGCAATGCCGGTAATAAAAAAATGAGACATTGAAGGGCCTGTGAAGTTGCATTATTACGACATGTTTACCTAGATTCCAGGCTAACTACGAATTAAGAAGCAACTGTATTTGGAAGCAACTGAACTAGTAGCGTCCAAGCCATATTGAAGAAGAACAACTTCAATCCATATAAAATACTCTTACAGCCGATTTAATATTCATTCGAAAAAGTGGACTTTAGTAAAAGGAGGCTTTATGTTAAAGTGGACTTTAAAGTGGCTGTTAACCATATTTGTTTTCATAATTCGCTTTAAAGGATTCTTTTAGTAAAGTGTGTTTTAATGAAATTTTATACTGTTGTTTAAATTGAAGTAAGTTACATTTTAACTAAAATGGAAATAATGACATTTAAATGTCACACATTTTGCAAATTTGTAGGATACTCCTCCTATATATTATTGTTTTTTACTACAAAAAGTTACTTATTATTACTTATTGTTATTATTATTTCTATTTATTTTTACTCTACTTTTCTTTTTCATAACCTAATAGGTACTTACATAATTACTTTTTAATTTTATTATTGTATAGGTATGTATTACTATTATTTAATAATTATATATACCTACTATTACTTAAATAACTCATCAATAAAACGTGAAATCTAAAAAAAAAGGACAGATAACGAGATAACAAAAAATTACTTCTACAAACTTTAGCAAAGAGGAGGAACTTCTTTTGTTACAAAGGATAGAAAGTTATAGAAATATAATAAATAAATGTGAAGCATAAAGGAAAGGTCGGTACAATATTTTATTTGTTAAAAATCATTTAAATTATCTTAATAATTGAGTATCTTGGACAAGCAAGCTAATATTCATTTGCATTGCATATTTGCAGAAGAGAAGGGAAAAATAGGAGAGAAAGGGAAGAGGCGGAATATAAAATTATTGGATTTAAAAATAAAACTAATAGGCCTGGACCCCACGCACCAAAAAAAGTTGATAAGAGTGTCTAGTCGGACAAACTTTGATGTACGGGAACACTGGAAGTTTTAATTGTGGAACAGTTTAAAAATTTGGAAAGTCAGATTACAAAAACTTCCCATGTATTTTGTCAGACAGAACATCCAATTGATTTGTTACCCTTTCATTAAACTCTCATGCAAAAATGAGACTGCTATTACTAACCAACATGATTCCTGGCATTTGACATGCTCTTCGTGTTCCATTCATTAAAATGCCCAGTTGGTGATAAACACAAGTCTGATTTTTGCATGAGAGTTTAATGAAATGGTAATAAATCAATTGGAAGTTCTGTTCAACAAAATAAGTGGCACGTTTTCGTAGTCTGGAGTTCCAAATTTTTAACCTTTTCCACAATTAAAACTTTCCCCTTTCCAGTGTTCCCATGCATCAAAGTTTGCCCGACTAGACACCGTTAAGCTATTAACAAATATTTAGCTTGCTATTAATCAACTTTTTTTGGTACGTGGGATCCAGGTCTATAAAAAAATGGGATAAACTACAATAAATAAAAAGTTCAATACATTCATTTTGCTTTTTTATTAATAAATATATTTACAATCCACCAAAGTGTTCATTTATTAACACAGTTGTATTATTTTCTGGAATATATTCATTATTTTTTATCGGTTGTAATTATTCATCGTTTGCTTCATCTTCAGTTTTATTCACATGAAAATTGTCATCCATATCAATGGCAATATTATGTATGAAACACTCTAGTTGCAACAATCACAGTAATGTTTTCTAATTATAGTAGTCTCATTCCTAAGCGGAGTATAGGAAATCTTTATTTCCACAACTCATATTGCTGTTCTACTACATTCCTTGTTCGTGACTGTCACCAACCAATATGTAATGGCCAAAGATACCACTTTCAAAATTCCGGGGCTTAGGGTCACGCAAACATAACTACATTAAACTTCTTATTTAAGGTTCACATGAGCACATGTCCACCTGCTTTAGTTCTGATTTGCACATGCATACCTAGGTACATATAACGCTCAGTTACTGTAACCCTAATATTTCTGTAGATGAAAATAAAACAAAATGTATCTATGTTTGTGTGATTTTAAGCCCCTGAATTATGCTTCATCCTACTATTATTAAAATTGCCTTATTTGATGGCCACAGTACAACAATATCTCTAATTTTAAATTTTGCATCACTGACTGGACATTCAATGCAAAAAATGATTTTTTGGACCTGAAAATTTCTGCATCCTGGACACCTGCAGAATCTATTTTAATTAAAGTATAACCCATTGCACTCACTATTCTAGAGAATGTAGCAATCTTGTAAAAATCTTAAACGGCTTTCCATCTCTTGATGATTCTTGCAATTGTAAAGGATACTATTTTTATAATTCTACTTGCTGAACCTCTGAGTCACTTACCTAATAGTAGGCAAAGTTATTTGGTTTTCTATTTAGAATGCACAAAACTGTTTGTTTTCAACCTAAATCTTTGATAAAAATCCAGATCATCATGTTATTATTGTTCAAAACAGTTTGTTCTTAATCAGTTCTGGTTATTTTTTGGTCTTCTGAATACAATAAATTTCTTGAACTAGACGTTTCAAAATTATACATAATTGTGCTTTTAAAGTACAATTAATTAATCCTAGTAATAATATAATAAATGAATGTTATGTTAACCTTAAATCTTAAAAGCTAAATACAAAAACAACATGAAAACAGCTGTGTTTTCAACTCAACAAAATAGGTTATATACCATTTAAAGGAGACTTTAGCAACTTAAAGGTCCGAAATCTGCACTTTGGAGTTAAAGAGGGCTTTTGATAAAAAGGGCCCTTTAACTTGATTATGAAATGAAAATCTCAAGTTACAAGCAAGTTTTTTAAAGTCTCCTTTAACTTCATTATGAAATCGGCCGTTAGTGCAGGAACTTAATGGAGATGATTAGACCGCTGCGTCGTTTATTTTATTTTTAAACAAACTGGAACATGAAGTAAAAACCACTTCTATGTAAAAGGTATATTTACTAAAAATTTTTAGAATCCCAATGGATTCAATAAAATGAGTTCATCAGAACGTTTTCAAACCTATCGGTCCATCATCAGTGATCTAAAATCAAATAAGTAATCCCACTATTAAAATTAAAAAGATGGTTGAAATTGTGAAAGTTAAAAAATGTGGTTATGATTACTTACTTGAATACTTGCAAAATAGCCCCAGAACCAAACAATGGTTGTGATTATAAATAAATCTACATTATGTTGAAATAAATTTAAAATGGCTAAACGCCGATGTTAAAGGATTAAACCTCTGGGAACATGGTGAAACTCTACCCGAGGACCCAATCAACCATCTTCGGTCAACGATGACTACTAAGTGTCAAAGCTATGTAAGGAAATGCTTGATGTGACATTGACAGTTAAGGAAGAAGGTAGTCGATTTTCTAGGAATTTTAAAAACAAAGTCTGATCCAGAAGAAGATATGTTAAAGCTTTTAATATCTGAAATTGTCTGTTAATTAAATCTATTGTTGTTTAAAATTAAAAGATAATGTGTTTTACAAAATAAAATTATTTTAACTGTAGGTAACTACAAATTGACTGTATCAAATAAAATTAACCTGATCAAAAAATTACAATATGATAAAGTGAGCTGATTAGTAGTAATAACAGAAATAAAATTAAATAAGTGGTGTTATAGAAGAAGTTTTAAATTTTGAAAAGGGATATTATTATATCAAGAAATTTATATGTCCACAGCATGTGTATTGATGGTTGTATAGGTAGTAGGGAAATTATTGTTTGGATGTAGGTGAAAATTAAAAAATTTTATATAGATTGGAGTTAGGATAAAGTCAATCTGATAGTAGAAAATGTGATTCAGGAATGCAATTATTATGGAACAATTTTAATGAAATTGAGAAAATTCTTGTGACAAACTGGTGAATATGTAAAATTGATAATAAATAATTGTAGGAAAACAGGTTGCCCAGTTGATACAAACTAAAATTTAATTAGTATAGAAAACAATAGGTGTAATGAATGGAATAGAATTAATAAAACAAAATTAAGAGAATGAATATTGTTATAATTTGATTAAAGAATGACTGAGTTTAACTGTGATAAATGAAATAAAGTGATGAAATGTTAGATGTGAAGATAAAAAATATATTTGGAAAAGGTCAAAGACAAAAAGCAAAGGAGTGTGATGTAGGGTCAAAGCATAGGTGAAATGAGTGAAAGAGAAAGATTGGAGAGTTGGGTATGAGGGTTGAACTGAATGAAGAAAAGAAATGAAAGAAGTGTGAAAAGAGGGTATGGTAAATTAATTAGGTTTTGATTAAGAGGAGTTCATGTGGTTAGTAATGATTAGTATGTGTAAGGAGTTTGAAGCCAGTAAGGGAACGAAGAAGATAGTTGACAGTGGGTAAATAGGATGAAGAAGATAGCAGATAGGATAGGAAAAGGGAAGGTATAACAAAGTAATAGGAATTATGAAAATAATTGACGGTGAATGGAGACAAAATTGCGGTTAAGGGATGTTTGTCGGTTAACACAATTGGGACTTTTCTTTAGGTCTTTGACAATTTCCAAATCCTCGTATAAGTCTAAACGGAGTGTATTTTTTTGTTGAATGTTGTGTATCAACTGGACCCCATCAGGAATCTTAAGTTCGTGTTTATTGACTTTTAAATGGTGTGAAAAAGCTGAAGTGGTATCTCTCTTACTGTGTTCTGCCGATCGGGTGGAAAGAGATCTATAAGTTCTACCAATGTAGGTAGCATCGCAGTCTGAACAAGAGAGTCTGTATACCCCACTACGGCTCATGTAATGGATAGGGTCTTTGGTGTTAGTTAAGCTTTTATTGAGGGTGTTATTGACTTTAAATGAGATTTTGATGTTATCACAAGAATTAGAAATGATTTGTTTGACTCTTTCAGATAATTTGGAGTTATTAAACGGTAAGGAGGCATAAATTGGAGTAGTTGTGGAAGATGATGAGAAAGCGGATTGTTGAAGTAACTTAAGTTCTCTTTTCTGTTGAAGTTTATGGATGATGTCTGGGTCATAACCATTGTTAACTGCAATTTGTTTGATGATGTTCAGTTCTTTGTTAAATTCAGTTGTAGATAGAGGAATAGAGTTTAATCTATGTATAAAGCTACGAAATGCAGAAAGTTTATGTGAAAGAGGATGGTTAGAAGTGGAATGGATAACGTGATCAGTCTGTGTAGGTTTACGGTAGATACCAAAGTTGAAGTGGTCATCTAGTCTGGTAATAGATATGTCCAAGAAGTTAATGGAGTTAGAAGATTCTAGTTCCATGGTAAAAGTGATTTTAGGATGGATTAGATTGATTTTATGAAGTAAGTTGTGAGCTGAGTCGGAGTTACCAGATATGAGGACTAAAATGTCATCTACATAACGAAACCAATGTAATATCTCTGGATTTTTTGTGATATGATTGGATTCTAAATGATCCATAAAGACATCAGCTAAGAAAGGGGATAAGCAACTTCCCATTGCTAAACCATCTGGTTGTTGATAAAAGTTGTTGTTGAAGACAAAGTAATCTTGAGATAGGCAAATTTTGAGAATGTTTATAATAGATGAAGTGGTAGTGGAGGTCACCGAATTATTTAAAAGAAGCGAGTTGACCAGACTAATCGATTCATTTTTTGGGACTGAAGTGAATAAATTGCTAACATCAATTTGTTTGTTTCTACAGTTTGTTTAACTAGTCAACAGTTTGTTTAACTATAAGGTATACAGCCAATCCAGGGAACTACCCCTTTTTAGTTTATTTTATTTTTATTATCCCGGTTATTTATAGCGTTCTTTGCCTTCCGATTCCTAGTTTCCAGGTTCGTCTGTCGTTCCATTCGCCAGGGTGAAGATTCCTTTCCGACATTCCTTCTGAATGCCGCCTAGCCATGATTGTTTCGGCGTTCCTCTCTTTCTTCTTTCCCTTGGCCTCCAGTTTAAAATCTGTTTTGGGAGCCTGCCATCGTCCATTCTTTCTACATGACCATACCAGATCAGTTGTTTCCTTTGAATTTCGTCTGTGATGGTTGACTTGAATCCCATTATATCATTAGTTTGAGTTGGTCATTGAGTTGGTCATTTTGTATTATTTCAAGTCTTGATTTTCTAGCCGATCTTCTCTAGAAGTCCATTTCCAATGCAAGTAGGCGTCGTTCCAGGGATTTAGTAAGTAGCCATGTTTCGCATATTATTTTATAATTTTGTAAAATAATCAGTGAGTGGGTAGTAAAAATCTAGAGATTTGCTTTAATGTCCTTTATTTTGTTCTCCAATGAGTTAAATTTTTCATAAATGTTTTTGAAGTTATACTTCTTTACGATCGGGGGTGAAATTTTATAATTCCCTGGCGCATGCGCAGAAATACAGGGCCAGGGACAGGGACAGGGACAGACGCGTTGCTAATATTTCAAATTATGTATGTATCAGCGCAAATAAGTCATTAAAAGAATATATTAGTGTTATTAATCTTCTTCTTCTTCTTCCTTCTTTTATGTAGGCTTTAAAGCCTGTTTCTTCTTCAATATTAGCCTCCTAAATTGTTTAAGTTATCGCACCATCTTTTTCTTGGTCTGCCAATACTTCCTCGTCCATTTGGTGACTTATCTCGTGCTATTCGTAATATCCTATCCTCTGTCATTCTACTAATGTGTTCGTTCCACTCCTGTTTCCATTTTGTCACCCATCCATTTATGTCTTCTACATTGCATGATCTTCTTATGTTTTCGTTTCTCTCCCTATCCAACAGACTTTTCCCTGATATTCGTCGGAGTATTTTCATATCTGTTGTTTCTAGTAGTCGTCTCGTTGGAGATATGTCAGGTCTTGTCTCCGCCGTGTATGTCAATATAGGTTCAATTGCTGCTTTATAGATTCTTAGTAAATGTTCTTAGTAAATGTATTATTTATTATAATTTTTGTGTTTTTAGATTTGTCTTCCTCGGGCATAAGATAATAAAATATCTATTTTTATACTTCACTTTGATCTGTTTGTCACCGTGATGTGTAATTATATCAGACACGTCAATAGCACGGGGCTCCATAGCTCGGTTGGTATAGCATTGGACCAGAGATCGAGAGATCGCGGGTTCGAATCCCGGATGATTCATATTCATATTCATTTTTTTTGGTATTGTTAAGTTTTGGTTAATTTTTGGTAATTATTGTTCATTTTTGGTATTGTAACTGTTAAGTATATTTATTTCATTGAAATTATAAAATATAATAGAAGTATAACTTCTTACGTGCGTACATAGTACACACACATTCTTTTTTTTAAATCGTCAGGTTTGCCATTATTCGTCTGAATAAAGCCCAGGCATTTTCCACAAGGTGCACACACAGCAACTGCAAAAATTAAATGTATGGGTTGTTATTTTTGGTAATCGACTGGTGGGACTATTTTTTTACTTGGCAATTGGCGAAATGTATTTATAATTAATAGAACTGAATGAGAAAATTGAGTTCAATTAATTTATTCAAAGGATACAACAATTGGAACGAGAAACCGAGCTATTTATGATAAACATCCAGCAGGCAGCGTGGAACAACGTACCTGTAACCCTAAGAAAAACAGTAGGAAACAATTACCTCAAAGAAATTAGAGACTTGTTACAGGAAAATAGAAAGGCTCGGAAGGTATGGCAAAGAACTCGAATTACAGAAAATAAAAGTAAGCTAAATAGGCTCACACAACAGCTGCAAAGAGAAATCTCGAAAATTAAAAACGAATCAATCAATACGTACCTGAAAGAACTAACTGATGATTAATGCACCGATTAGTCCCTCTGGAAGGCAGCCAAAAAGATAAATAAGCCAATTCAGCATATACCTCCTATACGAAAATAAAACAGAACATGGGCAAGAAATCCCAAAGAAAAAGTGGATGAGTTCGCTGATTATTTAGAAAACATATTTCAACCAAACCCTGGGGAAACTCATGTAGACAATGAACGAGTAGATACTGATTCTGTTAACATACAACTGACTACTACAAAAGAAGTTCAAAAATTAATCAAGAACATCAATACAAAAAAAGCGCCTGGGTTTGACCTGATTAATGGTGAGATACTAAAAGAATTACCTAGAAAGCCGTAGTAAAGCTTACGATACTAATAAATGCATCCTTTAGGCTTAGATACGTTCCCATCCTTTGGAAAACTGCAGAGGTTATAATGATACCCAAAGTAGGACAAGATAACCATGAATTAACATCATACAGGCCAATCTCCTTACTATCCATAATCTCAAAAGTGTTTGAAAAATTACTACTACGAAGAATGAACCATATAATTGAACAAAAAAATATTATTCTAACACACCAATTTGAATTTCGTGATAAACACTCCACAATTGACCAGATCCATCGAATAGTAACTGAAATAGAGAAAACATTGGAAGGGGACAAAATTTGTTTAGCAGTATTCCTGGATATCGCAAAAGCATTTGACAAAGTATGGCACGACGACCTGTTAATGAAGCTAAAGAAAATATTTCCTATGCAACTCGTTGAAATATTGCAGTCATACCTACACCAGCGAACATTTAGAGTTAAAATGGAAAACGAGTACTCTAAGTTAAAGCAAATAAATGTAGGGGTTTCACAAGGTCGTGCTCTTGGACCAATACTTTACCTTTTGTACACATCTGACATTCCATAGAGGGAAAACCTCCAACTGTCCACATTTGCTGATGATACAGCAGTCCTGACAATAGGAGCAACTATAAAGGAATCTACGATTTACAAAACGCAATTTACTTACAAAATGCAATTAATGGCACAGAAGGCTGGTCCAAAAATTCGTGTACAAAGTTTAATGAACCGAAGTCAGTTCATATTAACTTCACTAACAAGAAAATCAATAATCTTCGAATTATCTTAAACAACAACGTTGTTCCTAATAAGAAAATAGCGAAATACCTGGGTTTAAATCTCGACGTCAAACTAAAATGGAAGGAGCACGTTAAAAAGAAAACTGAACAGTTGAAGGTAAAGTACAAAAATATGTACAGTACAACCTGCCATATCCGGACCTGTCATATCCGGACCTCCCCATATCCGGACGGTTATCTGCGCCGTCCAGATCTACCGAAATCTACCGAAAAATGCAGTCCTGCTGTTGGACAACGCACCCTCTTATCCAGATCCAAAAGAACTTAAAGTTGGCGAAATAATGTATTATAGAATCTATATAACGTGTCTATCGACGAAAGTTATTGATGGCGTTGATTACTGGAATATATGAAAGAGAAAACGTTTCAGAGACTATAAGAGAAGTGGTCTTGATATCCGGATTTTTTCATATCCGGATCGGTCTGTCGCCACATTGATCCGGATATGGCAGGTTTTACTGTATTGACTAATAGGTAGGTACTCTCAACTTTCCATCCGGAACAAAGTACTAATTTACCAACAGATATTGAAACCGGTGTGTACCTATGGCCGAGAATCATGGGGCTGGACCAAAAAAAGCAATTACCGAAATTCAAAAACGCTCCAGAACCGAATATTAAGGAATATTGTATGTGCTCCTTGGTATGTTCGGAATGACGATTTGCGTAGAGATCTTAAAATCGAATCTATTCCAAATGAAATTAAGAAATTCGCCAGGAGACATGAAGAGAGGTTCCATAAGCATCCCAACCATGAAGCACTTCAGCTTCTTGTCAACGAACCCCAGATGCGAAGGCTCAAGAGGACTAAACCGTTCGAGCTCGTGGAATATGTGAAGTTGTACCGGGCGCATATTTACAGGTGCTTGCGTGTGTAGACACCAGAGTGTTGAAATCGGTTAGGGTTTGTAAAAACAGTACATTTACAGATGCTAGCGCGTGTTGACACCACGGTCGTCCACGGTGTTGAAATCAGTTAGGGTTTGGAAAAACAGTACGTTTACAGATGCTAGCGTGTGTTGACACTATGGTGTTGAAATCAGTTAGGGTTTGGAAAAACAGTACATTTACAAATACTAACAGATTTGGACACCAGAGTATTGAAACCAGTTAGCGTTTTTAGTGGTTATATATGCTAACGGCAATATATTGACATTGATTTTATATACCTACTGCCGTGGAAAAATATTTAAGTGATTTAGGTATTAATAAATAATTAAACGTTGTTGGAATATAAACAATAATATATTAACACAAAAGAACAACATAAAAAATAATGTTGTTCTGAAGCTATTTCGTTGTGGCATTTTTATAATTAACTATTTAGATGGGAAATTACACAATTAAATTGAAAAAAAAAAACGTTTCGACGCCCAAATCGGGTGTCGTTGTCAAAATACAAAATACTACTAAATTAAACAAAAATGTTGTTGCTTAGTAAAAAATGTATAATATACAGAGAGGGGCTAAATTATGGAATAAATTCATTTTCTCTAAAATGGACGACTTTGGAGAAAAATCCCGAAACAGATCGATTTTTCTTTTTAAATTAAAATTTTTTGGCATATATTTCGTACTAGTGACGTTATCCATCTAAGCATGATTACGTTATCAATGATTTTTTTTAAATAGGAATAGCGGTCGTATGGCACCTCATTGGAAAGGGTGTTTAATTCTCTATTCAGTAATATAATCAAAAATATCATTATTTTTATACTTACGTGATATAAAATATACAAGGTGACCAAAATAAATATTTTTGAAATAAATTAATTGACGCAAAAAGAAGAACGTATATAATTTATTTAATGATTAACTATTTATATGGGAAATAAGCCACAATTAAATTGAAAAATACTTTTATTAACGTTTCGACGCCCAAATCGGGTGTCGTTGTCAAGATACAAAATACTACTAAATTAAACAAAAATGTTGTTGCTAAGTAAAAAATTCTTCTAATAATTTATTTAATCTGACTCATTTATATTGGCAATTCAGACATATATTATACATTTTAAAGTAGAAGACTTTAAAATGATATTACCAATATTTATGAGTTGTGTTCCTGGGACGACTTTACTGAAAGATAGTTCATTAGATTACATGAAATCGACCCCAAATGAAGAATATCCGTCGCAAAAAAAATCATAGCATGTGATCTGTCTTTAAAAAGACAACCAAATGCAACGATTAAAGTAAAATTGTCGCGTTAAAGATTCCATAGTAAATCACAACGGGAAACCAGGAAAAAACCTCGTGATACTATCCCGACATCGTAAGTATTTGTTCTTACATTTAATTTACTCTCAAAAACTAATACCAAATTCTGACTTTAATATGTTTAAATTATAAATTATATTAATTGAGAGTAAATTAAATGTAAAAACAAATACTTACGATGTCTTACGACTTTATAATTTAAACATATTAAACTCAGAATTTGGTATTAGTTTTTGAGAGTAAATTAAATGTAAAAACAAATACTTACGATGTCGGGATGGTATCACGAGGTTTTTTTCCTGGTTTTCATTTGTGATTTACTATGGAATCTCTAACGCAAGTATTTTACTGTCATCGTTGCATTTGGTTGTCTTTTTAAAGACAGATCACATGCTATGACTTTTTTGTGACTGACACTCTTAAGTTGGGGTTGATTTCATGTAATCGAATGAACTACCTTTCAGTAAAGTCGTCCCAGGAACGCAACTCATAAATATTGGGAATATCATTTTAAAGTCTTCTACTTTAAAATATATAATATATGTCTGAATTGCCAATATAAATGAGTCAGCTTAAATAAATTATTAGAAGAATTTTTTACTTAGCAACAACATTTTTGTTTAATTTAGTAGTATTTTGTATTTTGAAGACGACACCCGATTTGGGCGTCGAAACGTTAATAAAAGTATTTTTTCAATTTAATTGTGGCTTATTTCCCATTTAAATAGTTAATCATAAAAATGCCACAAGGAAATAGCTTCAGAACAACATTAATTTATTTAACTCAAAATACATTATACTGCTGTCAGTAAATAGAAAGTTCTTTTCGCTTAAATTAAATCATAAACAGCCTTCCTCCTACCTCTTGGCAGTTTGAACATTTAATTCATTTATTTGCCAAATAAACATTTTTTTCTATTTTCTGACAGCGATAGAAAGTATTTTGAGTTTAATAAATTGCATACATTCTCCTTTTCTCGTCAATTAATTTAATTCAAAAATTATTTTATGGCCACCCTGTATAAATGTTGACATTAATGTTGATATTACTGAATAGATAATTAAACAACCTATCAAATGAGATGCCACACGATCCCTATTCCTATTTAAAAAAATCATCGATTACGTCATCACTCTTAGATGGATGACGTCACTGGTATCAAATATATGCCATAACATTGTAATTTAAAAATAAAAATCGACCTATTTCGGAATTTTTCTCCAAAGTTCCAAAGTCTTTCATTTTAGAGAAAATGAATTTATTCCATATTTTAGCCCCTCTCTATATGTCTGAATTGCCGATATAAATGAGTCAGATTAAATAATAGGCTATTGATTATGTTCAAAATAAGAGAGCTAAAAGGAACTACAAAGTTAACGGGATTTTATTATCTCATGGTCAATGGACCTCTAAATTTGAAAAAACCCGCGGAGTGCTTTCATTTAAATGAGTGCATTTTTGAGAAAGGAGTGAATTAGTCCCTAGGCACAGGGTAAATTAGGGTGAGTTCTCCTTACTTTTGGTACAAACACGTCTACAGGAAAATTGTTCCAGGTTAAATTTGCTATCGAAATATCATATTTTAAAGTCCAAAGTATTTTTTTTACAAAATCATCTTCAACATAGCTAGAAAAAAACACGAAAGAAAGCAATTTTGTTTTTTGCCCCATAACTTTTTTTTACAGAAATATAGGTTTAGGCATTACTTCAGAGGAAAAAAACTTCCATTCTTTCTCTTTAAAATGACGTTTGGTATAAGTCTCTCCGATTGATAGTTTTCGAAATAGGCTTTTCCAAATTACGCCACTCACAGCATTTTTGAGAAATTTTCCCCATTATTTCGCAAACATTGTTCTGTAACTTTACATTAAGTACAAAGATAAGTCAATTACCTTTAAAATGGTCTATTGCATAAGGTCGTATGACTATTTTTAAGCAAGTTATGCTTTTTCAAGATTTTATACTTTCAAAGATTTTTTTTTATGATTAAAATTTTAAATTCCCATTAGGACTTTTTTTCTTGTATATTTAGGTATATACATTGTGGAATAAAAAACTTATTTTCTTTACATTAAAATGGTGTATTGCAAAAAAACTCTAGGACTATTTTTGAACAAGATATCCGTAGGATATCCAAGGGTATCCGTAATTTGAAAAAAAATTTAAAATTTTTTTTCAATTAGAAGAATAGGTATAATGGCATATTATAACATAATCTTTCAATTCTAAATAACTTTTCTGAATAACACTTTTCGATGTTGTGAAATATAAAGGTACTTTACTCTTGAGCGAAATTCATATTTTTTACATACCTCGTACACTATACGTGGCTTTGTAGACAAATCTGTGACACAAAGAGGTGTCTTTTGTCGTTCATCGTCTTTTATGAAGACTTTGAAATTTACATTTTCGCGTCCGCTACGGAAAAGATTTCTTCTGTATACCAGAGAAATCTTTTCGTTTAATTAATATAGATGTCGTACCAAGTGTACTGAAGTCTGGTTATTTTATTATTACCAGAAAGGCCAAAAGCATTTTCTTACACCTCGACCATCCACCTAGATGTTCCTGACGAGAGCTTGACATGAGCTCGAAACACGTCGTGTAGAATATCGGTGGTGGTCGAAGTGAAATAAAATGCAATTGCCGTTTCCTTTCATATCACGGTTCTTCTCCGTTATTGACGAATGTGTAGCGAATAACGTGGCTTTGTAGACAAATCTGTGACACAAAGAGGTGTCTTTTGTCGTTCATCGTCTTTTATGAAGACTTTGAAATTTACATTTTCGCGTCCGCTACGGAAAAGATTTCTTCTGTATACCAGACAAATCTTTTCGTTTAATTAATATAGATGTCGTACCAAGTGTACTGAAGTCTGGTTATTTTATTATTACCAGAAAGGCCAAAAGCATTTTCTTACACCTCGACCATCCACCTAGATGTTCCTGACGAGAGCTTGACATGAGCTCGAAACACGTCGTGTAGAATATCGGTGGTGGTCGAAGTGAAATAAAATGCAATTGCCGTTTCCTTTCATATCACGGTTCTTCTCCGTTATTGACGAATGTGTAGCGAATAACGTGGCTTTGTAGACAAATCTGTGACACAAAGAGGTGTCTTTTGTCGTTCATCGTCTTTTATGAAGACTTTGAAATTTACATTTTCGCGTCCGCTACGGAAAAGATTTCTTCTGTATACCAGAGAAATCTTTTCGTTTAATTAATATATATATATATATATATATATATATACAATAAAAAAGTTATAATGATAAATATAAAAATAATCGTAAAATATATCAAAAATCATTAAAAGTATAAAATTTTGATAAACCATATCTTGCTTAAAAATAGTCATACAGGCTTCTACGATAGACCATTTTAAAGGTAATTGACTTTTCTTCCTACTAAATGCAACATTGCATATACCTAAAGCTACGTAAAAAAAGTTACAGAACAATGTTTGCGAAGTAACAATGAAAATGGCCCAAAATCGAGTGGCGAAATTTGAAAAATCATATTTTGGAGACTATAAATTATTATAGAAACTTCTACCAAACATCATTTTAAGAAGAAGGATGGAAGTTTTTTATTCTTTGAAGCAATATTTCCGTGGAAAGAAATTATGGGGCAAGAATCAAAATTATTATCTTTCGTGTTTTTGTCTTGCTTTTCTTTTGAGTATATTTTTGTAAAAAAATATTTTTGACTTTAAAATGTGATATTTCGATAGTAAATTTAACCTGGAAAATTTTTCCTAGAGACGTATTTGTACCAAACGTGCATAGAACTCACCCTAATTCGCCCTGTGCCTAGGGACTAATTCACCCCTTTCTCAAAAACGCACTCCTTTAAATGGTAGCACTCCGCGGTTTTTTCATATTTAGAGGTTCATTGACTATATGAAACAATAAAACCCCTTTAAAGTTGTAGTTCCTTTCTAAAATACATAATCAATAGCCTATAAATTATTAGAAGAATTTTTTACTAAGCAACATGTTTGTTTAATTTAGTAGTATTTTGTATTTTGACAACGACACCCGATTTGGGAGTTAAACCGTTAATAAAATTATTTTTTTTAATTTAATTGTGGCTTATTTTCCATCTAAATAGTTAATTATAAAAATGCCACAATGAAATAGCTTCAGAACAACATTATTTTTTATGTTGTTCTTTTGTGTTAATATATTATTGTTTATATTCCAACAACGTTTAATTATTTATTAATACCTAAATCACTTAAATATTTTTCCACAGCAGTAGGTATATAAAATCAATGTCAATAGCCGTTAGCATATTATTATAACCACTAAAACCGCTAGCTGGTTTCAATACTCTGGTGTCCAAATCTGTTAGTATTTGTAAATGTACTGTTTTTCCAAACCCTAACTGATTTCAACACCATAGTGTCAACACACGCTAGCATCTGTAAACGTACTGTTTTTCCAAACCCTAACTGATTTCAACACCGTGGACGACCGTGGTGTCAACACGCGCTAGTATCTGTAAATGTACTGTTTTTACAAACCCTAACCGATTTCAACACTCTGGTGTCTACACACGCAAGCATCTGTAAATATACGTACCGGGCTTAGTTAGTGTTGTGCATTGTATTGTAGCTACAACAAAGACGTGAGCAATTAGAGAAAAGCAGAGTCAGTGCTGTGCTGTGTAACCACAACAAAGAAGTGGGCATTCCATGTAAAAAAAAGCTAGGATGGACCAGGTGACATCTAGTTAACAAAAATTTTTAGGGAAATTAGGTTAAAGAAAAAATACTGATTAATCTTGTAGATTAGGTGTAGTTATATTGTTTAAAAAAAATAATAATTAATAGAACACGTGATTAATTCTGCCTTAACTGGTAGTATTGGATTTGATCCTGGATTTGATCTCTGCAACTTCTGGTCTATTTCCTCTTACTTCATTATTCTTTCTACTTCTTCTTGTTTGAATTTATCTTCGTAGTATTATTTCCATACTTCCAGCTAGAGAAACGGGGCAAACAATTCTGAAAACTGAAAACAAGGTAATTGTGAAATAAACTCTGATTTTAATTTTGGTTAATTTAAGTTAAATAAATATCTATCATTTAGCCAATATAGATCTAACGAAATAAAAACGATAAAAATATTAGCAATATGCGTGCATGTGGAAAAATATTTTTCTCGTTTCTTTAATAAAAATAGAATAAGCACCGCGTTAATAAAACCACAAATTTTCAACAAAAGCCTTCAATGTTAAAAAAGCAAACAAGTCAGTATACTGGACTTTTCGGATTTGTTTATGTTGGCCGCACCGCTTGCAATGATTCTTTTCATCTGCTGCTTTTTTAACGACAAATAAATTAATTTATGGATTTAAATAAACAGATGCGCATCCTTGATAAGTATTTGCTCTATTTTTGGCAAGTCGGTTTGTAACTTTTTTCAATTTATTATCAATTTAAAATCCACGCATATGTAAAATATCTAATGAGGTTAATGACCGAGTTTTTAGTTTCCTATTTCTAATTGTTGGAATTGTACTAACACTAAGAAAAAGTTATTGGTAAAACGAAACATATCGACAAAAATGAACAGTATCAATAAATATTCTTTATCGCCAACCGTCACTAAAGTCATTCATTATTGTACGTATTTGCCCTCATTTGCGGCAGTAAAGTAACACTTTATTGTACTGAAAGAAGAATTTTACTTTACCTGCCGCTAGCAGTAGAATTAACCGAGATTGAATGTAAGTGGTCGATGGCAGTAATCGCATGGCGAGTATTTGAGTGGACTTACAATTTATTTACTATAATTATTAAAAATATTGTAAGCAATTTGCGATATTATCAATTAAATTTATGTCAAAATGTGAAATTCTGTAGTACTTTGTAATTATATTCATATAAAATAAATTAAAACTTTACCGATTTAGTAATTATTCAATATTGATAACTATCGAATAAAAATCGAAAGCGGCCATCTTGCAAGTTATCTGTCATCACTGTCATGAAATTATTATGCCGTCTAAAATTTAAAAAGTTCTTAAATTGTAAATTGCAAGTAAGTGTTAAAACTAGTATCAAATTATGTTGGCACATATTATTTTATATTAATAAAACATATCTTAACTGATTGTCAAATATACCAGCAAACGAGAAGTAAACTCAACCTTCCCAGGGACATATCTGAGCTTCTTAGAGACAATAGGTCTATTGAATAAAAATAAGTATTTGTTTTGGATCCTCGTATTTAAGTAATTACTTAATAATAATTTAAATAAAGCATTAAAGAAATGACTTTATTCAATTACTATTAAGTAAATACTTACATACTTGTAAGTAAAATCAAATACTTCATTCAATAGACCCAATACAAATATCAACAATATCAAATATCATACAGTCTTTAACGGAAATAGGAATAAAGGCATTTAATTGTATCACAAATTTTTCAGGTATACTTTTTGTTAGTGCATATTATGTATTTACTTAATATTATAATCTCTTTTTATTTTTAATATGTACATATTTTCCATTGTTGTCGTTTATAACCACAGTGGTTCGGACGACATTAAATGTAAAAAATATATGTTGGCGATAAAATTTTGTATGCACCACGTCAGTAAAGACTCCTTATCGAACTCGCCTGTTACTCGCTTCGCTCGCTACGCTCGCTCTTCTCGTGATATCAGACTCGTTCGATAAAGAGTCACTTTACTCACTTGATACATAAATAACTATTATCGCCAACCGCCACTAATGTCATTCATTATTGTACTCATTGGCCCTCATTTGGGGCAGTAAAATAATACTTTATTGCACTGAAAGAAGAATTTTACTTTAGCTGCAGCGATTAATCGAGATTGAATGTAAGTGATCGATGGCAGTAATCGATTATTTATTTAATTTACATTTTTTTTCTCTGATTCTGGCCTTGGCTTAGAACTAGAACCTTTAGCCACGTAATTGTATAACTTATCACTAACTCAGGTGTAATGTGTAGTGTGTGTTGAGTAAGTGTCTTGTTACTTTGCAAAGTCGACGTCATTGTCTTTGCAAAGAGACGCTAATTGTATCCGAACGTCTGCGGGCCCTCCGGTGAGTACCGATCAACTTACAATTTATTTACTTTAATTATAAAAAATATTGTACACAATTTACGACATTGTTGATTAAATTTATATCAAAAAGTGAAATTCTGTAGTATTTTGTAATTATATTCATATAAAATAAATCAAAACTTTACCGATTTAGTAATTACTCAGTATTGATAACTATCGATTAAAAATCGAAAGCGGCATCATGCAAAAGGTGTCTGTCATCACTGTCATGAAATTTTTATTACGTCTAAAATTTAAAAAATTCTTAATTTGTAAATTGTAAGTAAGTGTTAGAACCAATATCAAATTATTGGCGATAAAATTTTGTATGTACATTTCGCGTCAAAAAAAACTGGTACAACTCTTATAAACGAAAATCGTGTTTTTCAAGTTGTGTAAGTTGATCTTGTCACAAGTGTTATTCTAATTTCTAGGGCAACGTTGCCAGTTTAACGAAAATATTATATCAAACTAGGTAAAAACGGGACTGTGCGACAGACCGCATTTTTTATTATACATACTAAAAACTAAAACATTTATTGAAAACATAACTCTTAATCGAATATAAACAAAACCTGCCTTGAACCCTTTTTAATCATTTTCATTTTACTCAGTTTTTGAGTATTTAGAAACTGTCTTTCGGTCCTTTTCCTAGACGAAGAGAAGGTAAATGCGTGGCCTAAGTGTCCTCTATTTGCTTTCTCCTATTTTCGTCGTCTCTACGTGATTATATATTGTAAAATCCGGAGATATGGGATGCAGCCAGAAAGCAGTTTATTAACGAAAAGTCTTAGATTTAAAATATTGTTTTTTATATTTTTATTTCAATTATTCTAATTGTTTAAAAAGTAGTAAACTTTGTATCTGGGGCTTTTCGTTGTTTTCCTCGTAATACGAGAGATGTCGCTGATTTGCGTCTCAAAAGATGGGTTCATTGCATCGCGATGTTTTGCCTTAAAAGAGGCAGAATGTTTATATTCCCTTCAGAGTTGTGACTGCATAATCTTCACTGATGATGCATAAGGATGCTGAAATAGTTGCTATATGGAGATGGTAGTCCAACTCTGAATCGAATATAAACAAAACCTGCCTTGAACCCTTTTTAATCTTAAAACATTTATTGTAATTTTCCGTCATCTCAATTAAGTATCCATACATTAATTCGTGTTTTATTATAATTTATGAAAATTTTTCAATTCAAAAATAATGATAGATAATAAATCTTGACATGACTTTAAATTATTATTGTCCTTCACATAACATTTCGAACATTTGTACTTATGGTAGTGGTCTTTTCGGGCCGCTGATCACAGTTTAAAGAAGCAGAAGAAGAAAAAGAAGATTATTTAGCTTCTTGACAAGTGACGTCCGCGCATCACTGTTTTTTTTCTGTGCGTGTGCTGATCACAAGTGCTTTCCAAATAGTTTTATAAAAATTATTAGACAGTGTTTAAAATACCACAAAAGTCATCAGAGAATAATGTGTATCCCGAAAGAGGCGGAAATATGAAGATTTGCAACAGAAACTGGTAGAGTTAAGGTATTTATATGATATTTTTGGGTTTTATCCCAAAAGACCAAGTTATTTATAAGATATTTTTGAATCATTTTATGTTAGATAAATTAAATTATGTGTGAATAGATCGAACTATAAATATTTAATATTTACGAAATGACAATTTTAACCAAATTCAAACTTGGGGTCCTTTTTTGTTGTTATCAATATATTTTCCCTGTTGTCATAGTTACTATATCTCGCCTTCTTCCCTATTCGAAATACTCAAAACGTCAATAGTATTTGTCAAAACACACAGAGATGTAACAGGCGCTATGTTGCCACACTGCTCTGGTTTTCCTATTAATGTTTATTTTGTAGCAAAATGTCCGACAGACATGATATTATGCAAAAATTTATATTGTTTGTGTCAATAAGGATACCTTAAGGTAGCCCAAAGTAATACAGACTACATTATTAGGGGTTTAAAAATAAAATTATAGCCCAAAGGTTTAAAATAGAACAAAATAAAGGGATTACCAATAAAATTAGAGCAGGGGTGCTTTTAAGCAGCCCAAAAAATCTTTATGATTATTTGACCTGCCTCTATTTTTCAGAGGTACTCTACAGTAGTCCAGAAGTTTAGAATAGAACAAAATATATTAGTTTAACTGCTTTTGTAAATTTTACTTCGATTTCACGTTACAAGCAAGTTTACTTGCACTAAATTATTTGTTTGGTTTTGTGTTCAAACAATAAAACTAGAGCAGAGGTATTTTTTAGTAGCCTAGACAATCTTTATGATCATTTTATCTGCTTCTATTTCTCAGAGGTATTTTTACAGTAGCCCAGCAGTTTGGAATACAATAGAATTATATTTATTTCACTACTTTTGTAAATTCTACTTCGATTTAAGATTACAAGCAAGTTTAATTACACCAAGCTTTTTGTTTGGTTTGTCTTTAAACAATAAAATTACAGCAGAGGGTACTTTTTAGCAGCCCAGACAATCTTTATGATTCTTTTATCTGCTTCTATTTCTCCGAGGTACTTTAATGTAGCCCAGAAGTTTAGAATACAATAAAATGTATTTATTCAACTACTTTGTGCACATTTTGCCTAGATTTCATATTACGAGGGTAGTAAGTTTACTGCTTACATTAAATGTTTGTTTGGTTTGTCTTCAAACAATAAAACTAGAAGAGGGTACTTTTTTTAGTAGCCCAGAAAATCTTTATTTTGAGCTACTCCTATTTCGCAGAGTTACTTATAGTAGCCCAGAAGTTTAGAATAGAATAAAATATATTTAACTACTTTTTGCACATTCTGCATTGATTTTTATCGTCTACCTTAATATTACAAAGTTAGTAAGTGTACTTACAATAATTTTTTGTTTGGTTTTGTCAAAAATATTAAACAAAGATACAAAATCAGCTTTATTAAGTCATCTCGAAGTCATTACGAAGCCACAAAAGACCACTGTTTATCCAAAGACTATACCACAAAGCCAAGCTGCTGTTTCCACTCAGCATCCATCAAGAGTTCTTTCAGAATCTAGCAACTTTAATCAGCAGCGTTTAAACTTCAATCCAACCTTGAGCAGACCAAGAATTGGACAAAGTCAGTACTCAAATCACCCTCTACTAGCATCGAGATGCAAACAATCGAACAGACAGCAGTACCAAAAGCAAATGAGAACAACCAGGATGTCATACTAAATGTCAATAAAAATTAATAGGGTAATATGGCTAACTGTATTAAAATATGGAAAGGGATTACTTCAGATAAGAAATTTTTAAGTTTGGTCTAAGGTTTTAATATTTTATTTAAAACAACGCCCTCTGAAGAGAGAGCACCAAAAGTTCTCATAGACCCAAACTGGTCGTATGACAAAAAAAAATACTTGAAAAGTAATTAAAAATTACTATTTCTCCTTCTTCACATACAAAAGGACAATTTATTTTTCGTAGTTTTTTGTGCATAAAAAAGACGGAAATCAGAGATTTTGTTTTGAATTTAAAACAATTGAATTGCTTTATAGAAGCCACATATTTTAAGCTGGAAGACTATAATAGGTCAGTCCTCAAGCTCATTTTCAATGGTTATGGTAAAAATAGATTTAAAAGTTGTCTATTTTGCTATTCCTGTTCATTAAAATTCTAAAAAATATTTAAAATTTAAGTACAGAACTTTTTTATATTAATTAAACTGTTTACCGTTTGGTTTGAATAATATCTCGGCTTTTATATTTACAAAAACTTTAAAACCAGCCCTAAATAATCTAATAACAGGAGGCTTTACTTTTGTCAATTTTTTAGAGGACCATTTACCAATTTCAAAATCATATTTAAAATGTAAAGAAAATATTGTTTAAACATTTTCTATGTTTTTTCTGCTTGGGATTTACTATAAATAAAAAAAAAGGAAAAGTATACTTTCACCCCCACAAAATATAACTTTTCTTGGTTTTACGTTTGATTCGAACCTGATATATTTTGCACCTGCTGACAAAAAAAAATCTAATAGTATTCAGAACATCAAAAATAAAAGTACATGTAAAATAAGATCATTTGCAGCCTTAATCGGTCAGTTTGTAACAGTTCGTCCATTTATGGAAGTTAAATATGGAAAATTATACTAAAAAAAAACAATATATAAATAAATACAAAAGAAAAGTAGCCTCTTTCTTAAACTAATAGTTATAACACTAAAATGACCATACCTAAATACTTAAAAATGATTACAATTGCTGGTTAAATAACATACCAATTAGTGAGCAAAATATAAAATAATCCAATTATGTACTTGAAATATTTTGCGATGCATATATCTTTTAGCATGGCGGGTATGCTGCATTGATAACAAAACTCATGGTTTTTGGAGTCATGAACAACAACTACATATAAATGTACTTCAGTTACTAGCAGCATATAGTGGCTTGAAATCCTTTTTCAACGAATATAGGAATTGTAACATTTTGCTAGGAATAAATAACGCAACAGCTGTGTCTTGCATTAACAAGATGGGTAGTGTACAGTACTCAACATTTGCAGATAAGTTTAATAATTCTGTGAAAATAGGAATTTAAAAATTATTTTTGCATCTGTAACAGTAAAAAAAATGCTTTTGCCTGACTCGGAATCAAGATCTTTAAAAATAGAAACAGAGTAGGTATTCTTTAAGTGATAATTGTGTTACTATAATTTTTGAGCAGCTTCTTATTCCAGAAATCGATATGTTTGCCACATATCCTAAAAAAAAAATGTGCAAGGTATGTAATTTTGAACCCTGACCCCGGATCAGAGAAAGCCAATGCCTTAACTCTAGATTGGCATGGATTTAAATTTTATGTTTTTCAGCCTTGGTACACAACCTTTGACCACCATACCTTACACAACCAAAAAAGATAATTATGGACCTGATAAAAATTTAATCTAGAATTTTTTTGGGGTTTTATATCCAGTACATCCTTTGGGTTTCCATATTCTTGTCAGGCAAGCTTTTTAAGAAAAGGCATTCCTGAGGATTCCATCCCATCTATTACAACAAATCACTAAATCTGTATGATACAGTTTTCAAGAGATGGTGACGGTTTAGTATAAAATAATAACCATTTTGCTTATGAATTATCAAATTTTAATTTTATTAAATCTATCGTAAAACCGGATTATAATTATAGCTCGTATTAACATTCACAGTGCTGCATTGGCGTTGATAGAAGATATCCTAGAATATTATAAAAACATTTTTAAATTTTTTTTACAAATGTATATATAACCTCAAACCTTAATTGCCCAAATATTAATTAACTTGGGACCCTCTACCAGTATTACTTTATTTAGAAACATTATTTCGTCTCACAAGCCTTTCCCTGAAAGATCTTACTTACAAACTTGTAATGTTGATTGCACTCACTTCAGTTCAGAGGTTGCAAACCCTGTACCTAATAAAAATTCAGAATATTTTCATGGATCAAGATAAAATTGACATTTTGATATAACATAGGATAAAGACTTCCCCAAAAAATAATAATAATAATAATAAATAAACAAATATCAACCTATTTAAAACAAAAAACACAGTTGAGAGTGTTTAGAGATTTCTAAAACATTCGTCCTCAATCGGAAGACAATTTGTTTATAACTAAAAACAAAAAAAAAAAAGAGACGTATAAAGCAACATCTACCCAGGCGTTGAGTAGATAGATATAACATTTTTTAAATTAAAAATATAGACACTCATATTTTTAAAGTGTATAGTGTCAGACATGCATCTACCTCAGCGGGAGTTAGAACTGGATTATAGAAGATATTAGAGAGACGGCGAGATGGACAGAAAATTCTCAAGTATTCAATATTTTTTATAATAAACCTCTAGCAAAAGACTACGGACTCTTTGCAAAACCGTATTGTCTGGTGAGTCCATGTAATTGTATGTAATTGTAGTTATATTACATGTGTAGGTTACTAATATTAGTAAGAACATTAATTTTCTTATTATGTTTATTTGTACCTGGTTGAAAGTACACATCTCATATAATTAAAATATAAACATGAATCTTAATTAATAATTGCTCTAATATATTAGTTAGGTATACATATGTATATATGTATTTTGTGTAAAGTTTCTAAAAAAAAAAAAATTGCTAAGTACTATTCATTTTTGGATTGCAATGTACTTTTGTTTATTTATCGCACAATATTGTTTAATCTTTCAACAGCCTACCATAAGTACAAATGTTCGAAACGTTATGTGAAGGACAATTAATTGATTGGTTGACTTACCTGTTAAGGAGGGACAATCATAATTGTCCTATCTTACATTTCGAACATTTGTACGCTCCCCCCCATTGATTCTTTTGAACCCACCCATGTCTTGTGCGATAAGAATAAAATAAAAATAAAATAAAAAAAAACAGTGATGCGCGGACGTCACTTGTCAAGAAGCTTAATAATCTTAATAAAAATGTGTACCATTTTTATTCGGCTGCAATACGAAGGAAAAACAATCTTACTTTTTAATTAGAATAAGGAGTGCAGCCAGTCCCTTTAACTGCAGTTTTCTGCTCTTATTGGAGCGTCATCAGAAGGAACGTAGGCACTGTTCTCCTTAATCCAATCAAATTGCATCGAAAGGTTTTCCCAAATATTGCAGCCAAAGTGATGGTAATGGGTGGCTAGCGCCATCTGGCCGTAAAAATACGAAGCAAGTTTTCAATCCTAATAGCAAATAATTAATATTGAAAAATATCAAAAATCACTAAAAGATTTTTAAATTGAAAACTTACTGGTACATCCCCATGTATACGCCTCCAAGACTTCTACAATTTGCAAGTCATATGGATGCTGCAGTAAAGACGATAGGGAAGGAATTCTAAACCTTGCAATTCAAATCCCCCTTCTGCAGCCGGCTAGGAACTGAAAGATGCACCATAGTTACTCTACTGAGTAATACGAAAATAAATTAATAAAAATGTGTACCATTTTTATTCGGCTGCAATACGAAGGAAAAACAATCTTACTTTTTAATTAGAATAAGGAGTGCAGCCAGTCCCTTTAACTGCAGTTTTCTGCTCTTATTGGAGCGTCATCAGAAGGAACGTAGGCACTGTTCTCCTTAATCCAATCAAATTGCATCGAAAGGTTTTCCCAAATATTGCAGCCAAAGTGATGGTAATGGGTGGCTAGCGCCATCTAGCCGTAAAAATACGAAGCAAGTTTTCAATCCTAATAGCAAATAATTAATATTGAAAAATATCAAAAATCACTAAAAGATTTTTAAATTGAAAACTTACTGGTACATCCCCATGTATACGCCTCCAAGACTTCTACAATTTGCAAGTCATATGGATGCTGCAGTAAAGACGATAGGGAAGGAATTCTAAACCTTGCAATTCAAATCCCCCGTCTGCAGCCGGCTAGGAACTGAAAGATGCACCATAGTTACTCTACTGAGTAATACGAAAATAAATTAATAAAAATGTGTACCATTTTTATTCGGCTGCAATACGAAAGAAAAACAATCTTACTTTTTAATTAGAATAAGGAGTGCAGCCAGTCCCTTTAACTGCAGTTTTCTGCTCTTATTGGAGCGTCATCAGAAGGAACGTAGGCACTGTTCTCCTTAATCCAATCAAATTGCATCGAAAGGTTTTCCCAAATATTGCAGCCAAAGTGATGGTAATGGGTGGCTAGCGCCATCTGGCCGTAAAAATACGAAGCAAGTTTTCAATCCTAATAGCAAATAATTAATATTGAAAAATATCAAAAATCACTAAAAGATTTTTAAATTGAAAACTTACTTTTTCAATATTAATTATTTGCTATTAGGATTGAAAACTTGCTTCGTATTTTTACGGCCAGATGGCGCTAGCCACCCATTACCATCACTTTGGCTGCAATATTTGGGAAAACCTTTCGATGCAATTTGATTGGATTAAGGAGAACAGTGCCTACGTTCCTTCTGATGACGCTCCAATAAGAGCAGAAAACTGCAGTTAAAGGGACTGGCTGCACTCCTTATTCTAATTAAAAAGTAAGATTGTTTTTCCTTCGTATTGCAGCCGAATAAAAATGGTACACATTTTTATTAATTTATTTTCGTATTACTCAGTAGAGTAACTATGGTGCATCTTTCAGTTCCTAGCCGGCTGCAGACGGGGGATTTGAATTGCAAGGTTTAGAATTCCTTCCCTATCGTCTTTACTGCAGCATCCCTATGACTTGCAAATTGTAGAAGTCTTGGAGGCGTATACATGGGGATGTACCAGTAAGATTTCAATTTAAAAATCTTTTAGTGATTTTTGATATTTTTTAATATTAATTATTTGCTATTAGGATTGAAAACTTGCTTCGTATTTTTACGGCTAGATGGCGCTAGCCACCCATTACCATCACTTTGGCTGCAATATTTGGGAAAACCTTTCGATGCAATTTGATTGGATTAAGGAGAACAGTGCCTACGTTCCTTCTGATGACGCTCCAATAAGAGCAGAAAACTGCAGTTAAAGGGACTGGCTGCACTCCTTATTCTAATTAAAAAGTAAGATTGTTTTTCCTTCGTATTGCAGCCGAATAAAAATGGTACACATTTTTATTAATTTATTTTCGTATTACTCAGTAGAGTAACTATGGTGCATCTTTCAGTTCCTAGCCGGCTGCAGACGGGGGATTTGAATTGCAAGGTTTAGAATTCCTTCCCTATCGTCTTTACTGCAGCATCCATATGACTTGCAAATTGTAGAAGTCTTGGAGGCGTATACATGGGGATGTACCAGTAAGTTTTCAATTTAAAAATCTTTTAGTGATTTTTGATATTTTTCAATATTAATTATTTGCTATTAGGATTGAAAACTTGCTTCGTATTTTTACGGCCAGATGGCGCTAGCCACCCATTACCATCACTTTGGCTGCAATATTTGGGAAAACCTTTCGATGCAATTTGATTGGATTAAGGAGAACAGTGCCTACGTTCCTTCTGATGACGCTCCAATAAGAGCAGAAAACTGCAGTTAAAGGGACTGGCTGCACTCCTTATTCTAATTAAAAAGTAAGATTGTTTTTCCTTCGTATTGCAGCCGAATAAAAATGGTACACATTTTTATTAATTTATTTTCGTATTACTCAGTAGAGTAACTATGGTGCATCTTTCAGTTCCTAGCCGGCTGCAGACGGGGGATTTGAATTGTAAGGTTTAGAATTCCTTCCCTATCGTCTTTACTGCAGCATCCATATGACTTGCAAATTGTAGAAGTCTTGGAGGCGTATACATGGGGATGTACCAGTAAGTTTTCAATTTAAAAATCTTTTAGTGATTTTTGATATTTTTCAATATTAATTATTTGCTATTAGGATTGAAAACTTGCTTCGTATTTTTACGGCCAGATGGCGCTAGCCACCCATTACCATCACTTTGGCTGCAATATTTGGGAAAACCTTTCGATGCAATTTGATTGGATTAAGGAGAACAGTGCCTACGTTCCTTCTGATGACGCTCCAATAAGAGCAGAAAACTGCAGTTAAAGGGACTGGCTGCACTCCTTATTCTAATTAAAAAGTAAGATTGTTTTTCCTTCGTATTGCAGCCGAATAAAAATGGTACACATTTTTATTAATTTATTTTCGTATTACTCAGTAGAGTAACTATGGTGCATCTTTCAGTTCCTAGCCGGCTGCAGACGGGGGATTTGAATTGCAAGGTTTAGAATTCCTTCCCTATCGTCTTTACTGCAGCATCCATATGACTTGCAAATTGTAGAAGTCTTGGAGGCGTATACATGGGGATGTACCAGTAAGTTTTCAATTTAAAAATCTTTTAGTGATTTTTGATATTTTTCAATATTAATTATTTGCTATTAGGATTGAAAACTTGCTTCGTACTTAATAATCTTCTTTTTCTTCTTCTGCTTCTTTAAACTGTGATCAGCGGCCCGAAAAGACCACTACCATAAGTACAAATGTTCGAAATGTAAGATAGGACAATTATGATTGTCCCTCCTTAACAGGTAAGTCAACCAATCAATTAATTTTTAATGTCAAATCGAGAGATGTGATTGGTTTCTCGTAAATTGTATTACAAAACTGCATTAAGTTGTGTAGAATAAATAAAACACACTGGAAAAATTAAAAATTTAATTTGAAATTAATAGAAAATGAATAACTTTTACAGTGAACAAGTGTGGTATTTAAATATATGTATTACAATTCGAAATATACATTTTAAACGTTATTTTTTGTATTTATATTTAGTGCAATTCCGTTATCTGTGATGGTAACAACGAAGTGATTCACGAACAATAATTGTCAGTCTGATCCAGGTCTGAACACAGGTTTACATTGGGAAAAAAAGTGTACCAGTTTTATATGACGCGAAGTGTACCATGTCAGTAAAGACTCTTTATGGAACTCGTCTGTTATTCGCCTCGCTCTGCTCATAATTCATAATATCAGACTTGTTCGATAAAGAGTAGCTTTACTGACTTGGTACATAAATAACTACTATTTGGGCTACGCCTACCTTAGAGACATATAATATTTAATGAACATGTGTTTCTGTGGACTTGGAAGGTTAGGCATAAATCTAGTTGGGGTCGTCCTCTTGATCTTCTCCCCGGAACGTTTCCAGAAACAATTAATCTCTCCAAACTATCGTCACCTCTGCCAAACACGTGACCAAAGAATTGCAGAATTCATTGAAGACATATTAATTGTGAACAGCCTTTTTTAATCTCGGGTTGATTTAGAATGGAAACGTTTGTCCTATGAGCTGTCCAAGGTCTGCGTAGCATTTTTCTCCAGCACCACATCTCAAAAGCATCAATCTTTTGGTGCTCGCGTGGGCGAAGAGTCCAAGTCTCTGACACGTATAATATACTGAGAATATATTATATTGAGAATACAAAGGCATTCACTAGTCTCATCTTGATATTATTTCGAGAGAGAGATCTATTTTTCCAAACTTTAGTTAGGCGACTCATCGCATTTTTTGCCATACCAATACGTCTCAGAACTTCTGCTCCGACCTACAGTTACCAAAGGGAAATTGAAAAAGCACTAAAACGTATAAAAAATGATAAAACCATGAGACAGGATCAAATACCTACTGACCTCTTAGGATTACTAACAGAGAACTGTAATAGAGAGATGTACAAACTATTAACCAAGATATTAGCAAACAGATTAACAACTAAATTAGAAGAGGCAAGAGAACAAGCCGGATTTAGAAAGAGCTTCAGTACAAGTGACAACCTTTTAACGATGAAGATATTAATCGAAAAAGCTAACGAATATCATATCCTGCTTTACAGGGCATTTATTGACATCAATAAAGCATTTGATAGTGTGGAACACTGGGCAGTAAAGATTTCACTACAAAACAGCAGAATAGACTACAGATATATCGACTTAATTACAAATATATATGATAAGGCAACAACAACTATTAAGCTAATGAAACAAACGGAGCCTATAAAAATAAACCGAGGAGAAAGACACGGAGATACCATCTCGCCCAAGCTATTCAACCAAGCCCTAGAAGATGTGTTCAAACATCTACACTGGGATGGCTTGGGTATAAACATAAACGGCAATATCTGAATCACTTACGATATGCTGATGATATTGTATTAATAACAGAAAGAAGTGAAGAATTGCAAAGAATGATGGAAGAACTAGATAGAGAATCGACAAATATAGGACTGAAGATGAATTACATTAAAACAAAAACCATGGCCAATCAACAAGAAGAACTAATAATTACAGTGGCACAAACAAGAATAGAACAAGTAAAAGAGTATATATATCTAGGAAAAATCTCTAGATTAAATAGAGAAAATCAAACCGAAGAAATAAAGAGAAAAATAAGACTGGCCTGGGCATCATTCGGACAACTGTTTTATATTCTAAAGAACAGAAAATGCCCGCAATACCTAAAAACAAGAGTATTCAATTAATATATATGTATACACCGTTCTTAGGCGTCAACGCCCTTCGGTAGGGATCTATGGAGGAGTATCACCAAGCCGGAAGCCCTTATCCCTTCCCGTACCGCTCCTCCATAGGCCGATCAGACGCCAGTATTCAATTAATATACTCCCTGTAAAGACAGAAAGATCCGTGGAAAGACAAATGCTGAACATTAAACTATCAGACAGGAAAAGAAACGAATGGATCCGTAACAAAACAAAAGTGAAAGACGTCTCTACTCAAGTAGCAAAGCTTAAATGTAAGTTCGCCGGACACACCCTACGGCAGAAGGATGAAAGATGGACTAAGATGATTATACATTGGAGACCATGGAAACTGAAGAAACACACTGGGTCAAAATGGATGCAAATTGCCCAAGATATAGAGGCATGGAAGAAGGAAGAGGAGTCCTATATCCAAGAATGGATGTTTAGGGCTGATTAGATAGATAGATAAAATAGAGAACTACATGGATATACTAATCGAATTATTCACCGAAATTTATTATACCTACCGAGGAAATTTCTATAGTTATTAAGGTACCCTGGGTATTATACGGATAATAACGCTTGAGGTCAATGGTGTATTTAACGAGGGCCTTTGGCCCGAGGGATATACGTTGACCGAAAGCGTTAGTATTATAATACCCGTGGTGCTTTCAACGTTTAATGTCCGACTAAATTCTTCTTTATATGCAAAAAATTTGAATGAATTTTGAATTAATAAGTTTTCAAATAAGTACATTTAGCAGCAATAGTCGTAACGTAATTGTGGTAACCATAGTTTTATTGAAGTTATACTTTCTTTAGGCTCGGTTAGAAGTGAATTTTTATTATTCTGCGTGCATGCGCACAGAGACAGTATGGCGTTAGTTGCTAAATATTTTAAGTTATATATAATATATCACTACAAAAAATAGGTGTGAAAAAAATATTATTAGTATTTTTAGTAAATATATTTATTATAATTTTTGTGTCTTGCTCGGGAGTAAGATAAGTACCTATTATTAAAACATTTTTATTTTATTATACTTCACTTCGTCTGTTTGTTACCGCGAATTGTCATTATGTTCGAGAAACTATATAAACATAAAGCTCGTAACCTTATTGGTAGCGCATTCGGCTACAGATCGAGAGGTCTTCGATTCAAAACCGGACCATTCCTATTCTTTTTTATTTTTGGAAAGTGATGAGCAGTAAAATTAGTTTAATATTTAAATGAAATAAAAATAAACTGTTTAAAGTATATTATTTCGTTGAAATCCTATAATAGAAATATAACTTCTTACGTGCGTACAAAGTACACACACATTCTTTTTAAGTTTTTATTTGTCAACTTGACAGTATTTCACTAGTTATTTAAATTTACGCCCTAGGGCATTATATTATATTTAACTGACTCGAAGTCATGTCATTATTTGTCAAATAATATACCAGTCGGACAACAAATAAATTATAACATATAAATATGTACTTCTTTTGTCAATTAATCTAATTGCAAAATAATCTCCAAAGTCACCTATTCCCAAAAAATTGAATTTATTATATAATTTTGCCAGTTAGTGAATAAAGGAATACATACATACAATACATATACAGGAATACAATAAGACTAATGTTTTCTTAATCACTTTAGGAGACATAATGATGATGACAATAATCGTTTTCCGATGAAGTTACATCTCACTGGGCTTGATGTACCTCGTTTAGTCAAACACATTCTGTATTTAAATTTAAAAAATAGTAGCAATTATAGAACAATCGGTTCTGCATACAGACCGCAAATATTGATCTGTATTCGAATTGTGACGTATTTGTGTAGAATTGTTTAGTTTAAAATGGAGTACAGCAAATTTGCGGAAAGGAGTGACGGAAGTTATAAAGTGGCAATTTATGTACTTCGATTATTAACAGTTTAACTACCCAATACGTTGGAATGTATGTCGATTGATATGTTGTTATAGTTTCAGTGAGTTCCACCATTTGACGTAAATGACCATAGTTTGTGTATAGGCGAGGAAACGAAGCATTACACCTAGGAATTTTGTGCAGTAAGATGAATAGTCATGCAACTTTTTGCATTCGATTCAGGGGAGTGTCAGGAAAGTTTTTGAACTAAACTGATCTGATTCAATTGGATGTTTATTATATTAGTTCCTTATCAATTAGCACCTTATCAAACCAATTAGCAAATAAGTTTATATTAGCACCTTATAACTGTGAACTTCAGTTGTCTTTCACCTCTTTCAACGTAATGACCTAATTAATTATTACCTAGAAACCCACGTACAACGTGTGGGGGTCATATGTTGCCCTAAGGCCATATCCATAGGAATTATATCCATCCCTTGGATTTAATTATGAATACACTTTTATAAGACATTTAGTCTATTTTTAAAAGGTTTTACCCTTAGTATTTTTGGGTTGCTCAGCATGTTCTTGTTACACTGATGATGCTCTTGTTACAGAGCTAAAACGTTTTGTTTTTATATTTGTAGCCCTTTTAAGGGCTTTTTAAACTAATATACCTTTTACCAAGACGAATTTTTCATTAAATTAGTTGTATGTTTACACATGTTTAGTTAAATACACACCAAAAGCCGTGTATTTAATCTTTCGCGATTACTGACTACCACGTATGTACTTCTGTACTATCTGCGCAAACTACTGCATCGACAGCATATCTAATGTTGTAGAGACGAACTCCGTTGACTAACATGCCTTCCTGTAGATCATCCAGTGCTTGCTCGAAGATATGTTCAACGTTAATATTAAACAACACCTGGAACAGAATGCATCTTCGTTCATCTATGGAGATTGCCTCTGTCATCTAGTCAACTAGTCATCTACTTTTTGTTGGCAGTTTAGTTGTGATATAAATTGTAGGATTCTCATTGCTCTATCATCTAAACCCTCTTGTTTCAAGATAATTATGAGCTTATCATGTTTGACTCTATAAAATGCTTTTTTGTAGTCGATAAGACAAATATATACATCAGAGGTGACATCCCTGCACCTCTGTATAAGGCATCACGGAATCATAGGCGTAACCGGGGGGGTTTGGGAATTATAACCCCTTCCCATTGGGATATACTTTGAGCTCTATACCCTTAACCACATACGCGCTAGAGACCTTCCAGTAGTTGTAACCCCCCTTAGGGCCTTGTAACCCCCACCTTAGGGCCATCCTGGTTACGCCGTTGCACGGAATCCAAATTGTATCCATATTTGGTCTTCGCATTTTTTACATATTCTGCCGTGTATCACTTTGGTACGACTTTTGTATAACTTCAAGATAATTATGAGCTTATCATGTTTTACTCTATAAAATGCTTTTTTGTAGTCGATAAGACAAATATATACATCAGAGGTGACATCTCTGCACCTCTGTATAAGGCATCACGGAATCATAGGCGTAACCGGGGGGGTTTGGGAATTATAACCCCTTCCCATTGGGATGTACTTTGAGCTCTATACCCTTAACCACATACGCGCTAGAGACCTTCCAGTAGTTGTAACCCCCCTTAGGGCCTTGTAACCCCCACCTTAGGGCCATCCTGGTTACGCCGTTGCACGGAATCCAAATTGTATCCATATTTGGTCTTCGCATTTTTTACATATTCTGCCGTGTATCACTTTGGTACGACTTTTGTATAACTTTAGTGGTTGGATAAAATCCAAATCTACATGAACTGATCAGGTTGAGCACGTTCTTGCCTTAACTAGACAGATCGATTCTAGGATTACCTTCTTATTTTTCTTCTTTTTCTTCGTCCTAGTTTATAAATAGGCTCATGCTTGTTTTACTTCGGTTTTTAGCCTCAATTGACCTCGTCCACAAGATCTTCCATATGGTGATTTGTATCTTGCTAGTCGTACTATCGAACAACGAAGTACTGAGAAGAATAGGTAAAGAAAAGGAAGTTGAACTTACAATTAAAGAAAGAAAACTACAGTATATCGGACATATGATGCAGGGCGAGAAGTATGGCATCCTGCTACTCATAATGCAAGGAAAGATAGATGGCAGAAGAAGTATCGGAAGAAGACGAATTTCATGGCTGAAGAACCTGAAAGAATGGTTTGGATGCAGCTCAAAACAACTATTTAGAGCTACTGCCTCAAAAATTAAAATATCTATGATGATTGTCAACCTCCGTAGCGGAGATGGCACCTGAAGAAGACGAAGTCGTACTATTCTAATTTCTGTCATTCTTTCTATGTGTTGATTCCATTCTATTTTTCTTCTTTTGGTCCACATGTCTATTTCCTCTATACCAGATCTCGCTCGTATTTCCTCACTTCTTTTCTTCTCCATATCTTCTCTTGTTTCTGCTGCTGTGTACGTCATTGTCGGTCTTGTTTACTTTATTTTGTACTTCTGCAACTTTGCCGTAACTTTACAGTTTTATTTCCAAGTACTTCGTTTCCAGCTATTGTTCTATAGTAGTATTGTTATCTACGACCAGTTTATATCGTCTTAGTTACGATAATATCAGTATCGTTTTAGTTTTCTCTGTTGAAATCACCATGTTGTATATGAGCGCCGTGTCTTCGAATTCTTTAATTAACCTTTGTAAGTAATTTTCATTTTCGGCTATTACTATGGCGTCGTCAGACACCATTCTTACAGGTCTAGACTTACTTCAACTGGTCAAACTGACAACGTCCTTACCTTCACGGGTTCTTAATTTTTTAATAAAAATTTAGCGTTCTTTTTTATTAAATCAAATTCTGATGCTGCAATGCTGAAGTCAGGAATGTGCTTGAAGATATGAGATGTCTTGTGTCGCTCTAACAACACTTGTCGTTGTAGTTGTCCTCAGTTTTCTAAACTTTCAATGAAACGCTAACCAAAAGATATAAAAAATAAATCCAAACTACATCAAATACATAAATAATAATTTCTTTAGTTTTCTGAAAATTTTCGGAGGTTTTCTGAATACTAAAATACTGTACATCTATTTTTGACCACGGATTCATATGCAGTATGCAAATATGCATGAAGGGAATGAGTATCTGTTCTTTCAATGCTAAATATTTTTGTTCACTAAACTGTGAATTAAGTTAACGTGAATTACGAAAAACGTTTTTGACAAAACATACATCACCATTAGTTAAAATTTACCATCTCCATTCTATGATACCGTACAAAAACTTGTACTGATATTTTTATTTTCTTGTGGGTCTGACGATGCTGTATAACCTGTAAACAGCGAAACAGGTCACCCCCTTACTTTAAATGTAATATAACTAATAGGTCTGGATCCCGCGTATGAAAAAAAAGTTGATTAATAGCAAGCTGAAAATTTGTTAATAGCTTAAGGGTGTCTAGTCGGACAAACTTTGATATATGGGAACACTGGAACAGGGAAAGTTTTAATTGTGGAACAGGATAAAAATTTGGAACGGTTAGACCACGAAAACGGCACATGTATTTTGTCCGACAGAACAGACTTAAACTCTCCGAACAGAGATTAAACTCTCATGCAAATATCAGAGTGCTATTTATCACCAAATGGGCGTTTTAATGAGTGGAACATGTAGAATATGTCAAATGACAGGAATTATGACAGGTGATAAATAGCAGTCCGATTTTTGCATGAGAGTTTAATCTCTGTTCGGAGAGTGTAAGTCTATTCTGTCGGACAAAATAAATGTGCCGTTTTCGTGGTCTGACCGTACCAAATTTTTAACCTGTTCCACAATTAAAACTGCCCCTGTTCCAGTGTTCCCATATATCAAAGTTTATCCGACTAGACACTCTTAAGCTATTAACAAATTTTCAGCTTGCTATTAATCAACTTTTTTTCATACGCGGGATCCAGACCTATAAGTTAAAGGATTGCGAGTAGAGGACCATTTTTCCCTAACATACATGAATATGTGCTCACATCAACAACCTTTTTATCATTTAAAAGGGAATAATTTATAATAGAAGCTAAACATATTAAAAGTATATACAACCTCACGTATTTCTAAAAAACATACTATATTTCTTTATGACTGATAAACGGTCAGATAAAATACCATTATTCTATCTGAAATAAACTGGTATAACACTCGAATCCGCCGCAAATATCTGTCTGTAAAAGGGAATTGCATTTGTCAGCAGGTGCTGTTAGAGGGCGCTCGTGAGGTCAATCGTGCCTTTAACTTGCGATATTCATCTGTCCGACTTGTAATTTCCAATTTAATATTACATAGAGTTCCAGTGGCGTACACCGATTAGATCATGACTTGTTTCTAAATTTATTGCATTCCAGTAAAGGAAAGATTGCTTGTGTGAGTTCATCTTATTAAAATATTGGGAAATAAAAACAAAAAACCTCCACTTCTGTTTCGAGCCTTCCGTAGCTAGATAGTGTAATGCCTAGGTATTTAAACTCCATCACTTGTTCTATTATCTGCTGTTATGATAATGCATTTTGTCTTTTGTGTGGAAATTAACATGTTAAATTTTCTGGCGATTATGTATAATGTTGAATTGGTGCAGCATACGTTGTAAATCATCTTCACTTTGAGAGATTAGTGTTGCATCTTCTGCATAGCAGATTATTTTAAGTTGTTTTTCTCTCATTTGGTATCCTTTTTTAGTTCTTACTTTTTTTATTATTTCGTCCATGATCAGGTTCAACAATAGAGGACTCAAGGAATCCCCCTGTCTTATCCCATTGCCGGTTTCAACCGGGTCAGTTAGTTCATCTTCCACTTTTACTTTTGTTGTGTTGTTCTGGTAGATGTTTTTGATCGTTTTAATTATTCCTAGAGGTACCTCTCTCGAGTATAACAAATGGATAACGTTCTTTAATGTGGCCTTGCCAAATGCTTTCTTAAGGTCCACGAAACATAAATATGCCGGTTTTTTGTATTCCAACGATTTCTCTTGAACTTGCCTCATTATAAATATAGCGTCAGTGCATGACCTTCCCGACCTAAAACCTTGTTGTTCTTCTGCTAATGGTATAATTTCATTCAATTTTTTTGTTATCACTTTGGTTGTTAGTTTTAATGTTGTGTTTAATTAATTCCTCTGTAATTCTCCGGGTCCGATTTGTCTCCTTTTTTGAAGAGTGGTATTAAGATGCTTGCTCTCCATTCTTGTGGTATTCTGTTTTGTTATATTATTTTTTATATTAGTTTTAATAGTTGTTTAGTTAGACCTTGTCCTCCATACTTTAAGAGTTTGTTCAATATTCTGCCGCTCCTGGAGATTTTCTATTTTCTAATTTTCTTAATGCCTCCTTTACCTCTCCCTCCTCGATGTTTATTTCTTCGTTTGTTGTAACTTCAGGTGTTGGTGGTTCATTATCGTCGCCTTTAGCAAATAGAGATCGGAAGTAGTCTGCCTATGTTTCCTTTTGAATGTGTTTCGCTTTTATTAATTCGTTCATCTCCTTTCTTTGCGCTCTGACCATTCTCCATACTCCTTTTTGTGTTCCGTAGAAGTCGTGTTCCATCTGTTTTGAAAAACTCTGCCAGTGCTACCTTTTTATTTGCCTCATTAAAGTATTCGTTTCGGTTCTGTTTCGTTTGTAGTGGTTGTATGCCTGTTGTGTTTGTTTCGTTCTGTATTATAAAAAGGTTTTCTTATTTTCTTCATATTTTATTAACTTCCTCTCTAAAACACGGGATTTTCTTCTTTAATATGTGAGTATTCGTTACCAGCTTTCATCGATGTTATCGTTTTCTAATGTCAAACGTCAAAAAAAAAACAAAGAGATTGCTCGAAACAGCGGAGATGAAAACGCTTCGAAAAATCGATAGTAAGACTCTATGGGATAGAGCTAGAAGTACAGATATACGACGGAGATGCAAGGTGGATAACATTAATAACTGGGTAAGAAACAGAAGAATAGAATGGAATGACCACATAAGCCGAATGACAACAAATAGGATAGTCAGGACAGCGAGTGACGGTTCCCCAATAGGAAGACGATTAGTGGGAAGACCACGAAAAGAAAAAGAAAAAGAAAAAGAAGAAAAAGAAGAAGAAGAAAAACAAAAAACTTGCCTAGACTTTGTATTCTTATCTTGTTTCAAATTTATGGCCTGATGATGATGTAAAATGATAAACACCGAAACGGGCACATTATGCTACAAATGAAATATAACATCATCCCAGATAACGGGCTCACGCTAGTGGCGCACGCCCCTAGTAAAGGCGACAGTACATATTCGCTACTTCAATACAAAAGGGCCACAAATCAAAATCACAGTTTTTACAGAGGAGCTACTCAAAAGTTTTGACATTTATTTTTGGTTCATTTTTCTTTTATTTTTTATCATTGATATGCAAGTAATATATTGATAGAAAGGTAAATTTAAACTGTATCTGATATTGTATTTAGATACAGCGTAAGTATTTTCCTGAAAGAGATATTAGCAGATATGGCCCTTTTGTATAAAAAATATTTCTTATGTCATGATAGGAATTTGAAATAAACGGACACATACCAAAAAAACAAACATTTTAATCAATGTTTTTGTCACTAATTAATGTAGATTTTGAGTAAAATTATTACAAAAAGTCTTATCTTATCAAAAAATATATTACAATGTCAGTCTACAAAAATAACAAAAGTTAATTCCAAAACTACTACTAAAAGGTACAATTTATAACTTAATGTCTTAACACTAGCTGGATAATAAAAAAAGGTATCAATGTTTTACAGCTGTTTGGTGTCTCCAATAAAAACAGTTTTTAACAATTCAACAAAATTCAATGTATCAATTGTCAACGGTTCCTAGGGCAAGTTATTAGATATAATAAATAAATCTGGACCTCGGAGGTAAACTTCATAGTTACTGTTCAGCAATATATTTTTACCAGATTTATTTATGACTATCGGATGTAATAAACCTTACTCAACAATAATAACCCATAGAGAGACAAAAATAGTGCCGAAATGAAATTTTCATTATTAAATGTGTAAATCTAGACGAGGTAAAAAAATTTGACCAATGTTTATAATTTTTTTACTGAATGGGTGTTTGTAATATAATCAAACAAAGTGTATTAATTAGTTTACTAGATCATAAAATATACATGGTAAAATTTTCTTACAATTTAAGCAAAAATGTTAATGGTTGAAAAAAATTAAACTTTTAATATCCCATAAATAGGTCTAATGGGTTAATGGTCGCTCGTGTCAGAGCGTGTACAAAATTGCCAATAAGGCACGCTCTCGTACCAGAGCGTGTACATTAAGGGCTTAATAAACTACATAAGAGGCATCAAAACATTTCAATATTATTGTTGTCTGATATAACGAGATCTGCTTATAACGAGAGTCTTGGTCCGCCATTTCAGTTCTCGTTATGGAGAGAGTCTACTGTGCAAGTAAATAAAACAACGGCATTTTACTTTCTAATAATAACATTTGACTGTCATAAAAAATGCAAAACAGTCGTGTCCCAAGATATGGCCCTTTTTTTATTTTAAATGATATACTAACTACGAGAATATCATAAGCAAAATGAACGTATTCTGTAATACATCCTTTTTGATTGAGAAAAAATAATATATATTATGCGAATATTTTGTATAAAATGGCCGTATTTCGTTACACATCTCTTTTGCTTAAGAAATAATAATGTACTTACGTGAATCTTCTGTGCCAAACGGACGTATTTCGGAATGTGGCACTTTCGTTTATAAAAACGGTAACAACGACTAGGGTTTTTTGAAATGTGGCTCTTTAGCACAAAGGAAACGTGCGTTCACTTCGACTGCCAGGACACAACTAACAAAGTGGCGGTTTTGACCATATTTTTTCTTTCAAACATAAAAATGCAAAAAGGGCGCAAGTGTTATTTCGATATTAAAAAACGTAAAATACATGGGGGTTTCAGTGGTATATAAAAGTATGACTGCTTAAGGTTAGATTTTTTCAATAAACGCGATTTTCGTATTTTTTGATTTGTGGCCCTTTTGTACTGAAGTAGCGATATATACTCGCAAAATTTAAGAAAAGAGTCGCCAATTCCATATGTCAATCACTCATTTTATCCAATAGTGTGGGTTTTATTGCTTTACCCATTTGTAAGGTATGTATGGTATGTTTTTCGGGCTCGTCCCAAAAACTCCTAAAAATTTTGAAAAGTACCCCGCACAAACCTTATGGAAATTAGGACCCAGTGGATTTAGTTCATACTTTGGGAAAATAGTCTTTAAAGCATCCTGATGAAAAGTTCTTATGGGCAGATCTCGATATGATGGAGGGTTTTTAAGATATAGAGGCACAAACTCGGAAAATTATATGATTTACCGGGTATTTAAATTCCCGGAGTTACTAGTTATCTGGCAACATGATGAGGTTAGGGTCAAAGAAAAGTACTAGTTGTCTAGTACTTTTTCCTGGCTATCCAATGGCGACCTTTACTTTGACCTTGAACTTCACCTTCAAGGTCATGCCAAGGGCACGCGTTCTTATTCGAAAGGGAACCTATTTTTCTAACTGCAACAATGAATAGAATGGATATATTTACGTTTGAATATGACCTTGAAAATCACGGTCAATGTTATTGGGTTAATGGGTTATAGATTCCAAATTGATATATAATTGAATTCGACCTTGATCATGATATTCTTGAACGTTTCAAGGTCATGAGAATTTTTACTCTCAGGAACATCAGTATAATATCTATTGGTAGGTAGCATCTGATTGATTTCTTTTTCTTCGTCTTCTTCTTTTTTTATATAGGCAGTACTGCCTGTTTTCTTCAACGGTGCCTTTAATCCTGCCCCTAAGTTGTCATTCCATCTTTTCCTTGGCGTCCTATACTTCTCCTGCCTAACGGTGACTTGTCCCTGGCTATTCTTATTATCCTTGATTCAGACATCCTGCTTATGTGCTCATTCCACTCTTCTTTTCTGTTCTTTGCCCAGATATTTATATTGTCTACCCCACATATGCGTCTGATTTCCTCACTTCTTACCCTATCCTGTAGTCCTTTTCCAGCAATCCTTAAGATCTTCATTTCGTTGGTTTCCAGATGTCTTCGTGTTTTGCTTGTATCTGGTCTTGTTTCGGCCGTGTAAGTCATAACTGGCCTAATAACTGACTTATATATTCGGGCTTTTGTTTCCAATCTTAGGTGTTTGTTTTTCCAAATTGTGTCATTTAGGCATCCCGCCGTTCTACTGGCTTTAGTTATTTATTATTTTACCTCTTCCTCGATATTGTTGTCGGCTGATAGATTAGTTCCCAGATATTTGAAAGTCATTACTTGTTGTATAATTTGATTGTCTAACTCCAATTTGCATCTTATTGGTTCTTTGGCAATTACTAAGCTTTTTGTTTTTTGGGCTGATATTTTCATATTCATTTCTTTTGCGTTAATGTTGAACTCGTGCAATAATCTTTGTAGGTCGTCTTCGCACTCTGCTACTAACACGGTGTCATCAGCGTACCCTCTACATTTTGTACCCTCTTTTTTTTCTTCCCTTGTTTTATTATTGCATCCAATATTATGTTAAACAGTAGAGGGCTTAGTGAATCTCCTTGCCTGATTTCTGTGTTTGTTTCTATGGGTTCTGTTATTATTCCATTGACTTTCATTTCTATTTGATTTCATTCATATATGTTTTCTATCAGTTTTATGATATCCAGTGGTAAATTTTTCTCATATAGTAGGTGTATCACATCTTTTAATTGAATTCTATCAAACACTTTCTCTAGGTCTATGAAACAGAAAAAGGCTGGTTTGTTATATTCTAATGATTTCTCCGCTATTTGCCTTATCACAAAAACTGCATCGTTACATGATCTGATTGATTTAAATCTAAATATTTAATTCAAATAAATTCCAGATAGGAAACAACACATTATCTAAAAGAAAAAACAACATTAAGGTTTGAGATTGGGTAAACCAATGTTCGAGGGCCATCGAACGAGCTATGTTGGGAGTATCTCTGAGGGAACATATAGGAAACGAGGACGTGCGAAGCTGGACGAAGGTGGAAGATGTAATTGGAAGAAATGCGCAAATGAAATGGAATTGGGTGGGACACGTGGCACGGCAAATCAACGACAAGTGGACGAGAAACATTGTACATTGGAAACCACGCGAACACAGTCGTAATAGAGGAAGACTACAAAAACGATGGCTAGACGACATCAAAACCAAAGTGGGGAGAAACTGGCACCAAATAGCACAAAACAGAGAAGAGTGGAGAGCCCATGGGTAGGCCTTTAACCAGGAGTGGTTGCAAACAGGCTGAATAAGAAGAAGAAGAAATTAACGTTGATTTATGAAACTGACATGATTAATAATCGCTACATTTGAAGGAATATTCAGCTTTATTTTAAGGTCCTTTTCGAACGAAGAATATTTATATGATATTTTTCAAAGTCAAAAATATTGCCCCTTTTGAATAAACATTCTCATGCCCTGAAACGGTTCAAAAGAACTCAATCATTTTGCCTCATCCAGAAACCAAAAATCAAAAACCCAGAAACACTTTAGACATAAGAATTTCGCTTCATATGCCAAGCGAATGTAAGGAATTCATTTCTGTTCCGAAAAAAACACGTGAGGATTGTGGTTTATCAGTTTTGTTAAAGAAATACGTTATAGTATTTTGCAGTCATGTCTAATTTCGGTTTTCTGTGTTTATATTATCGTTCGAGATTTGAACTTTTAACGTTCAGTTTGTGATGTAAAAAAGAGTTACATTGTATATTATAATGGCCTTTGTCGCCGCGGTTTTTGGAGTTTAGATACACAATACGTGCTACTTTGGTATCAAAGAAGCGCAGGTGTTAATTGTGGACTCAGCAATATCTTTCTTGAGAACTGTGGAACTGGGAGAGATTTGCTGACTTTGCGAACTGATTTTAGATGTTTCCTTACTAAGTAGCTTGGGCTTAAAATATATTTTGTTTTCCCTATTAGTCGATAAATAAGTGTAGGAAGCTTGGTTATTTTTTTATTAGTCACTGAAGAAAGAAGGAAGGATTAAACTTTTTTTCTTATTGGTTGATTGGATGAGTAGGGTAGAATAAGAGAAATGGAGTGGGTTTTTGGAAGGAAGCGTTTTGGTTTGAGGAGAGGCATTCAAGTTGTGAGATTAGGAATTCAAGTTTTGGAAGTTGAAGTCAGAGGTAGAGTTGTAGCCTCGGGCAGAGACCGCTTATAGCGGTTTCTGAAGAGTTAAGTTGAATTTTTAGTTTTAGTTTTTTAAGTGGAAGTTTGATTGAGAACTTAAGTGAGAATGTAGCCGATTTCGAAGTTTTAAGAAGAAATCATGGTATTGCCGCTTTCAGGCAAAAAGCTGGTTAGTTTTGTGTGTAATACACTAAGTTTTTTTTGGAAGCAGTCATGGATAAAGTCATGCATTAGGTGTCAATATTAATAATAAATACTTCAAGAAGTTAATTAGAAGCTTTTAAATATTTTAAAAAGTCAATATCAGCAGATCTATTTAAAAGTTTATTCATTTTTTGAACAATAATTTTGAAGTTCATTTATCTTTGTTGAAACTTTTCATGAAAATAAAAAATTTTGTACCACTCTTTGTGTAAATTCAGTGAAAAGTGCGTGCTTTGGACATTCACAGCGTGAAGAATGAGGAGAGGACTATATGACAAGGTATTGTTTGTAAACCTTTTTATTGTTTTCGTAAACAGAATCTCTTATATTGTCTACAAGAGATCCATCATTTCAATTTGTTATTTTTTTATTTTAATAAAAAGTTGATTAATTTTATATTAATTTTTTTTGATCGATAATATTAACTATTTAGATGGGAAATAAGCCACAATTAAATTGAAAAAATTATTTTCTTAACGTTTCGACGCCAAAATCGGGTGTCGTTGTCAAAATACAAAATACTATTAAATAGTGTTATCTGATCCCTTTCTTTTGTTCATAAGTGAAAAATCAACATGAGAACACTAAGGTAGGTCCTGATATATTTATATTTACGTAAATGTGTTTGTATCTTATGATGACTATATATTTTTATTAACTTGTTACTTTATTTTTTTTTAAGTTTTAAGTGTGTTTCGTCTTTCATTTTCTTTTAATTATGGCGCCCCCGAGCAATTGAGTTTCAATTTTATTTAACACATATTAAGAATCCACACCCCTAGATCTCTGAAGACTTGCTACCGAGGTACTACGTAAAGATAAGTAGCACAAGTATATTTTTTGTTTGTTTAATTTGTCGAGTTACATATTTTTTTTGCCTTTGTTATCCACGCTGGTGCTACACCGATACGATCAAAAATGTCATGATCAAAATCAAATTCAAGGTCGGTATCGTTAAGCTGTGGAAAAATCTCAAACTATTATTACATTACTTTGGAATCTATCACTATAACCCAGCGTTTCCCAAACAGTGGGTCGCGACCCAATAGTGGGTCGCGGGCGGATTTCAGGTGGGTCGCGGCGTAGCTCTTACAGTAGCTGAATAACGTACATAATATATCATCATGGGTGAGGGATGGGTCGCGAATATGAAAAAACATCAGAAGGTGGGTCGCCAGACATAAAAGGTTGGGAACCACTGCATAACCCATTAACCCAATAATCTTGACCATGATTTTCAAGGTCATATTCAAACGTAGACATATCCATTCGATTCATTGTTGCAGTTAGAAATATAGGTTCCCGCTCGAATAAGACTGCGTGACCTTGGTATGACCTTGAAGGTGAAGTTCAAGGTCAAAGTACAGGTAGCCATTGGAGAGCCAAGAAAAAGTCCTAGACTACTAGTACTTTTCTTTGATCCTAACCTCTACATGTTGCCACATAACCAGTAACTCCGGGAATTTAAATACCCGGTAAATCTTATAATTTTCCGAGTTTGTGCCTCTATATCTTAAAAACCCTCCATCAGATCGAGATCTGCCCATGAGAACTTTTCATCAAGATGCTTCAAAGGGTAGTTTCCCAAAGTATGAACTAAATCCACTGGGACCTAATTTCCATAAGGTTTGTGTGAGGTACTTTAATTCCTACCTCTATGACATCTGATACTATTGATCAATACCTTTCCAAATCATGTCTAATTTTAAAAATATATTAGACCATTCAAAAGTTACCAAGCTCAGAAATTTATCTTAATTTCTGTTTAAAAAGGCAAAATTATTGTCGGTGTGTGTATGTATGTGGGAAAGTTACATCGTTCTGAAATTTTTTCCGTTTCAAAAAGGGGGTCAGAGCCGATTCAGAACCGGTGTAGGTTGTGACATTTGACCACTCATAGGCCAGATATAGGACTTCATAGGTATAAGAGCGCATATATTTTGGATAAATGGACTAATTATTAAAGATTTCCACCTACGAGTTGCATCAATAACTGAGCGCTTCCAGTGGGACTCTCCAGGACCGTCTAATAAGGTACACGTCATATCTGAAAAAATTCGAATTTTTTAGTTATATTCCACATTATAACGATCAGATGGACAAGAGGTCATGAAGGCTGAACCAGAAGGATCAGGACGATATTATCCTTAGATGGAATAAGGAATGACCGAAGATGGAAAGGTCCAATCGTTTACATTGACGAAACAAAGACCACGTTGCTCAGTCGGAAGAGATGTGGGCGCGGTTCTTTGGGTTGGGCTTCTGTTACAATGATAGATGTTAAATGAATAAACAATGGTATGCGAATAGAGCTAATGAAACGACGATAAACAAAAGATAAATAGATAACATTAACTGATGGTTTGACACTTGGACTCTAAGGAAACGGAAATACTTAATACTCAAACGAAAATATAGGGCGCCAGGTATTTTGACCAAAAAATACTCAAAGGAACAATAATTAACGAAACATAACACAACAATAACAAATTAGCAAGAATGCTACGACAAAACAACATTGTTCTTAGTCTTGAGCTGTAAATAATAAATAAAAAACGACATCGTACACTTTAACAAAACATTTATTAAAATACTCAATGAAATCTCATAATGCTCACATAATATATGCAAATAAAACGTAAAAACGTCAACCACAAAAACAAAAATTACTCAATAATTATTTAAAAATGGTTAACAAATTGCATATACGTTGGTGTATTCACCAACACCGCAAAACTAACAAAATACGAGATGTACCTATAATGTAAGTGAACGAATATAACTCTTATTAACTCAAAAAAAAATAAACTGAAGTTACTCAAAAAAATAAAAAATCGATACTCTAAATAAAACTTATTCTTACCGTTCACTTACAACAAAAAAGAAAGAGCTCTTTGTTTATATATATAAATCTAATAATACTCAATAATATTACTCTAAAGATACTCAAAAAAATTTACATGGTGAAAATGTCTTTTATTTAAATATTAAAAATAAAAAACAAGTGACCGGCATATATGTAAATGTCACTATTAACACTAAAAATGGGCTAAAACTGTAAGTCAATGAACTTATCCCACGGAAGAAACACAAACATAAGTTCCTTGTTCTGGACACGCGAGAAGACATCTCAATACTTCTAATAAAGGATGCGTAACTTACTTGAAGCAGATGTAGAGGATGCCCTTAGAGGCATTCTTTATCTAGGCCAGGTCATTTACCCAGCGGCGAAGTCGAAATAAAAGGAACGACAAAGAATAGCTTTGGCCACAGTGTAATGTGGATTCAGGTGCTAGCGATAGGTGATAACTGGGACTTGGGCCAGGGACCAGCCCTGCGAACAAAATTAAGTATTCACAGCGAGTGTTCTATAAAGAAAAGGGTTTTGTAAAGACTTACCAGAAGAAAATTCTAGGCTGGTCCATCACAAAACAACTAACGTCCACTACATGACTGACACGGCTTAACTTACTGCCACAAAGTTTAACTCACGAATGCCAAGATATCTCAGATTTCTGCTTAAATAAGACTGACGGCTTGGGGTACGCGACTTGCCAACGGTCGCCACAGAAATGCAAAAAAGGGCCTTATTAACACTATAAAGGGCTTAGCAAGCCTAATACTTAAAATGAGTTATGGGATGCAAGGCCCATATCATTCACCAGAAAGCTATTAAAGTCTAACATTCAACTCTATCGATAGCACACATGTGTTTCTAAGAAAAACACGGCACTAGAGATTCTGAAGTCTACAGGGAAATAAGTTAAAATCCATGTAGCAATGAAAACTGAATTAAATTCTACACTGGGAAAACTTAAACGTTATACAGCTTCCCCCCACGATTTAAACCGTGGTGCAATACCACTGTTTACAATCGGAGTCTGCAGTAAGCACCATAAACAAAAGACTGGCCATCAAGCAGTAGCCTGACACAGTTGGTAATGATCTAGACACACTAAAATAGGTTTTGGTACTTGAGGTGCTTGAACACAAGTGACCAAATCGGAAACAGCTAATAAGCAATAAAACTCAAACACCAAACTAAAAAGGGTTATCTCTATGATAAACTAAACGCAAATAAAACACAAAAACTATCAACTATATATACAAGGACTACTCTAATTCTAAACGACTAAGTCAGCAAACACCTACAGTGTTGCTTAAATCCTTAGTATAAAACTAAACATTCAACTCGAAAGTCGACTCAAAGTATGGTTCGTTGACTCGCAAGTACAACAATCAATGGCAGATATCTACACAAATGGCTCTAGCCAAACTAAAAAGGTGGAACATACCAATGTTGAAGTTTTGGACGCAAAAATAAGGGTTGCTCCAGCTCAACAAAGGCAAGTGGCTAACAAGATAACATAGGCAAACTTCGTTATGGTTGTCCCCTCAACCGGTAACTAGGTAAGCGTCAAGCAATGCTAAGATTTTGACTGCAAGATCAAAGCAAAAAAGGTGTCGAAATTCCAACAGCTGGTCGAAATTTTATGACAGGGAAAGAAAACAAGTTGGCCAAAAGTTCCGTAAAAGTCTTCTGGGGTTAACCACGGCGAAAAATTTTCAATCGAGAAACTCCCAGAAAAACAAGGAATGCAATCAGGACAAGATATGTCTGAATACATTATAAGATATTATTATAAATAACTTTAATAATATCTACTCAACTCAAATAAAGTCAACTCCATTGGAATTAACTCAAAACCAAACGCAAAATTAGCACAAGCAAACTCAACACAAAAATATTTGTCATAGTGCGTCCACTAACAACAAACAAACTCGAGTTCTAACAAACTCGACTATACGCATAGGTGCCTTGGAGTCTCTCATCCAGGACTTTATGAGGCAAACTCAAAAATTGCCACGGAGTCTTGCATCCGGGACTTCAATAATAACAGACGCACTAGTTATAGCTAGTGGTTTGTTTATTTGATTTCACTTTGCCGGTCTAGGACAAAGCATTTCGCAATCAAACATTCTCAAAGTAGGTATAATGTTCATAGAACACTAACTCAAAAAAAAAATTACTGCTATCCCGATAACATGAACCGGAAGAGCCTAAACAAATTCAAACAGCAAGCAAAATACAAAAGCAAATAAACACGAGTAATATATAAAATTACCAAAGCACAATTACTATCTCACGTAACGAATAAATTCGAACTCAAACAAAAGGAATAGAGGAGTTAGTAAAAGTTGCCAAGGAGTTCTCAACAAAGATATATAGAAGAAAATGAACAAAGGAAAGTTAAGATAATTATTGTCGAAATCTACCTTTAATTAGGACCGGAAGTAATTACGCATACTAGACGCCTTATTATTATAATATATATGATAATATATTATTATAAAGGTACTTAAATCGTTAGGTTAAATCACAGGTAGCTCACAGGTAGGGAAGTGTCACAATTTAGTAGGGACTTAGGTCCTACATAGATACGACATTTTATCGAAATACTATTTTATGAAAGCCGCAAGAATAAAATTGATTCTGTAAATACATCTGGGCCTAGTACGTGCCTGTATTTAACAAAAAAATTTCACCCTTTATTAGCCGACACAAAATTGCCAAAACATTATCCTAATTCACCCAAACTATCGACAGAACTAACAATAATTACTCGAATTCTTTTACTCGAAACAAAAAATATTTGCATTATCTGCTAACTAAACATCGAAAATTTATATTCACGAGTCAAACTACTTGTGAAATATAAACAAGCAAGAAGATGCTACTTTTTACATCTCATTGATACCTAAAATAGGGTCATAGCCCTTTAAAAATATCTACTATCAAAATAAGTGTATCTACAAGCTTTTGCGGTTGCAACATATGCTAAATAAAAGCTAATAAAAACATTACGCCTCTTTATCTGAAATTAGGGCCAAAAGACACACTTAAATACCTCTAGCCCTGACAGATGTTATTGGGGGTGGGACAAGAATTTTGAAATGTCAACCACCTTATCGTAGGCTAGTCGAAAAATATTAAGATTACGTAACGGTAAACGAAGACTCTACACTGAAAAAAGGAATATTTTCTGGACTGGAAGTAGTTTTGTACCGAATAGATTTTAGAATGCTGATATTGGAGTGGTAAAACATAATTTCTCAAACATATTTCACAACAGCATGCGCCGAGGTCTTTCACTCGCGACTAATAGCTAATTGTAAAAAAACAATTTCTGGAATGGACAGCTTAACTTCTTTCATTTAAGACTTAAATCACAAACCTAAAACACTAGCATGACGGAAAGCTGCAGGACTCTTTCATTCTCCAGACTAACACCACGCCATTACTAAAAACTCTCTAAAACCACTCGAAACATTCTGGTACCGAAAAACATACGATATCAACCAAATAGGATATCATCAAAAATAAATAACCACATAAAAATCCAAAAATATACTGCACAGAAATCATTACAACAATACTATTCTACGAGGTCAGAAAAGATTGGTCATAAAACCGGACAGAACAATATCGTTGAACGACGAAGAAGCATGTACCCGAAAATTTAGAAGACAACGCAATAATAATAGTGATAGTTGCTACCTCTAAAAACAGTTACAAAGCATTTCATAACTCAAAAACGGTACCTAAATGCAATAAAATAAACGCAACACAGTACAAAAAAAATTAATATACCGCAACACAATTCATATACGAAATATAAAAATTAAAATGCACTATACATACACTGATATAATGCAAACTGAAATAAATCACAAAAGTTGCAAAGTACTACACAAAACAAAAGTAAAAATCAAAAAGTTAAACAATTACAACTTCTTTGTGATTTGCTACAAAAAATACACAGCTCAAGATCTAGATACCTTTACCTTAATTAGATACATAACAAAAGACGTATCCCTTTGACATAAGGAAAAGTAATAAAAATGCTCAAATCTACTCAACTAAAAACATATCTAAAGAAAAAAGATCGATACTATACTATATACTTCACAGAATGGTACTCTAGAATGCGAAAAGGCAGGAATGAAAGTGTAAGGTACTACACTGACATTTAAATACTAAAAACGGAAATAAACAAACTAAAATGTGTCAAAATATTATTATCTATTAGCGAAAAATAACTCAAAAAACATTTTATCAATAAAAATAGCTACAAATTAGCCAAACTTAAACAAAACAAAAAAAAGAAAATCAGGTCTAATAGGAACATGATAAAAAGAAAATCATGCTTCACGCATAGACAAGAAAATATATATAGCCCGTGAAAAGGCAATTGACAAAGCTCTACGAAATTATGTATAAGGCAACCATAGGTAACAGAAGAAGTCCCACGTAATTTGTATAAGGCTCCACGAGAGGGGCGCCAATTTGTATAACGATCAGATGGACAAGAGGTCATGAAGGCTGAACCAGAAGGATCAGGACGATATTATCCTTAGATGGAATAAGGAATGACCGAAGATGGAAAGGTCCAATCGTTTACATTGACGAAACAAAGACCACGTTGCTCAGTCGGAAGAGATGTGGGCGCGGTTCTTTGGGTTGGGCTTCTGTTACAATGATAGATGTTAAATGAATAAACAATGGTATGCGAATAGAGCTAATGAAACGACGATAAACAAAAGATAAATAGATAACATTAACTGATGGTTTGACACTTGGACTCTAAGGAAACGGAAATACTTAATACTCAAACGAAAATATAGGGTGCCAGGTATTTTGACCAAAAAATACTCAAAGGAACAATAATTAACGAAACATAACACAACAATAACAAATTAGCAAGAATGCTACGACAAAACAACATTGTTCTTAGTCTTGAGCTGTAAATAATAAATAAAAAACGACATCGTACACTTTAACAAAACATTTATTAAAATACTCAATGAAATCTCATAATGCTCACATAATATATGCAAATAAAACGTAAAAACGTCAACCACAAAAACAAAAATTACTCAATAATTATTTAAAAATGGTTAACAAATTGCATATACGTTGGTGTATTCACCAACACCGCAAAACTAACAAAATACGAGATGTACCTATAATGTAAGTGAACGAATATAACTCTTATTAACTCAAAAAAAAATAAACTGAAGTTACTCAAAAAAATAAAAAATCGATACTCTAAATAAAACTTATTCTTACCGTTCACTTACAACAAAAAAGAAAGAGCTCTTTGTTTATATATATAAATCTAATAATACTCAATAATATTACTCTAAAGATACTCAAAAAAATTTACATGGTGAAAATGTCTTTTATTTAAATATTAAAAATAAAAAACAAGTGACCGGCATATATGTAAATGTCACTATTAACACTAAAAATGGGCTAAAACTGTAAGTCAATGAACTTATCCCACGGAAGAAACACAAACATAAGTTCCTTGTTCTGGACACGCGAGAAGACATCTCAATACTTCTAATAAAGGATGCGTAACTTACTTGAAGCAGATGTAGAGGATGCCCTTAGAGGCATTCTTTATCTAAGCCAGGTCATTTACCCAGCGGCGAAGTCGAAATAAAAGGAACGACAAAGAATAGCTTTGGCCACAGTGTAATGTGGATTCAGGTGCTAGCGATAGGTGATAACTGGGACTTGGGCCAGGGACCAGCCCTGCGAACAAAATTAAGTATTCACAGCGAGTGTTCTATAAAGAAAAGGGTTTTGTAAAGACTTACCAGAAGAAAATTCTAGGCTGGTCCATCACAAAACAACTAACGTCCACTACATGACTGACACGGCTTAACTTACTGCCACAAAGTTTAACTCACGAATGCCAAGATATCTCAGATTTCTGCTTAAATAAGACTGACGGCTTGGGGTACGCGACTTGCCAACGGTCGCCACAGAAATGCAAAAAAGGGCCTTATTAACACTATAAAGGGCTTAGCAAGCCTAATACTTAAAATGAGTTATGGGATGCAAGGCCCATATCATTCACCAGAAAGCTATTAAAGTCTAACATTCAACTCTATCGATAGCACACATGTGTTTCTAAGAAAAACACGGCACTAGAGATTCTGAAGTCTACAGGGAAATAAGTTAAAATCCATGTAGCAATGAAAACTGAATTAAATTCTACACTGGGAAAACTTAAACGTTATAACATAAATGTGACCAAATCAATTTACTATTGGAAAAAACGGTTTTTCAAGCTAAGGAGATCTTTCAGTACCTTCAGATATCATATTTACCCTTGGCCACATCAGACACTAGTTAGCAATACCTTTCAAATGCGTATTTAGTGAAGAAAATTGGTTAAACCGGTTAGAAGTTATCGAGATCCAAAATTAGAATTCACTAAACCATCATCGCCGAAATGGTCTAGTGGTTACGTCGCTAAACTTGTGGTAGTGCGATCTGAGCTCTCATAGGTACTATTCCAATATTTAGTTAGTCTATTCCGAATAGAAAATATCTAGTGTACATTCGATGTACCGGGTGTCCCAATAAGAAGTGCTCTCGGCCATATCTCAGGAACCGTATATAGTACAGCTTTGGGGAAAAAATATTTATAACAAAAGTCGCCTCGGGAAAAGCCTGGAAATTATTTTCATAATTGTAGGTCCACCGCTAGAGGGCGTAATTGAATATCAAAAATTAGAAAATCAAAAGTTTACAAAATTTACCTAAAGAAAGGGCACTGGAAATCCAATCATCGTATTCTTCATAAAATTCTGCGCATATTTGATTTCACAAGTTTAAGTCTACCTTTGCAAATAAGAGATGGGGGTGAGTGGGAAACTTATTATGAAATAATGGCTGTAAGTCCGGTTCGGCTAAATAGAATTTTACATACTTGGTCTTGTTGAAAACAGCTCTTTTTCGTCAATGTAAGTGTCTTATTTTCGAAATAGCCTAATAAGTAATATGTAAGCTAGGAGGCGTTATTTAATTATTTTCAGAAATTTAGTTTTCTTTGGAAAATATTAAATACAAGTATGCATTCTTAATCCTTTATTATAAAATTAGACCAAATAAGCAACATAAAACCGAAAACCGCATGTCGATACCTTTTTTTCTATCTCGAGATATCTTAAGTAATGTGTAAATTATAAACATAATTGTTACTGTCACCGGTAACCGAGATTAAGGAAAAGTAGTGTGCTATGGAAAAAACAAATAATAAACATTTTCCAGATGTAAATGTATATAATTAATTAAAACAACAATAAGACAAACAACACTATAAAATATAACAAAGAAATAAAAGCAACTACTTACTTAGTCTTAGTGACTGCCTAAATATTCAAATTGTTGCCCATCATTTTCGATGCAAGCATTTACTCTTTCAAGAGTAGATTGAATAGCAACAGATTTAACTGTTTTAGAATTTAGATTAAAGACCTTGTTTTTGCCGATAGGCTCACTATTCGAGAAAACAAGATCTAGAATCTAGAGAATACGAAACGCTATTCAAAGCATTGCGAAAGCAGAAATTGAGACTGCTGTTCAATCTACTCTTTAAAGAGTAAATGCTTGCATCGAAAATGATGGGCAACAATTTGAACATTTAGGTCGTCACTAAGTAAGTAGTTGCTCTTATTTCTTTCTTATATTTTATAGTGTTGTTTGTCTTATTGTTGTTTTAATTAATTATATACGTTTACATCTGGAAAATGTTTCATTGTTTTTTCCATAGCACACTACTTTTCCTTAACTTCGTTTACCGGTGACATTAACAGTTGTTTAAAATTTACACGTTTCTTAAGATATCTCGAGATATAAAACAGGTATCGACATGCAGTTTTCGGTATTATGTTGCTAATTTAGTCTAATTTTGTAATACAGGATTAAAAATGCACACTTGCATTTAATATTCTCAAAAAAAACTAGAATTCCTACTATTAAATAACACCTACTAGCTGGCATATCAGGCTATTTCGAAAATAAGACTCTTACATTGACGAAAAAGAGCTGTTTTCAACAAGACAAATTATGCAAAATTCGATTTAGCAGCCTTTTTTCATAAGAAGGTTCCCACTCACCCCCACCTCTTATTTTCAAAGGTAGATTTAAACTTGTAAAATCAAATATGCGCAGAATTTTATGAAAAATACGATGATTGGATTTCCAGTGCCCTTTCATTAGGTAAATTTTGTAAAATTTTGATTTTTTAATTTTTGATATTTAATTACGCCCTCTAGCGGTGGATCTACAATTATGAAAATAATTTCCAGGCTTTTCCCGAGGCAACTTTTGTTATAAATATTTTTTTCTCAAATCTGTACTATAAACGGTTCCTGAGATATGGCCTAGAGCCATTCTTATTGGGACACCCGGTACATAAAAAAATATATTGAAAACTAAAATATCATGGCTGGAATATCAATCACAAGGAGAATCACAAGTTTAGCGTCTTAAGCCCTAGACCTAGACTATTAATTTCGGTCATAATGGTTTGGTGGTTTATAACGCCTAATGTGTAACCGAGAAACCTTACATAAATATAGCTCATTCATTTAATTTATAAAAAAAAATTGAAAATCTCTTGATATAAGAATAAAAAACGCTAAATGCGGTAAAAAAACATAATACTTCCACTACAAAAAAAATATATGGATATGACGTGGCGCAAAAATGTATTTTCATTAAAAAAAAAGAATGTGTGTGTGTGTACTTTGTACGCACGTAAGAAGTTATTCTTCTATTATAATATAATCTAACTTCATATTATGACTTAAATGAAATCAATATACCTATCTACGTTAAACAGTTTTTTTATGTTGTATTTAAATATTAAACTAATTTTAGAAAGAACAAAAAAAATACCAAAAATAAAAAAAAGGATATGACTTTGTCAGGATTTGAACAGGGGACTTCTCGATCCCTAGGCGAATGCTCTACCGATCAACTACCACCGCTTTTGTATAAGTCGATCATTTCTCGGACATAATTACAATCACGGTGACGGATACATTAATTGAAAATAAACATTTTCAATAATACTTATAAGGCGGAATACAAATCCACAGACATAAAAATTATAATAAATATATTTACTAAACACACTAATAATATATTCTTTTCACGCACACCTTATTTGCGCTACATAACTTAAAATATATAGCGACTAATAGCATACTGTCGGTGTGCGCATGCGTCAGGGAATGTAAAAATTCACCCTCGCGCCTAAGGAAGTATAACTTCAAAAATAAAATTCTAGTTTTGTTTTGAAAGATTTTTCCATAAAATTTGCTAAATTTGATGGAAAACGCGCCACAAAAGAAGTTCACACTGCAAACTTTATCATAGGTACTATTTGGTGGCGCGTTTTACTTCAAGTTGGAAAAATCTTTCAAAATAAAACTAGTATTTTATTATTTATTCATCAAAATTAAAATACATTTTTACGCCAGCTCATATCCGTATAAGCTATTTTGTAGCTGGGATATTATGTACGCCACTCATTTTTACCGCGTATAGCGGATTTTTATTCTTGCATTAAGAGATTTTCAAAGTTTTATAACAGACGAGTTCGATAAACAGTCTTTACTGACGTGGTGCATACAGAATTTTATCGCTAATCATAAAAAACATTAACACTTACTTATCACTTAATTAATTACATCCTAATGAAAAAAGAGTGTGTGTACTTGATACGCACGTAAGACGTTTTATTTCTATTATTATAATTTTAACGAAATAAATATATTTTAAACAGTTTAATCGCAATTTTATTTAAATATTATACCAATTTTAATATTTAACATAAAATACCAAAAATTAAAAATGCCGTTAATTGTTACGTTCTTGTTTATGAAGTGTAGCCTTCCGCAGCGCAGTTGCTTTTCCCTTGATGAATAGTAGAAAATCTAAATAAATATATTTGCTAACAAATTATCATTAATATCTGTCACCGTCCTTTATTATAATCGAATTAACAAAAACACCATTTCATAATATATTTTCATTAATACAAAACTTAAAATATTTAAGAATTTTATTAATTTTAGACTAAATACAAATTTCGTATGACAGTAATGACGATGACAGAATGCTTTTGCATGATGTCCGATTTCGATGTTTAATCGATAGTTGTTACTAAATTACTAAATCTGTAAAGTTTCGATTTATGTTTTATGAATATAATTAAAAAATACTACAGAATTTCACTTTCTGACATAAATTTAATTAAAAATAACGTAAATTTTGTAAAATATTTTTAATAATTAATGTAAATAAATTTTAAGTTCACTCAAATAAATAATCGATTACTGCCATCGACCGCTTACATTCAATCTCAGTTAATTTGATTAATCGCGGCAGGTAAAGTAAAATTCTTCTTTCAGTACAAATATTTTTGCGCTACGTCATATTCGTATCAGCTCTTATGTAGCTGGAATATTGTGTGCACCACTCATTTCTACGAAGTTTAGCGGTTTTTTTTTTGTTATTTATAAAAGATTGTGAGTTTATTCCAATATTCTGTTATTGCATTCTGTTTCTACGTTACGAAATGCTTTTCCCTAATGAAAAAGTCAATTTTCCCCATTTTACTTTTTTACTTTAATGGTTTCAAACCCTTGACACCTTCGTGCAGTATTTTTTCTACACGAGTTGATTGCGGCACACATAAAACATAATTGCACAAGCGATATTATGTACCAAAGTTTATAGTTTTTTTGTTATCGTCTGATTTTATTTCCTGTGTATATTGTTTAACTTGTATGTTGGCTCTCCTTGCAACCAGGATTTTTTTATATTTGTAGTTTACAAACCAATATATTTTGAATGAAGTAAAAATGAAGTACAAGCAAAAATAAAAGAGAAGGGAAAATTATATAAAAAGTGGCAAGAAACCAGATCGGACATAGATCTTCAAAACTATATGGTCGCCAAAAAGGAAGCGAAAGTAGCAGTAGCAAAATCTAAAGCAGAAGCTTATTCAAACCTAAATGATACCAGGGAAGGCGAAGCAAAGATATATATAAAATAGCCAAACAGAGAGCAAAGAAAGCAAGAGATTTAATCAGATTAGATGTATACGAGATGAAAATAACAAAACACTAATTTACGAAAAAAATGTCAAAAAGAGATGGAGAAAGTATTTTGACAGTTTATTCAATGAAGAATTTGACAGACAGCCTGTGGAGTTAACGGAAACAGTAACAGCAATAGTTACCAGAATAACAAACGAGGAAGTGGCTCAAGCGCTTCAAAAAATAAAGAAAGGAAAAGCAGTCGGGCCAGATGATATTCCTGGGGAAGTATGGAGAGCATTGGGAGAGACAGGAATAAGTTGGCTAGCAGGTATATTTAATAGAATTATGGAAGTTGGACAAATGCCAGACGAATGGAGAAGCAGTAAATTAGTACCTGTCTACAAAAACAAGGGAGACATACAACAATGTACAAACTACAGGGCTATAAAACTACTTAGCCACACCATGAAAATATAGGAGAGACTAATTGACAGACGGATACGTGAAGAAACCGAAATATCAGATAATCAATTTGGCTTTATGCAGGGCAGATCAACAACAGATGCAATTTTCATGGTAAGGCAACTGATGGAAAAATACAGGAATAAAGAGACCAACGCTCATATGGTATTCATTGATCTTGAGAAAGCATATGATAGAGTTCCTCGAGAGATTCTGTGGTGGGTACTCAATAAGAAAGGAGTCTCTGGCGAATATGTAAAGATTGTGAGAGATATGTATAAGGGAGTGACGACTAGTATTAGGACAGGTGTGGGAGAGACTGATAAATTTCAGGAGAAAGTAGGATTGCAGCAAGGCTCGTTGCTTAGTCCTTATTTATTCTCATTAATTTTGGACCAGATAACAACGAAACTACAGGGTAGCATTCCATGGTGCCTAATGTATGCTGATGATGTAGTGTTAGTAGGAAATAGTGAAAGATAGTTAGAACAAAAACTGGAACAGTGGAGAGAAGCTCTCTCCACTGAAATCCAATGAAGCTGAAGGTGAAATTCTATAAAACAGCCATAAGACCGGCTATGATGTACGGACCTGAATGTTGGGCAGTGAAGAAGAAAGGGGAACAACGAATGCATGTAGCGGAAGTAAGATGCTTAGATTGATGAGCGGAGTGACAAAGAAGGATAAAATTAGAAATGAGTATATTAGGGGAAGACTAGGTGTGGCACCAATTGATGCCAAAATGAGAGAGCATAGTTTAAGATGGTTTGGTCATGTTCAACGTCGAGACGTTAATCACCCAATACGAAGAATAGCTGAAGTGCAGATTCCTGGAAAGACTAGGAGAGGAAGACCAAAGAAGACCTGGGGGGAGACAGTAAGGCAGGACATGTTGGTAAAGGGGATTAACATTGATATGACCCAAGATACAATTGTGTAGGAACGCCGACCCCGCATAGGGATAAGGCAAAGAAAATGTTGAATATATTTAATTACCAATTATACTTGGATATCCAATCCCTATCATACCTATTATTGAACGAGTACATCGTCCATATATTCTTGATACTTATTCTAGATTTCTGAAGCCCTCGGTCCTCTAATACATGGTTAGTGGAATGACATCATTTGTTTTTAAAGTCACTTGATAGTCTGCAAAAAGTGCTTGCTATCAGAGATAGTATTACATCGCAATCATGCTAGATAAAGTTGACTATTTTTCAGCTCCTTTGCTACAGGTCGAGCTTAAAGGTTGTAGACCAGGGTAGAAAAATAAATATGAGCGATTTCAGGGTAAAAATCAATACAGGTATGTGAAGGTGCTAAATGGTAGGATCGATATAGATAATTAAAAATACATACAGAGGTACTCGTACCTCTCCTACTCTTTCCAAGAATCTGCACTTCAGCTATTCTTCGTATTGGGTGATTAACGTCTCGACGATGAACATGACCAAACCATCTTAACCTATGCTCTCTCATTTTGGCATCAATTGGTGCCACACCTAGTCTTCCCCTAATATACTCATTTCTAATTTTATCCTTCTTTGTCACTCTGCTCATCAATCTAAGCATTCTCATTTCCGCCACATGCATTTGTTGTTCCTCTTTCTTCTTCACTGCCCAACATTCAGGTCCGTACATCATAGCCGGTCTTATGGCTGTTTTATAGAATTTCACCTTCAGCTTCATTGGATTTTTTCTGTCACACAACACACCACTCGCTTCTTCTCACTTCATCCATCTAGCCCTAATTCTACTGCATGTATCTCCATCTATTTCTCCATTGCTCTCTAATACCGATCCTAGGTACTTAAAACTATTGCTTTTCACAATCATTTCACCATCCAAAGGTAGCATTTTATTTGTAGTAACTCCATCTTTAAATGAACATTCCAAATACCCTGTTTTTGTCCTACTAAGTTTTAAACCTTTTTCCTCCAGAGCTTGTCTCCACTGTTCCAGTTTTTGTTCTAAGTATCTTTCACTATTTCCTACTAACACTACATCATCAGCATACATTAGGCACCATGGAATGCTACCCTGTAGTTTCGTTGTTATCTGGTCCAAAACTAATGAGAATAAATAAGGACTAAGCAACGAGCCTTGCTGCAATCCTACTTAAAAAAGGCCAAAGTCAGAAAATATGGTTTTTTGTCTATAGCATTTTTAGTATCATATTCAGCAAAAGTTGTTTACGAAGGTTATGTATCATGAAAAAAAAAACAATTAATTTGAATTTTTATAAATTAAAATCTATAAAGAATTAACTGAGATAATTGCAAAAAACCACGTTTTTTGCACTATTTTGTAACTGTTAATAACTTTTACCAAAAAGGCCGTAAGGAACTTATTGCACCTTGATCGCGAGGCAATTAAGTGCCTTTATTAGTGTACAAAATTTTAAGAAGATCTATTTGTTAGTTTACGAGTTATGTTAAATGTTTTTCTCAGACATCGAATGTTTAAACAATCATTGTTGCCCTAGCAGTATTTCCAGAGCTTTTTGACAAAGTGCAATGAGTTCTTAAAGACTCAAGATACTATGAAAGTTAAAAAAAGTATGTATTTGTTTTTTAAATGTTGTTAAACAAGTCGCTAAAAATGGTGAGTTTTTTCCTTATAAACAATTAGAATATCTTTGTTATTTTTTCTGATTAATAATTATAATTGATTGTATCAAAAAGCTGGTAAAAAACACACATTAAAAAAGAAAAACCAACTTTCTAGGACCAATAATAGTCAAGTTATACTTTTTTTGAAAAATCACATCTCTATTGTTTATAAATATTAAGAGTTGAAATTTTTACAGAATGATAATAAATATCTATATTTTATATTTCAGTTGATAAGTACGGAATATCTTCTATTTAAAACGAGTAATAACCCTTTAACCTGAAGTTACACACGCTGACTGAGCTGGGACCGTGTGATGGGGAACATTGTCGGAGTCCAGTTTCGCGCTTCGAAATTTTGCTATAGAAAGTTTAATTTGTAGCGCTTGAAAAATTTTACAATATCTCAGCTTCTAGAGAATGTAGAGCCTTCGTTTTTTTTAAATTGGAGTAACTCGACGAAAGAATAGCAACCAGCTAATTTTCATTTACCGGAAAAATCGAAAAATTCTGGAAAATGCACTTTTATTCAACATGCATTTACAACGTTAACACATATAATTTCTTAAATATTGTCATAGAATATTATAAATTTGTGAATAAATATTAAAATAAAATTATAGTATATATCTATTTATACACAGGGTGGTTCATTTTATTCGCCTCGATGTCTGTACGGAAAACGACTTGATTAAAAAAAAATTCTTCATAGAAATATACCGGGCCATTAACACTGCAATCTAAAAATAATGTGAATCATACAGGGTGCTTCAAAAAAGAGTGGTATATCAAAGATATATTTTTTTATGGAACACCCTACACCTAATGAAATTTTTAAATTGCCCTTAAAAAAGAAGCTAGACTGTACCTAACTACAGGGTGTTTTGATTTATTTCGATTTTTAGAAAAATGTAAAGATTTAGAAAAAAATAAATATTTACAAATCTAAGAATCGGTGACAAATTTTTTCTTGGATCTTCATAATAAGACAAGTCGAAATTATTCCCATAAGATTTTTTTGCATAATCACATTCGTGAGACATTTCAGAATAGGATTCAAGAAGTCGCCCACGCGAAAAGTGTTCCAATTTTTTTTACAATTTTTTTTAATCAAATTAGAAAAATCAATATTTTTGGCCGGAACAATTTTTTTTAGGTTTTTTGGACCATTCTGGATAAAAAAGCTCTCTTATAATTTTTCTCTAAAGTTAATCGTGTTCGAGGTAAAAGCATTTTAAAATTGAAAAAAAAAACGAAAAATTGCAATTTTCAAGGCTGAATAACTCGGTTAAAAATTATTACTATGAAAGTCAGAAACTAACTAAATCAAAGTTTAAAGCCCCCTACAAGATCCTGAAGAAATTTTTGTCATTATTTGATTACTAAGCTGTTATTTTTGAGTAAAAATAATGAGCGCCATGCACGTGTTAGGAGGCCGTCCATGATGAGTGCGAAAGAGATGAAATTCAGACAGTCCAATGGCGCATCTCACTCGCACTCGCATTTACAGCCGCGTCAATACGATCTTACCACTCATTATTAATAATTAAAAATAACAGCTTAGTAATAAATTAATGACACAAATTTCTTCAGGATCATGAAGGGGGGCTCTATGTTTGATTTAGTCACTTTCTGACTTTCATAATAATTATTTTTAACCGAGTTATTAAGTCTTAAAAATGGCTATTTTCGCGTTTCTCAAATTTTAAATTATTTATAACTCGAACACGATCAACTTTAGAGAAAAATTAAAAGAGACCTTTTCTGTCCGGAATGGTCCGAAAAATCTAATAAACATTTTCTTCGGGCCAAAAATTATGATTTTTGCAAATTGATTAAAAAAAAGAATGTGTGTGTACTTTGTACGCACGTAAGAAGTTATACTTCTATTATATGATTTAAACGAAATTAATATACTTTTTATTTATATTTTGTTTAAATATTAAACTAATTTATACTTACTACTTCTCAAACATTTTTATTAGAACAGTGCCAAAAATTAAAATAATAAAAGAATAAAACACACACAAACACAAGCCACAAATGATGTCTGAACGTTAATTGTCGAAAATTTTTTTAACTAAATACGTATTTTCTGAAAATACAATTATATAATAAATATACTTACAATCATAAAATGTATTAAAAAAAACAAAAAAGAAAGTTTCTATTGGAACTCGAACCAGCGCTGATAAGAGCGGTTGGTATTGGAATTCATTCGCCTTCTCTGCTTAGCCATGGACACTATGTGTCATTATTTACGAAGATCGACTAACTAAACGGATTAAACTTGTGATATTTTGATATTTTGAAAATCGATCAAATTATTTTAATTTTGAATTGAAATGATTTAGAATTGAAAAAATACAACAAAACAGAGTAAAAAATCAATATATTAGGTGAATATTGATAGAAATTTTGATGGTAATTAAATTATATAAATAAAAGTATTACATACTATGTATTTTGGCAGATCAAATAGGTAGGTTTATACCCATGATACATTAACAATTATTACGTACCTGTTGCTTTTAAAAACTATTTAAAAGTCACTACAATATTATAAACTTTTTGTTTCTGTCCTCACAACAATAAAACTAATATATTATACATTTGTTTACCTTTACCCTTACCTCCAAACCACAGCTGCCATATCGGATAATTTTTGACATGCCATTTGAACATCCAATCAGAACAAAGTTATAATGCGCATGCGCCGGGCTGATAGGTTTTAACATATAAAAAAATCACCCTCTATCGCCGGTAAAGAAGTATAACTTCAAAAAAATTTGATTATGCAAAAAAATCTCCAACGAACCCGCCGTTTTCGACTTGTCTAAATAGACTATTCAGCATATTTAAACATAGGTTTATTGTAACAAAATTTATAATTACTTAATCTTACATTTTTAGATTTAAAAATTAATTGAAAAAAACGTTCTCAAATTAAAAAAAAATATGTATAGATTATAATTATTCATCTTTGTTAATTCTACACAGTCTTTGTACAGGTTCATTAATTGCTTCCACATTATCCATAATTTCTTGAAATAAATCCATTGTACCGAGCTTTGCATAAATTGCAAAGATGACACTGGTGAAAAAAGATGCTACAACCTTTTGACAGTTATTATAGATGACGAAAGTGGAAGTTGAAGAAGATGTGTTTCAAAAAATTAGGGATAATGTTGAAGAAATAAGAAATTAATGAACCTGTACATAAACTGTGTAGAATTAAGTAAGATCAATAGTAATTATATTCTAGACACACATTTTTTTTCAATTTGAGGTTTTTGTTTTCAATTAATTTTTAAATCTAAAAATGTACTATTAAGTATGTAATTATAAATTTTGTTACAATAAACATCTGTTTAAAAATGCTGAATATTCTATTATAAATATCTATGAAAAAATTTGTCACCGACTCTTAGATTTGTAAATATTTATTTTTTTCTAAAATTTTATATTTTTGTAAAAATTTAAATGAATCAAAATACCCTGTACTTAGGTATAGTCTAGCTTATTTTTTAAGGGCATTTTAAAAATTTCATCAGTTGTAGGATGTTCCATAAAAAATATATCTTTGATATACCACTCTTTTTTGTAGCACCCTGTATAATTCATATTATTTTTAGATTGTAGTATTAATTGGTCTGTATATGTCTATGAAGAAATTTTTTTAAATCAAGTCGTTTTCCCTACAGACACCGAAGCGAATAAAATGAACCACCCTGTATATAAATAGATATATACTATAATTATATTTTAATATTTATTTACAAATTTATAATATTTTATGAAAATATTTATCCAAATATATTAGTGTTAACATTGTAAATGAATGTTGAATAAAAAAGTCCATTTTCCAGAATTTTCCGATTTTTTCGGTAAATTAAAATTAGCTAGTTGTTATTCTTTCCTCGAGTTACCCAAATTTAAAAAAAAATGAAGGCTCTACGTTCTCCGGAAGCTGAGATATTATAAAAATTTTCAAGCGCTCCAAATTTAACTTTCTATAGCAAAATCTCGATGCGCGAAACTGGACTCCGACAATCCTCTCCATCACAATGTCCCAGCTCAGTCAGTGCGAGTAACTTCATTTTAAAGGGTTATTACTAGGGATTGCAATCCAGCAGCATTTTCAATCCAGCTGGATTTTTGCAAGATTGGCCTGAATCCAGCTGGATCCAGCGCGGATCCAGCAAAATGTGGAATCACAATAAAAACACGATTTTAATGTGTTTTTGTCTGTATTCTAAATTTCTAAACAACAGAAACATAGATTATTTAGTTTTTTTAGAAGTGAGACCTTAAAAAACATAGGCCTAATCTACTGCGCACAGAACTGCACATATAGCTGGTTGCCGAGAAAGCCCTTTCGGCCACTATGCTGGTCGGTTTTAAGATCATTATATAGTCATAGACCATGGACAAATGGTCGCCTTTCACTCCTTCGGTCTCATAAATGGCCATTTCCTTTTCCAAAATCTTTTCGTAATTTTTTTGAGAATCAGTTTTTTTTTGGTTATAAAAGTTTTCTCTTTCTCGTTTCAATTCAATGTTAAGTTCTTGTTCCAGTAAAATTCACGGGCTCCGGATTAGTTAGCCCATCTTCCATTACGTTCTCTTGCACTGGTTCCACAATCACTTGTTTATTTATACGACTCAACAAATTTTTCATCTTTTGTCGCATTGTATTTTTTTTTTTTCGGAATGAGGAAATAACCAGGATTGTTTAGTCCTTTGCCATACTTTTTTTGGATTTTGTAAGTCAACTAATGTACCTGTAATCTCAGAGACGCGCCGTTCCGCGATTCTGTTGCGTAGTGCCTCAGATATATCGGCACTAAGGCTAGAGTCCTGGCTATTTAGTTTGTCTAAGGCAAATTTCATAGTTGTGTCGGCCGTTATCAAAGTCAACTTTCATCTGGAAAGAGCTTTTATAGTCAGTTTCACCGGTTAAAAAGTGACGATCAACGCATTGATTCTTGACCATTCGCCAGCAGAGAATTTATCTCAGAATCAATGTCTATCAACGCTTTATCGATGCAAACTTTTAGGCTGTAGAAGCTTTTCAGCATACTGAGCTACTGCTAGCGTCATAGAATGGCAAGTTGCCGACTCACGGCTTTGAATAAAGAGGCTAATGAAGACATTGAGTAACTTATTTCGAGAATCGATGGATTCGACCGTTACATGATGGAAGTTCATTTTATCTAACAATAAGTCACTGAAAACATTTGTTTTCTATACTTCCACAAAATTTATTACAACTATGTGACTACAGCTGTTTCGGCAGAGTGCCTTTCTCAAGTGATTTAGATTACTATGGGTTTGTCTTTTTAAAGTCTTTAACTGAAGAGGTTGAGGAGTGGGGAGCTGTTTGTCTCGAGTTGGTCATTCAGAATAATTATATCTGTATTTTTCAATTTATTAATTTCCCTAGATTCTAACAAAGATAGCTTAATGCCTTTATTTTGAATATGCAGAATTTAAAACTGTTCATTAAAAGAATGATTATGATCTAGAAGGTGAAGTGCGTATGTAGAAGTGTCTGTTTCATCAGCTTTCAGAACTAATAATAACTTATTATTATTAAAGCAAATGTATTAAGAACAATAAGGGTTGAAAGAGAAAACAACTACAGAGTGGTGTTTACAAACTAACTTGCGGTGACTGTCCGAAAACTTAAATCGGTCAAACTGGCAGAACTTTTGACAAACGGATAGCAGAACACAAAAGGGCTTTCAACAATAGAAAAACAGACACTTCTACATACGCACTTTACCTTCTAGATCAGCGGTTCTCCATCTTTTTGATTCATGTACCATCTAAAGTTTCTTTTATTATATTTCTATATTTTTAGATTGTATAATCAAGACTTACTATGTACTACTATTTAAGTTTTTGTGTGTTTTGTGTACCACCGCAAATAATGATATATACCACCAGTTGTACATGTACCACAGATTGAGAACCGCTGTTCTAGATCATAATCATTCTTTTAATGAACAGTTTCAAATTCTGCATATTAAAAATAGAGGCCTTAAGCTAACTTTGTTAGAATTTATGGAAATTAATAAATTGAAAAATACAGATATAATTCTGAATGACCAACTCGAGACAAACAGCTTCCCACTCCTCAACCTCTTCAGTTAAAGACTTTAAAAAACAAACCCATAGTAATCTAAATCACTTAAGAAAGGCACTCTGCCGAAACAGCTGTAGTCACATAGTTGTAATAAATTTTGTGGAAGTATAGAAAACAAACGTCTTAGGTGTTTTATTGTTAGAACTTATTTCGAATTTGACATGTTTGCGGATCCGCCCTGCTGGATCCAGCACGGTTTGCTGGATCCAGCATGTAAAAAAAAGCGCTGGATCCAGCTAGATTGCTGGATGCTGGATCCAGCAATTGCAATCTCTAGTTATTACTCGTTTTAAATAGAAGATATTCGATACTTATCAATTGCAATACAAAATATAGATATTTATTATCATTCTGTAAAAATTTCTACTCTTAATATTTATAAACAATCGAGATGTGTTTTTTCAAAAAAAAAGTATAACTTGGCTATTATTGGTCCTAGAAAGTTGTTTTTTTTTATTGTGTGTTTTTTTACCAGCTTTTTGATACAATCAATTATAAATATTTATCAGAAAAAATAACAAAGATATTCTAATTGTTTATAAGGAAAAGACTCCCCATTTTTTATCGACCTGTTCAACAACAATTAAGAAACAAGTATATTCTTTTTTTTAACTTTCTTAGTACTTTTAGTCTTTAAGAACTCATTGCACTTTGCCAAAAATCTCTGAAAATACTCCTAGGGCAACAATGATTGTTTAAACATTCGATGTCTGGGAAAAACATTTAACATAACTCGTAAACTGACAAACAGATCTTCTTGAAATTTTGTACACTAATAAAGGCACTTAATTGTCTCATGATCAAGGTATAATAAGTTCCTTACGACCTATTTGGTAAAAGTTATTAACATTTACAAAATAGTGCAAAAAACGTAATTTTTTTCAATTATCTCGGTTAATTCTTTATGGATTTTAACTGATAAAAATCCAAATAACCGTTTTTTTATGAAACTTTCATAAAACAACTTTTGCTGTAAATATGATACTAAAAATGCAATAGGCAAAAAACAATATTTTCTGAATTTGGCCTCTGTTTATAAAAAATGAGGTCGATTTACGAGTACCTCTGTATGTATTTTTAATTAACTATATCCCCCCTACGATTTAGCACCTTCAAATACCTGTATTGGCCGGCGTAGCTAAGTGGTAGTGTGCTTGGCTCGCGTGCCGGTGGTCCGGAGTTCAAATCCTACCGCCGGCAAGAACAACTAGACATTTTTTAAATGTTTATAGGCCCCAGGTCGACTCAGCCTGACTAAAATGAGTACCTTGGGTAAAACCAGGGTAATAATGGGCGGTTGAAGCGTAGCACTGGCCCTGTTACCTTCCTTGTATACCGTAGGCCCTAGATATAGCAGACTACCCTGCTGTACTCCCAAAGCCACGTGAGCGGTATAAAACGGGAGACTATTATTATAAATACCTGTATTGATTTTTTCCCGTTTTTGTTTTTCGGCCCTGGACTATTGAGCTTAAAGGCCGCAGCATATATTATCATGCAGGTAGCAATTCCAGCAAGTAGCGTTTAGTTTCCAAAAAATATTGATTTTAATGGTTTTAAATATGAACAACTCACACTGTCTGGAACGTTTCGTATCAGACACCTCTTAGTCAAATCAGGGTTTTCGGAGACTACGCCAAGTGCTGGAAACGCTACGTGCAGGATAATATGCTGAGCCCTTTAATCTTCATGAAAATGTCACATTAATATGCATTTGTACCATAACTAAAGCTCAACCAGTAAGGAAACCTGTTTGACTTTGAGGGGTTTTCTAATTGTTTTTCGTTTACAATATGTGCACTGCACCTATAACTCCCTGTGAATTAGTACTATAGTTTGTTTTTAAACCAGGAGGATTAATTCAAATTTACCGCGCTGTAATGCTTGTTTGTAATTGCTCCAACCGCAGGCAAGATTACTCCACTGTTATAAAATTTTGACACTAATGACATTTATCAAGTTTTGACACTTTTGGCAGATCCAGATTTCAGATCCAGACCTGCCTGCTTACAACTCTCAACGACACTATCGAGTAGTGTTTGCAGATCTTCTTGAGTAGAAGCTGGGAGTACTGTATCGTCCGCATATCGCAAATTATTGATGACTTCACCGTTCACAAGTATTCCTTCCTGTTTTTCAGAAAGTGCTTTTCTGAAAATTCTTTCGGAGTAAACGTTGAAAAGCAGGGGTGACAAGAGGCATCCCTGCCGTACACCTCTTTTAATATTAAGAGCCTGTGATTCCACACCATCTACTAAAACTGATTTTGTTTGATTCCAATATAAATTTTCAATTATTCGAACATCAGTGCCATCCAAGCCAACGTCTTTTAGAGCTTCGATCAATATAGAGTGCTTTACGCGATCAAATGCCTTTTGGAAGTCAATAAAACAACAGTATTTGTCTACAGATATATCTCGACACCTTTGAGCAAGTACGTTCATTCCAAACAGTGCTTCGCTCGTTCTAAACCCGTTACGGAAACCAAACTGTGTGTCATCCAGGTATTCCTCGCATTTGTTTATCGTAGATAAAATATTGTATGAAACTGTGCATGAAGTACTTTTTGCGAACTTACGCGATGTATAGCACTCGCTCCGCTGTCGGTCGTGCTCTAATTATCGCGTGCGTTCGCAAAAAGCATACTTTCATAAATAACTATTAAACAATTTTTATCTACTCTATGTCATATTATGTATAAGTTTTTAGTTTGTGAAAACTGTCATTATAGATAGCAGTGCATGAAGGGTTTAAAGTGTGCGTGAAGTAACAATGTATTTTAAATGGGATTTACGTTTTCGCACTGTTTTATGGCACACTTTCATATAATCAAATATCCTTAACTTTCGCGTTGTCATGGTGATAACATGTGAGCAATAAATTACAACAAAAGTTTTGACAGTTTTGTGGTTTGAAAGAAGTTAGAATTTTTAAATGTCAAAGTTCTGAAATTCTAGAACAGAAATTAATTCCAGTGACGAAGAGTTACAGTTTTTTTATTTGTTTATCGTAGATAAAATATTGTATGAAACTGTGCGTGAAGTACTTTTTGCGAACTTACGCGATATATAGCACTCGCGCCGCTGTGGATCGTGCTCTAAACATCGCGTTCGTTCGCAAAAATCATACTTCACGAACTGTTTCATAATAGTTATTTATCTACTCTTTGTCATATTATGTATAAGTTTTTAGTTTGTGAAAACTGTCATTTGGGACTTACATTTTCGTATGTTTTTGACACACTTTCATATAATCAAATATCCTTAACTTTCGCGTTGTCATGGTGATGACATAATGAGCAATAAATTACGACAAAAGTTTTGACAGTTTTGTGGTTTGAAAGAAGTTAGAATTTTTAAATGTCAAAGTTCTAAAAACTGTAGAATAGAATTAAATTCCAGTGACCAAGAGTTACAGTTTCTTTATTTGTTCATCATAGATAAAATATTGTATGAAACTGTGCGTGAAGTACTTTTCGCGAACTTGCGCGATGTATAGCACTCGCTCCGTTGTCGCTCGTGCTCTAAACATCGCGTGCGTTCGCAAAAAGGATACTTCATGAACTGTTTCATAAATAACTATCATTTGAAATTTTTTTAATTTGACATTTATCAAATCCGTACGACACTGCATTTATATTAATATTAGTCCAAGGACCGGAAAAATGCACCAAAAAAATGTAAGAAAATGCGCATTTTAATGCAATTGATTTGTGAAAAATATGCAAGAGCCTTTATGAAAAATGCAATATTAAAATGCAACATTAATAATCCTCAATTTATATTTATATGATGTTGGAATAATAACATTTAAACACAATAGTTAGTTTTTGTCAACAAATGTTTAATATTTGTCACTTTCGGCATTTTGGAGAAAAAATTATTCGTTACTCAATTTAAACTATATGTCAAAAATAATACGCAACAACGCACTGCCAGTCAAAACACGAAATGAACTTCAGCTTTTATAAACAAATATATTTCTGTACCTGCTTATCCCCCTACAAAGAGCAAACAGGTTTTTACAACCTATGTCAACTAATTGTTGTCCTACCGACCAAGTTATATTAGGGATTAGTCGGCTTAGTCCGAAAAATAGATAATAGAATAAGAATATTACTTGATTTAAACATTTTTCTTAAGAAATGGATTATACACAGTTATTGAATTTACGACTGATAGTTTTTTAATTGGAAGTGAAAGTGAACCTTTGAAATTTAAAATATTGAATTAATGCAACTTTTCTGAATTTATCAAGAAAAAATGCAAAATGTTTAAAATGTTTGAAAAAATGCAACATTTTCTAATTTATCAAAAAAAATTCAAAAATATGCAAAAAATGCAGATTGCACTTAATCCGGTCCTTGAATATTACAATATAAAAATTAAGGTGTAAACTATTCAGTGATCGTAACTGTACATTTTAACCATCGCACGTTCAAAATTCTTAGTGTGTGAAACAAGCGTTAAGTTGTGCTCACTACGGAGAGCAATGGATTGTATCCTCGCTCCGACCCTTGCTCCCTGGTATTTATATTCGTTATATTCGTGAATTCTCGCATTTAAAATAATGTATTTATTTTACATAGCGATCGATATTATAGTTTCGATCGCTATGTAAAATAAATACATTATTTTAAATGCGAGAATTCACGAATATAAATACCAGGAAGCGAGGGTCGGAGCGAGGATACAATCCATTGCTCTCCGTGGTGAGCAAACCCTTGGAATGTTCTGCACTTACATTACTGCCAGTTGCCCTTTGCATAAGAAAAACGTTTTATCCAACTTAAGTTTACCCAACTGCATAAAATCTCCGTGACCTCCGCCCATGAACGGCGCGGCGCGGCGGGCCTAGATCTGTGGAAGCGATGGCAATAGCAACGTTTCGGATAAGAAAAAGAAATGATGATGTATGTGTTCCGTGGTAACTTCAAATTAGAAAGTGTCTATTCGAATAAAAGTTATGTGTGATAAATGTAATAATTTCTCTTAGCTGCTAACTCAGAAACACTTAATTATCATAAGTTAGTTCTAACGGTTAGAAAAAGCAATAGAAACTTTTCTAATTAATTGTAACAAACATTTAAAGGAGATAAAACTAAGCTGAAAAGTGTACAGTTAAGGAGTTTTTAATAGTAATGCATTTCCAGGATTATTAATACAAAGAAAGGAGATTCCTTTGGATAAATTGTAATTTTTATTTGTCTATATACATATAGTCTGGGCTGATTATCGGAGAATAGGCCATTTTTGGGAAAAGTTATTTACCAGCAATTTTATTGCTGGAATCGAATCTGATGATTGTATATATTAATAATATAGGTATGCAAAGTCCGCAGATAGTGTGCTACTTTTTTTATAAACAAAATGGCGCCCGAAAATCGTGTTTTTTTCAATTTTTGCTCTATAACTCCAAAGATTTTAACTTTACACCAAAAACACTCAAATAAAAATTCACCGCACATAAATTCTACACAGAGACGTGTTTTTCTCGATTTACTTCGACGAAAACTTTCCCCGAAAAAAGCGGGTTTCTCCAACAAAATCTTTAATTTTCAACTAAACTTTTAGATAAGTAATTGTTAATCAATAATTAAATAACTTGGTAATGTAAAATCCCTTTTTGTATAGATTATAATTCCAGATGCCGATGAAAATTGAATGAACAGTTTAGCAACAATTGAATTGTTAATTAAAAATTTACGGTCGCTATAATAACGACAATAATTATGATGCATAAGAATAATTATGATTTTTTCATAAAAAGATACTATACCTATCTAATGTACTTTATAAAATTAAATTTGGACTATTTAAGCGGCCTCAGGAATATTTTGAAATTATAAACAATTTTTTGGCTTATAAACAAATAGAATATCTCGGGAAATGTTAAACTAAATTAAATTGTGAAAACGGTATTCGAAAAACAGCGGCAGGACGCTTCTTCTAAAAGACAAACGTTTAATTACGACGAGTGGTTCCTGAGATACAACCGGTGAAAGTTGACCGGAATTTACGGCAAAGATATAAACAATAGGATCATAATTTTCAAACCATCACCTTTCTATTTTTGTCCTCCTTCTCAACACCAATTTTCATATCCTTAAATACTCATAACATGTATTACTATAATAAAAACTATCGATAATACGTGTGAAAATTGCCAAAAATAGCAAAATTCCAATCAAAAATTAGATTGGAGAAAATGTAACCCTTAAAGTTCAAAATCGGTATACGTTAAAAAAATGCATTTTCTCGGCTTCCCATGGAGCAATTTCCTTCATTCTTTTTTTGTTCCCAAGTAACTCGAGTAGAGCCATCGAACTAATTCATTATTAAATGTCAGACTTGCTTTTGTTTTGTTATAATAAATTAATTTATTTATTATCACACAAAATTATAATTTGTTTAAATAAAAATTGTTTAAATAATTATACAGTTTTCAAATGAGAATATTTATGTTTTTAACTTTAAAAGGTACACTTGTAGTAAGTTTGTCTAAAAAAAAGCCTACAACTGGAAAAAATATGTAGTTTTCTGTTCTTATAAATAAATTAATCTATTATAACAAAACAAAAGCAAGTTTGACATTTAATAATGAGTTAGTTCGATGGCTCTACTCGAGTTATTAGGGAACAAAAAAAAAGAATGAAGGAAATTGCTCCATGGGAAGCCGAGAAAATGGATTTTTTTAACGTATACCGATTTTGAACTTTGAGGGTTACATTTTCTCCAATCTAATTTTTGATTGGAATTTAGCTATTTTTGGCAATTTTCACACGTATTATCGATAGTTTTTATTATAATATTATATGTTATGAGTACTTTAAGGATATGAAAATTGGTGTGGAGAAAGAGGACAAGAATAAAAAGGTGATGATTTGAAAATTATGATCCTATTGTTTATATCTTTGCCGTAAATTCAGGTCAACTTTCACCGGTTGTATCTCAGGAATCGCTCGTAGTAATTAAATGTTTTTTCTTTTAAAAGAAGCGTCCTGCCACTGTTTTTTGAGTATCGTTTTAACAATTTAACTTAGTTTAATATTTCCCGAGATATTCAATTTGTTTTTAAGCCAAAAAATTGTTTATAATTTTAAAGTATTCCTGAGGCCGCTTAAATAGTCCAATTTCAATTCTGTAAAATGCATTAGATAGGTATAGTGTCTTTTTATGAAAAAATCATAGTTATTCTTATGCATCGTAATCATTGTAGTTATAATAGCGATCGTAAGTTTTTAATTAAAAATTCAATTGTTGCTAAACTGTTCCTTCAATTTCCATCGGCTTCTGGAATTGTAATCTATATGAAAAGATCTTTTACACTACCAAGTTATTTAATTATTGATTAACAATTACTTATCTAAAATTTTAGTTGAAACTAAAGATTTTGTTGGAAAAACCCGCTTTTTCCGGGGAATGTTTTCGTCGAAGTGAATCGAGAAATACACGTCTCTATGCAGAATTTAATTGCGGAGAATTTTTATTTGGGTATTTTTGGTGTAAAGTTAAAATCTTTGGAGTTATAGAGCAAAAATTGAAAAAAAAACACGATTTTCGGGCGCCATTTTGTTTATAAAAAAAAGTAGCACACTATCTGCGGACTTTGCATACCTATATTATTAATACATACAATGATAAGATTCGATTCCAGCAATAAAATTGCTGGTAAATAACTTTTCCTTGTATTTTGCTAATTAGCCCAGAGTAATATCCTTTTTGTTGCATGTTGGAGGCTATTATAAAATAAATTTATTTCTAAAAACAAAACACTTAACACTTTTGTTTTCACTATTTCAACAAAATATACACTAAGCATCAAAATTAACGCATCACCTTAAATATGGACTTTTTTATGTCTCGTATTTCCTAAACCTGTTGTCCCATTTTAGTGATTTTTTTAATATTTTATAGCTTTATTCGTCAAGAATATCGATGTAATAATATTGTTGCTAAACACATAAGAAGTGTCATTGTATACCGGGTGTAATAATGATAGTGTGTTTTTTCCTCAAAGTTTGGAAACAACCTGTGGAATATTCTAGCGTATACAAAATGTTGAAATTAAAACTCAACTGTAGCTTTAGGCTTTCTTAACATTTTGCTTTTTGATTCATTAGCTTGTGTTGGATAATAAAAAAATTAGGTATTTTAACAACTAGCAAAGTTCTAATCAATACAGGGTGTTTCTAAATAAGTGCGAAAAACTTTAAGTGGTAATTCTGCATGAAAAAATAATGACTGATTGCTTTATAAATATATGTCCGCAAATGCTTCGTTTCCGAGATATGGGATAAGGATTTCTTATGCAGTTTTTGGTTTAAAATGTTTTAAATTGTTTTGTCGTTGTACCCATTGTTTACTACTACACTGCGGTGCAAAAAAATCGATCCACTAAAAATTTGGTAACTTTGATGTTTCGAATTTACTGAACCTGTTGTCCGATTTAAGTGATTTTTCACCACGTTATAGCCTTATTCATTGACAATATTGCTGTAATAATATTTTTGCTAGACAGTCAAACTGTCATTGTATACCGGGTGTAAGAATCAAACTGTGTTTTTTTCTCAAAGTTCGCATCACCGTGTGGATTATTCTAGCATTTATAAAATACTGAAATTAAAAGCCAACTATAGCCTCAGGTTTTCTTAACATTTTGATTTTCGACTCATTCGCTTATATTGGATAATAAAAAAGTTAGGTACTTTAACAACTGGCCATGTTCGTCATCAGTACAGGATGTTTCTATAAAGTGCGACAAACTTTAAGGGTTAATTTTACATGAGAAAATAATGACAATTTGCTTTATAATCATATGTCCGCAAACGCTTCGTTTCCAAGATAAGGGATGTTCAATTTTTTTTACAAACTGACGATTTATTTATTGCTTTAAAACCAGTTGAGATAAGAAAATCAAATTTGGTGGGTTTTAAGACGTAGTTATTGCACATTTTTTGAAATACAATTAACAATTTAATATTCACCATTGGCGCGCAAACGGGTATTATGACCAATAATATTACCCGTACGCACGCCAATGGAGAATATAAAATTTTTAATTGTATGTTAAAAAATGTGCAATAACTACCTCTTAAAACCCACCCAATTTCATTTGCATATCTTAACTGGTTTTAAAGTAATAAATAAATCGTCAGTTTTTAAAGAAAAATTGAACACCCCCGTATCTCGGAAACGAAGCGTTTGCGGACATATGATTATAAAGCAAATTGTCATTATTTTCTCATGTAAAATTACTCCTTAAAGTTTGTCGCACTTATTTAGAAACACCCTGTACTGGTGACGAACATGGCCAGTTGTTAAAGTACCTAACTTTTTTATTATCCAACATAAGCGAATGAATTGAAAGACAAAATGTTAAGAAAACCTGAAGCTATAGTTGGGTTTTAATTTCATTATTTTATAAATGATAGAATAATCCACAGGGTGATGCGAACTTTGAGAAAAAAGCACAGTTTGAATCCTACACCCGCTATACAATAAAAGTTTGACTGTCTAGCAACAATATTATTACAGCGATATTGTCAATGATTAAGGCTATAACGTGGTAAAAAAATCGCTTAAATCGAACAACAGGTTTAGGAAATTCAAAACATCAAAAATGACCAAATTTTTAGTGGATCGATTTTTTTTGCACCGCAGTGTATTTGTTTAATGATGTTCAATTCGAAGTTATTTTTTGACATGGAAATTTCTGTCAAGTTATGTAAAATGCTATGGTAGACTGATAATGTATGTTATGTATGATGGGATAATGAATTGTCTATGGTTGTGTCAGTATGGTTAGGTTTATGAAATACGGAGAGCTCATGTTTGTTTTGCAGTCTGGTAATTTTTACATCTAGAAAATTTATGGACTGATTCTTCTTATACCTATACTAGATCTGCTTCAGGTAGTGCTTTAGCGGACTCGTACACCAAAGCAATATCCTAAAATCTAAAACATCGCACATAACATACATTGCAAAAAGATATTCACTTAGTGTAGCCATGCACTGTTATCCTTAATGGCAATTACGGTTCATTTTCTTTACTTCTTGACTAAACTGGAAAGGTGGCGCCACTAAAGACTTTTCCAAATGCGCATGTCATCGCATCTGCAGAAACTGTAACAGCGTTGCCACATTTAGTAGATTTCTACTTTTTTGGTAGATTTTTGATATTGTTTAAAAAATTCTAGTATATGGGCAATATTTTTTAGTAAATTTTTGGTATATTTCAACATTTTGTTATGGCTGAAATAAAATTTGCTTTTGATAGTATTTACCCCATTTCTAAATTAGTTTTCAGACATTTTGTTACAATTTCCCAATGTCATTACCAAAAATAAGATTCAGAACGTAGATGATGAATTTAAAGGCCGCGTCTCACCATCAAATAATTTGATCAAACAGTTTGAGCAAACTCCGGAAGTACGTCAAAGTTACGTCACAATTGCAGTTTTTTCAGATTCTAAAAATCTATGCTCTGACTATCAGTCTAGTTTGATCAAATTTTTTGAATTGAGTTGTCTAACTTGTTTGTACTTTATTTAAAATTAAAATTTTTCATTATTATCCACAATGAACACTCAGGATGTGACGTCACTAACTGTCACTTTCAGTTTGCTCAAACCAGTTTGATCAAATTATTTGAAGGTGGGACGCGGCCTTTACAGAGAAATGAAACTGGATTCTGGTGCAGTTTCAACAAACTTGCAGATTTCAAGTAGCAGTGCAAGCAGTATATCAGGTGTTATTGAAGAGTTATGACATTCGGTGAGCCTATTAGAAGCTGACGATGGAAAACTAATATATCTAAGCATATGTAACTTTGCAAAACAAAAAATGTTGTGTTTACGTGTTTCCAATGTAAAATGCGAAAGAATTGGGTGAAGAATTTGATCCTGACATGCAGAAATCAGTGGATGACAAAATATTATATACAAATATTAAATATGAAACTGATAAAAATTAATTATAGTTTTTCCCAGTTAAAATCTAAAAAAGTTTGGTTTTTTTACAAATATTCATATTATATTAATTTCTAGTTAGTCAGCTGTTGTTTTTATTATAAAAAGTCCTAAATTATATACAAATACGTTAATAAAGTTTTATAGTATATTATAGTTTTTGATTTAGTAGATTTTAGCTAAACTTACAGACTTACAGTAGATTTTCTAAATAAAATGTGGCAACGCTGTGCAGAAATGTCATTTTATTTTGTCTTGTCAATGGCATCTGATGACATCGTTGTTTGTTTACATATGTGTTTGGATTTATTTTATTAAATTGTTTTTTTACTTTTTACTTATAGATTAGCTATATATAACAAAGACTTTTGTTCTCTTACTATAAAGTAAAATATTCAGTTTGTGTGCAAATTTTTGAATCAATGGTGTTTAAATGCTGTGTACCAAACAGAACTGAGAAGTAAGGAATCTTCTTTTGGGTTACTTTGCATCCATGTAATTTAAAAATTTTGTGTTAATTTCGGCGCTGCCTTAATGTCAGGATTGATGTGTTTATAAACTCGGCAATGTTACAAAAAGATACTGGAAATATTTTAATTTTATTATGAGCTTTAATTTTGGTACTTTCCTGTAAATTGTGCCGTTAATTTTTTAAATAAATATTTTAATTTTTGTATTTTGTTTTTCTACCTATCCTATTGTATGAACTATATTTATAATTGCAGTAAAAGACTCCATAATGTAATGCAAATTACAAAAAATAATCGCTAATGTAAGAAACAATTGTCGACTATTATTATAATTGGCATTATGTTATAGAATCTTGTTTTACTACAATAATTAGCAACAAAGCTTATTTGAACGTTTAAAATTCCCGCCATTGTCCATTTAGTTCATGACTAAACCGGACAGAGGGCGTTGTATACATTGCAATTTTACGTATTAAAGAGTTGCCTATCTATTCTACTTATATATACCTTATCTATGAGTGTAGCATCTGGTTTTCGGTGGACGATCCTTATCCCCGTTGCGTCGGTGAGCGAAGTTCCAGGAAGTCTAGGTAAGGTCAGGTGGGGTAAGTGTGTAGCAAGATATTAAAAGTTTAGTATACTTACCTCCGGCATTTTGAGACCAAGTAAGATTTTTTTTATTGACATCCCAATTTATTACAATCTGCCGTTTTTTACAAAGTAATAAGCATTAAGTAATATTTATGTCGGCTAAACTATTGACATGTGGCGAACATACCCATTAATATGCCGCTCTTAATGTTAGTCTACTAAACTATTATTGGTTCTGGGAAAACATAAATAAACACTACACTTGTTTTTAGCTCACACTAAATCACTAGTCACTTTACGTTTTAACCTGCGCACTGCACACATCTGCATCAAGTTCCTTGCTAGGTAGTTTGGGTGTTCCCGCAATCGGTCCTTGTATTTTTTTATTCGATATGTAATTTCTTCCTTTACATCAGTTACCTCTGCATCTCGATGTACGGCGTTGTTGGTGATATACTACGGTATATTTAAAATCATCCTTAGTATTTTGGATTGGAACCTTTGTATAATTTCTATATTAGAATTTGCGGCTGTTCCCCACAGTTCTATCCCATAGGTCCAAATTGGCTTCAACACCGCTTTGTATAGGAGTAATTTATTTTATGTTGATAACTGGGATTGTTTTCCTATTAGCCAGTATATATCTCTCACTTTATGGACCAATTGTTTTCGCTTGGAAAATATGTGTTTTTTCCAGGTCAGTTTTCTATCCAGGTGAATCCCAAGGTACTTTACATCATCTTTCTGTGGTATTTGTTTGCGGTTAATACATACAGGTGGACAGGTTCCTTTACGGGTTGTAAATGTTACATGTATCGACTTTTGCTCATTTGGTTTAATTCTCCATTTTTGTAACCATTTTTCGACTTCAGTTATGTTATTTTGTAGTAGTTCTGATGCGATGTTTGGATTCTTGTTGGAGCATAAGATCGCAGTATCATCTGCAAATGTAGCTGTTGTTGCAGCAGGTGATGTTGGAAGGTCTGGAGTATAGAGTAGGTACAGGACAGGACCCAGTACACTTCCCTGGGAGACACCCGCTGTTATGGGTTGGAGTTCTGATATTTCATTGTCGTATTTGACTCTAAAGCATCTATTTGTAAGGTATGACTTTAGTAGTGTGTAATAATTTAGAGGCAAACAACTCCTCAGCTTATAGAGCAACCCCTGGTGCCATACCTTGTCAAACGCTTGTCCTATGTCTATGAACAGGGCGGAGCAATATCTGGATGCTTCGAGGTCTTTATGAATTCTGTTTACTATTCGATGTACTTGTTGAATGGTAGAATTTTTCTGCCTGAATCCAAATTGGTGAGTTGGAATCATTCCCTTTTCTTCTAGAAGAGGCGTTAGTCTTGTTAATAAAAGTTTTTCGAACACTTTGGATAGCACTGGTAGTAGACTGATGGGCCGGTATGATTCTACCCTTTCAGGTGGTTTGCCTTGTTTTAAATTCTATTGGGTCTTATTTCGGCTACTTTCCATTGTGGCGGGAAATAGCTGATTTTCGTGATTGAATTGAATAATTGTATTAGATATGTATATCCTATTTCCGGCAGTTCTTGTAATATTTGTCCTGTGATTAGGTCGTACCCTGGAGCTTTTTTAGGGTTGGTATTGAATCTTATTGTGGCCTTTATTTCACTTTTTTTGAATATTTTTCTGGTAATTCTAGCTGGTATGGTTCTTCAAGTGCTTGGTTTACTGTTTCCTCTTGGTTGGGGTCAGTTGTTTCATTGGGAATGAACACAGTTCTTAGGTGGTTTGCAAATGTCTCTGCTTTTTCCTTTGGTGTTTTTAACCATCCGCCCTGCTCTTTAATGGTGGTATATTGTATTGTTGTCTTTTTAATTTTCTAGTAGCCTTCCATAGGGAGTAGTTTGTTTGTTCAGTTGTATCTAGTTGTTTTATGTGTTCACTGAATTGCAGATTCTTTTCTGTTGCTATCATTTCTTTTAGCTCCTTAACAGCATTGTTTAACTGCGTTTTTGTTTGTGGCGCTCTAGTTGCTTGCCACTGTTTTCTGAGTTTTATTTTCTGGGCTATTTTCTCTCTTATTGATATTGAAGTGTATTCACTCTTCATTTCATTGTTGCTGGGTGTTGTTGAGTCCCAGGCAGCTTGTTGTATAACTAAGTTTAGGTGTTTTACTACATATTCGATCTCCTTATTGGTCTTTAGGGAAATGTTGTTTAAAGATGTTCCAGTTTGTTTTCGGTTGTGCAATACACATAGTTTTTCCCTGTGGAGAATTTTTTTATTTAGTGTTATAACAACTGGCGAATTATCGGAAGAAAGTTCATAACATGACTCCGCATGCATATAGTTCCTGTTAATTTGTTTAGTTATGCTAAAGTCCAGAAGATCGGGTATTTTATTTAAGTCGGTTGGCCAGTACGTTGGTTCTCGTGTTGTTACTACTTCTAGATTATCGTTGTTTATTGCTTTGTATAGCTCTCTTCCTCTGGTCGTATCTAGTCTAGAACCCCAACTCTGATGCTTGGTATTATAGCCACCGCCACAAATGAATCAGTTGCCGAGTTCGTCGAAGAACTCTTTAAAGTCTTCTTTTGTTATTTTGTGCTTAGGAGGACAATAAACCGCAGAGAAAGTAATGGGGCCTGTCCAGTCTTCTACCACTATGTTTGTGGCTTGTATGTATTCTTTTCCAAGACAAGTTGCGAGATGATGTTTGATTGTGTTTTTAATAATGATTGCAGTGCCACCGTGGGCGGTTCCATCAGGATGCATGGTATGGTAAACTGTATGGTATGGAATTTTTAAGACATTATTTTTTGTGAAGTGCGTTTCTGATATTAATATTAGATCAATTTTATGACTTGTCAAGTATAAACTAAGTTCATGTTTGTGTTGGGCTAATCCATTCGCATTCCAGATCCCAAATTTTAGTTTGTCTGCCATCACTTCATCTTTGCTACGACGGTGGTAAGAAAGGTTGAGCATGGTGCTCATCTGCTCCATGAGACCCTTCATCATTTGTTTTAGCTCTTGTATATCAGATGGTTGTGTAGTAATTTGATTCAGTTGTTGATTATTATTTGCGACTTGGCTGTGTGTAACACCTGGTACTATGTAATTTTGGTATGCTCTTCTTGAACTTTCTTCGGACTCCTTCTTCCTCAGCGGGGGGTATTTTTCTTTCTGCAATTGCTTGTATACAGTGCACCCTCTGTAGTTGGCAGGGTGGTTACCATTACATAAGACACATATGACATTTTCTGTTCGATGTTTCTGTGTGCATTCTTTTGTTGGGTGGTTTAACGCACATTTTACACATATGGGTTGCCTGACACAGAAGTTCTTCGTATGCCCATATCTCTGACATCTTTGGCATTGTGCTAGATCCCTTACAGGCCTTGGTGGTTCAAATTTTACTCTTGCATTTTGTAGTGAGTCTATATCATATACATATATCTTTGTTGTTAGAGCTTGATTTAAGATTTACAAAAAATAATGGAAGTGGGTTTTTTGTTATTCTATGTCGTATGTTAGTGATTTGGTTCACAATATGCCCTTGGCTCTCCAGTTCCGCCTTTACCTCTTCTAGGTTGGTTGTTGGATGTAGATGTCTTAGAACGACTCTGAATGATCTATCTCCTTTTTTTGGTATGTGTCGTATTCTGTTTTCTTTTCATCTAATGCTTCTATAATGATATTATATATTTCAATTGTTTTGGCTTGAACTTTTACTTGGTCATCGTTTAAAACCTTGATTGTGTGGTTTTCTTTTGCTATGCTATTTAGTAGGAGGTTTAGTGGTTTTATATATTTGACACCTACAATAAATATTGGAGGAGGTTTTGGTATTGTAACATTTTCTTGTGTCTCTTCATCGCCATTATTGGATTCTTCATTTAAAAGATTAAACCGGTTTGACGTTGACGTAGGAGGATTGAGCCAGTAGTTGTCTATTTTCATCTGTTTTAATTTGTTTTGGTAATTTTCGGGACTATTTCTGTTACGTTTTCTATTTTCTGCAATTTTCCATTCTTCATCTTGTCTGGAAGTGCTCGGTACTGTTTGGTACTTTGGTGGATAAAATTGTTGATTTCCCTCTGGTTGTACTTGTTGAGCAGTGTATATTTGTGGGTATTGTATAACTGGTGGTGGTATTTGTTGTATTGTTTGCGGTGTCATAAATGAATTAATTTGTCCTGTTTGTACGTATTGGGTGTTTGGATCGACCCAATTTATTTGACTGCCTTGCTGCATGTGCATATTAGAGGAATTAATTCCACTTGCCATTTTCTGTTTGTTATTTATATGGATATAAAGGACATCTAATTATTTTTAGCATGGTGATTAAAATTTAATTACTATATCTTGCTAATGTGTTTTAAATTTACTGATTTGTCGTTATCGGGCCAGGAACTGGTTTTCGATTCACAGCGAACGATGTTCTCACTTCGACTACTAGATAACGACTAAATAAGATTTGAAGCTAATACTTTAATATAATATTTTAGTATGTATTACCTAAAACTGCTTCATTTTATAACTTTCCACGGCAATGACGTCATTATATTTTAATTTTTTTTAAACTATGTCCGTAGTACATATTTTCCCCTTCAAATGGGGGAAGTGTTTCTACGATTTATTTTTTAGACATGAATCAATAGAAGTAGAAATGGAATCTGGGTAAGTCTGTAAAAGTAGAATGTTCATTCTATCGTTAGCTATTTAAATATTTTAAATAATCGTCAAACTGTCAAAGTTACAAACTTTTAATTTAGTAAAGTTCAATACAAATGGCCTATGCTAGGTAAAAAAAAACTTATTGAATATTATAATTAGTAAAAGTCAGGCCCGGACTGGGCCTCCGGCCCACCGGCCAGCGGGCCGGTGCGCCTTTTGCCTTCGTTAGTATATATCCATTAAAAAAATTAAACGCTGAAAAATTTTTTTTTAACCTTTACACAAAGACTAGGTGGCAACCATTCCCCTAAAAACTGTTTTTACTGAATGAAGGAGCTGCTATAGAAACCTATATAATGAAGCCAGTTGGTACAACAAAGTATAAATTTTACCAGGTATCAGATAATCAAATAGCACAGATACGCGCGGCGCCCTCGAAGACCATTTTTACGATTCGGACGCCTTTCGTAGGTATCAATATCCGGTGTTTCTATTATAATACATAGGTAGCTTAGATTCGACGAGCGGCGCCCTCGAAGACAATTTTTACGATTCGGGCGCCTTTCGTAGGTATCAATAATTTTCGCTGTTTCTGTTATAATAAATAACTTAGATACGACTCGCGGCGCCCTTGAAGACCATTTTTAGATTCCTTTGACTTTTGTAGATATCAATATCCACTGTCTCTATTATAATAAATAGCTTAGACACGACGCGCGGCGCCCTCGAAGATCATTTTTAGATTCTGGCCCCTTTTGTAAGTATCAATATCCGCTGTTTCTATTATAATAGGTAAATAGCTTACTTAGATACGACGCGCGACGCCTTCGAAGATAATTTTTACGATTCGGGCGCCTTTCGTAGGTATAAATTTCCGCTGTTGCTATTATAAAAATGGTCTTCGAGTGAGCTGCGCGTAGCATCTAAGCCATTTAATTATCTGATACTTGATACAAACAGTGTTACATCCCACAATTGGCCTATAATAGACAGGTGTAGTTTTCTGCTCTCCATAACTACATTATACATATAGGATTGTTGCGCCCCTGAATCCTAAATAATGAAGCCATTGGGTACAACAAAATACAACTTGTCAACTTTTATTAGGTATTAGATTGTTGCGCCCCAGAATCCTAAATAATGAAGCCATTGGGTGCAACAAAATACAAATTGTCAACTTGTATCAGATATTAGATAATCAAATGGCTTAGATACGACGCGCGGCGCCCTCGAAGACCAATTTTACGATTCAGGCGCCTTTCGTAGGTATCAATATCTGCTGTTTCTATTATAATATAAGAGTGTTACATCATCTCACAATTGCCCTGAAATATATGAGTGCATTCTTCTGCGCTCCATAACTAGGACCATACATGTAGGATTGTTGGGCCCTAGAATCCTACATAATGAAGTCCGTGGGCGTAGTAGAAACGCAACTGTGTCAGAATGCGCAAAAAGTGACCATTTTAATGTTTGGTATAAATGTTTAAGAAATTCGATATGCATCCTTTAAAAATAAGAGCTTGCCGATATTGTAACATCCCATTAATTATTTACATCCCATTTATACTCCGGGCACTGAAGTGAGTCAAAAAGTCGCCTCACTACTGGAATATCGTGCCTGATGGCCTCCCTGGCCATATCTGTAGCAGGAGCCGCTCTGTTTTCTTCCTTGCAGTCGGTTTTACCATGACTGAACTGTAGGCATCTGAAGCATCGCTGGACATGCAGTCTCTCTTTCGTGTCTTGCACGAGTTATAGCCAATATGTTCTTTTTCCAGTGTTTTTTTGGCTGCGATGCGCGTCAGTCTGACTGTGACGTTTGTGTTGCCTTCTCTATTTTCCCTTATAGAGACGAGTTTGATGTGTTAGATTTTCTGCTGCCGGTATACCTGCGATCCTGTCTCAGGATTTCTTCCTTTTTGGCATCACTGTCTAATATTAAATATATCCACCTGGTCCCGATAGCCCCGGACGTTCTCTACTTCGTTTTTCTCCGTGCGGGCCACGCTTATCTTCTTCAGGTGTTCGGCCTGTTCTTTCCATGCCACTTCGAGGTTTAGGTCCCTCTACCTAATCTTCTTAGCGCTTTTGACACCAATTTGACTCTTCCTCGTGTCTGCACTGCCTTTGTTTAGCTTTAGCAACTCGGCGTAGGATTTTCCACCTCCCTTCACTATCACCTTCTGCGTCACCACGTTTATACTCCTCCAGCGCGAGGTGGAGGTCCATGCTCATAAAGGTGACTTCGAGGAGCTTCCTGAGGTTCCTACCTCTGTAGCCCCCCTATACTGTTAGGGACGCCTCTCTGGTCTCCAGTGTCCAGTGTCAATTGCCAGTAGTCTCTTGTCCCCCTCCATTTCTGTCACCCCTTTCTCTACAGGGATCATGAAAATAGTCTGACGATTTCCCCGGTTCTCTTTTTCCTGACTCTACCTTCTAATTTTGATCATAGAATTAAGTGGGAAATCTCTTGGTCTGCATGTACCTACTGCACTTACTACCAGTTTCGGTTTTTCCTGGTCAGGTCGTTGGACCTTTCCTCTTCACCTAGAAGTCCAGGTTCCAAGACCATTACTAAGTCGTCTGGAGATTTATTTCCTCTTCCAGGTTTGACGACCGTAAAGCAAAGTGATCTTCCTATTCGAATTTATAATGTTAATTTTTTCAAAGCCTCTTTCCCTTGAGTTCAGGACCGTTGCGATCATTTGTATCTTTCTTTCACTAAGTTATTCGGGAAAGAACTCTTCGAAGTCCATTTGTGTGGACACGCTTGTCGCCTCTTAGTCGTTCCTTCCTCACCGCTTTTCTCCACTATTATATTTCGGTTCTCAATGCTGCCGAGGGCGATTTCTCTGAAAGTTCCCTCAATGTCTTCGGTGAACAGTAGTCTTCGACAGTTTAACGACAGCGCGAGACGGTTCTCCAATAGAAAGACGATCAGTGGAAAGACCACGAGAACGATGGAACGACAACTTACTAGAAGCACATTGAAAAAACAGACAGTCATGTCTATACAAAAAGAAGAAGATGTCTTTGGTGACTCTTTTAAGGTTTTTTACCTCATTCTTGATTTCGACTTTCGTGTTCTTATGGTCGGACATTAGTTTCACTAAATTATTTGTAACTCTGGTAAGTTTATTCATTGCTCTTGCCATATCCGTTATTTCGGAACTCTACTCATTCTCTCTAGATATTTTCTCCCCAAGTGAGGAGCTCCTTTGCAAGGTTGCCTCCGCTGGAAGCTCCGTCTTGTTCAGGTCCCTACCCCTGACCGAATTTCTTCCAACAGATCCCCTTTTTCCGAAGTCTCCTTCCTCTTTTCTTCTTCGCTGAATACTTTCCCTTTGTTCCCTTCACTACTGATGAACACGATATTATCATCTCATCATAGCTTGTTCCAGCTTGCATCATCACCGGTGACTCGCTCCATTGTTCCTTCGTTTTGTTTTATTTTTTCCTGCGTGATTAAATACTTATCCATATAGTTCCCATGAGTATGGGCGAATTATACTGTCCGGCGATGCAGTGCGCCCTTGCACACGTTAAGGCTTGAATTTCAAATTTCAAAGAGTTTCGTCAGTTCTCCGTTTGCGGCTGTCTGATCTAGGTCATTCACCACTCAGGCACGGATCGCCCGACACTATGTGGTTGCGGATATTTTATCTAGGTTTACTCTTCTATTATATGGAGTGTTAGAGGGCTCTAAAAATTTGAAAAAATTCAAAAAGTGAGTTATATTGAACACCAATCATGACTGTTGTTAATTGTTTTTGAACCAGTAGATTCCTCTGTAGAAGCAGTTGAAAAATTACTCAAACTCTTCAACAATTTGTTTTAAATCTCTAGAGATCATCAAAAAATGTAACGGAGTAAAAGGGATACTGGAAAACTGAAGCTATATTTTTATGGCATCTTAATATAATTTACTGTTTCCAATAAAAATAGTAAATTACTTTATGGATTTAAATTAAAATAAACTTAAAAAAATCACAAGTAATATTTATAGAGTTACTTGAAAATGCATGCGTTAGGATTTGAAAAAAGTTTGATGTAAAAAAGGATGGGGGGTCTGGCGCCTTTTTTATGATTTGGGTTGGCGCCTTTTTTATGTGCCAGTCCGGCCCTGGTAAAAGTGACGCTGAATCGGTGTAATCCTCTTTTGGTCACCACTGGCTCTGGAAGAACCAGTAAAATATCATCAGTTCCTACAAAACTTTTTTCCTCTGGGTCTGCCCAAATAAAGGAATTGGAAGCAGACATATCTAACGAACTCACCTTTCTTGTAAACTTTATTTCCACTTCATCATCTGATTTATTTACTGAGACAATTTGGCCGATATAATGTTTAAGTGTTTTTTTAGATGAAAAGACCACCAATACCCAGTCATTACAATCCATATTTTTTGGTGTTTTGTTTATTTGATCCAAATAGTTGTTCAGGTTTTCTTCCTCTCTAAGCTCTTCTTCAATGTAATTATCAGAATCCTCACATATTACTTCCTTCTCCCCTTATTCCGATGATGATCCTTCTGACTCAATTACAGAAACTTTTTTTTCTTTGAGGGCTTCTTAGTTTCTTTTTCTTGTAGACGCTTAAGTACCTCTGGAGTAGTTATTATTTCAGCACCAGTTGCAATTTTTCTCTTCGGTTTTATTCGATCTAAAGGTTGGTGTTGTTTTACCATGTCTAATAAGAGTTCTTGAAATGATACAGTATGCTCATTCGAGGTGCCAGAAACTGATGGTTCCTCTATGTGTCCATTGTTTTCTTCTTCTAAGCGAGGCATATTAGGGCTCTTTTTGTATGTTTCCCATCGCTTTAATGCCAGCGGATCATAATGGTCTGTTGAGATAACATTCGAATTAAAAGGATGTATTTCACCTTTTCTAAATCCGTTGATTATAATTTCAGTATCTGTTTCAGCCCATATCTTTCCAATCAACGTACTAAAATGTTTTTTGGGAATTCGTTGACCCTGGTTATGCCTTTGCCACTCGACAAGTTGTGAATCCCACCGTCATTTAAGCCAACGAAAAACATTAAAATCGAGTGGTTCAAGCAAATAACTAGAATGTGGAGGGAGCTTTAGTATTGTTACATTGTTTTTCAATGCGCATTCTATTAGACAATCTGTATGGGATACATGACCGTCATATATTACAAGGAGAGGTCTAGCATCACCGATTTCATTCAAGAAGCTTTTCTTAAAATAGTTCAAAAATATTTCAGATTCCATCCATCCGTTAGCTGTGGCAGCATATGTAGTTCCTCGAAAATCTTTTCCTTCAGGCGCAACCCATCCATCCCAAATATTTTTACCTTTAAAAACTATTAATGGGGCGCCTTATGTCCTGCTGTCGTTCTGGAAGAAGCAGTTCCCTTCTTTCCCACAATTTTTACCTTAGTAAGGGTCAAGGCAAAATCCTGATTCATCCAAATTCCAAATAAATTGTGGTTTATCTTTTAAATCTGTCATTTAGAGTCTTCTCTAATAACTGAAAATATTCGCCAATAAAAGGGTCCATGCATTTTTTCGGGAAAATTCAACCGACGGCGGTTTTTTAATAGATAAACCATGCCGCTTTGTAAATCCTAGGAACCAGTCTTCGCCGGGCACACCATTTTTAAAGGGAGTTTTAAGTTTATTGCGTGCGACATAATTACCTACGATGCTTAAGACTTCCATTCGAATTAAACCCACTTTTCCATGGTTGTGAGGCAGTCTACTAATTGAATTTCCATCTCCAACTGAATAGCCGCACTCCGGCTCTGGGTGTTGCTTTTTTTACCCCTTAGTCCTCTAATGCGATAACTAAGTGTCATCTTGGGTATCCTATTATTTCGACTTGCTTTATAGGCGGTAATTCTTCCACTATTGACTTCTTCCATTGCCAGTCTTAAATCCTCTTTTGAATATGATGAGGCCCTATTGGTTTTTCTAATATATGTCCTTCCCATTATTAAACACGATAAGCATCAATTTCTGGAACAAAGATGTTTATGTACTAAAATACATACGTAATAATGGTAATTGGGGAAAGTGTGTATTAGTACAAATTTGCCCGGTAACAATAGTACACACTTCGCCAGATTAAGATTTAAGAAGGGCAAGTGCGTACTATCAACAAATATTTAGAAAACTTTAATCTAGCATTAAAATACATTATTTAAAATGTTAAAATTATAAACTATTTCTTATCTTCTTAGTACAAAAAAAGTTTCAAAATTCAACGCAGAATGCCGATGGTAATTGATTTTAAATGGCACGTCTCGCATGAAATTCGTACTTAACCTTAGGTTCAGACAGAATGACACTTTTCTAGTCAAATAAAAGCAAACCAAATCTTGGTTTCAGTTGACCATGTAAGCTTTTGTATTCTTCTTTAACGAGTCATAGATGGCGATACTAGCAGGCGCGGATCTAGAAATTAATAATAGGGGGTCAGACGTACCGCAACTCTTTTTTGTCCAGATTTAGCCATACGACACACGCTTACTCTAAGGATAAAATTTAGTCATCTCAGATACCTACGGTATCAAAAGAATTGAGCTCTGGTTGACAGAAAAAAATAGTAAATAATAAAAAAAATACTTATAGACTAAATACAATAGGAGGGTCCATGGACCCGTTGACCTCCCTCTGTATCCGCGCCTGGATACTAGTATATAACCATATTAAAATATATTTTGACTTTACACACTTACCCCGAATACACAGTTACCCCACCTGACCTTAGTTTTAAGTGCGTTCAAGCGATACATATTAACTGGTGATATAATATATTATAGTATTTTTACTACAAAAGCGATATTACGTAGGTCAAAATTTTTGACGTAAGAGAACTGTCAAAACATTAGAATATGACTTTTCATTATTGCCATGTTTATAATAAACATGACAATAATGAAAAGTCACATTCTAATGTTTTGACAGTTATAAAACATGGCAATAATGAAAAGTCATATTCTAATGTTTTGACAGTTCTCTTACGTCAAAAATTTTGACCTACGTAATATCGCTTTTGTAGTAAAAATACTATATATGGGATGAGGAGTCTTTCATTTTGCATTTGGATATCGCATTAGTGTACGAGTCCGCTTAGGCCGATGCCACATTATGCGTTTTGACCGGATGCGTTTCCGACGCATCCGGTGAAAACGCATAGTGTGACAGATCGGTCCGGTTGCGTTGGAAGCGGATGCGTTTTGAGTCATCGGTACGCGCTTACTACCTGCACCAGACTAAACGCATAGTGTGACAGGTCGGTCCGGTTGCGTTGGAAACGGATGCGTTTTCACCGCATCCGTTCAAAACGCATAATGTGGCATCGGCCTTAGAGATCTTAATTGAATTTCGGAATGTTAATTGTTATATAATCGATCTGACTTCTTATGATCTTCTTTCTAGTATTTACTACTAGTGACTTTCTAGTGTATCATAGGCGCTTGGGTAGTTTGAATATTGTATTTGTCACAGATAGATTATTCTCTATGCCGAATTCTACAAAACGATATTTTCTGTCAATACGTTGTTCAAGTCAAAAATTGCCTACAATGTTTTCTTCTCTACCATTTCCTTTTATTTGGCATTGAAGTTTCCCCTTTTTATAATAATGTCAATATCTTGATTTTTCAGATGACTCATTACCCTTATTAAAAAATTTATCTATGTTATCTTCACTACTGCTGGCTGTGGGAGCATAAACTTGGATTTGGTTAATATCCACTGACTTTGAGTTTAATTGCATCATGATGTCTCTGTCCGAACTCTAAATTACAGATTTTATATAACTAGATACTTCTTTATGTACAACGATTGCCACGCCATTCCGGTGGTTATTGAATTCTTTTTCAGAATATAATACGCCGTGGTCGTCTTCGCTACATTTGCCAGTGCCCGGCCGCGAATTTACAAATCCTATACTATTTCAGTCATGGGGGCGACTGAATTCGAGTAGGTTTTGTATGCAGAATATTAGTTACATATCCTATGCTATTTCGGTCCAGAAATTAACTGTATCGGTGTAGGATTTGTAAGCGAATTTTTTGATTATTATTGAGCAAATGTCTATCGCCGGCAGACTCATGAGCTGAAGAGAAAGAATCGGTCTTGGGTGGGCAGCATTTGGAAAACTGAGAGAAACTTTTAAAAGTGAGTTACCCACATGTCTAAAGAGAAAAGTATTCGATCAGTGCGTCCTCCCAGTCTTGACGTACGGATCAGAAACACTTACCTTAACTAAAGCCTCGGCTACCAAACTAAGAGTCACGCAGAGAAGAATGGAGCGGTCAATGTTAGGAATAACTCTGCGAGACAAAATCAGAAACGAAGAAATCAGGAGAAGAACAAAGGTGACTGACGTCATCGAGAGGATAGCCAGGTTGAAGTGGAGATGGGCAGGACACGTAGCCAGAATGACAGATGGGCGATGGACGAAGAGGTTATTGGAATGGAGGCCAAGAGAAGACAAGAGAAGCGTCGGTCGACCGCCTACAAGATGGACTGACGACTTAAGAAAGGTAAATAAAAACTGGATGAGGGCGGCGCAGGATAGATGGGGTTGGAAACGAGGGGAGGAGGCCTATGTTCAGCAGTGGACTTTTGAGGCTGGATGATGAAATGTCTATACTGTTTCAGTCATGTAAATAAAACTAATCAAATATTTACTAAGTGGATTTATTATTATATCATAAAATTTAGATATGTTTTAAAAATTAAAATGAATAATACATATTTGGATAATGTTAAAAATGAAAAACAAATGAATAATTACTAATATACGAATATATACAGTATGTCTCTGTAAGTTGAAACCATATGGAAAACTTTTTATTATTGATTTTACGAAAAAAAAAAGATATTCTTCATAAAAAGTTCTGCATGGTCTAAAACCGAAGATGCAATCATCTGATATCGAGTTTTATCAATAATATACGAGGGATGTCAAAAAATATGAATTTGTCTCAAGAGTAAAATACCTTTATATATTTCACAAGATTGAAAATTGTTATTACAAAAATTTATTTGGACTTAAAAATAATTTTCTAATATGCAACTACATTCTTCTAATTGAAAAAAAATGATAGAATGCACGCCGGATTTATAAGACTTTCAGATATATTAAAAAAAGATCAATGTCCCTGGAATACCACAGTGCTGAAAAAATTTGTGACAACATTGGAAAAAAATGAAAACTCCGTCACAAATAGTATCTATGTTTTCTCACACAACTCGATTTGCCAGGAACCTAAAAATTCGAGTACAACCTACTGCTATAGCTCGAAGAAAGGATAGGGGACTAAAAGGTCGTCAGAATCGCATAGTCTGGAAGACCAACCACTCTGTAAAAAAAGAAAAAGAAGAAGCCTCACAACTTTAGTTTAAGCATAGAAAAAAACGAGTCTAGTGCAAAAAAAAACACTGACTTAACTCTGTTTAATAATTGAGTAAGTATCTAATATTAGTAAATATGTACCCATGTTAGATATTTTTTAATTCTTATACAATATGTCCCACTAAGTTTAAACCTTATGGAAAACTTTTTTATTATTACTTTTACGAAAAAAAGTTGTTCTTTATAAAAAGTTTTGCATGGTCGAAAACCTAATAGTCTAAGAGCTGGGAGCGGATTTTGTGCGTGATAAGTAATATGGAAAAACTATACGGGGATATGTTGAATTAGTTGTGTACATGACTTTCACCAACGGCCGGAAACCAGAGTTGGGGCCGAGGGTAGTTATAAGGGGCCAAAGTCGCGGATTTTATTATTTTTTTTATGACGCTCATGATCGAGATAGTGCACCAAAATTTGGGAATAAGTAGGTCATGACGTACCTAAGTAAAATCTCTAGGGGCTCAATGCTGCGTGGCCGACAAAGAGGTGGGTGTAGGGGTGAATATAAAAAATATAAGGGGTTTTTTGCGACGTTCGTGATTGAGATAGTGCACCAAAATTTGCGTATAAGTAGACCATGACATAAATAATTAAAATCCCCAGAGCCGGAAACCAAAGTGGGGAAGGAAGGTAGTTATAAGGGGTCAAAATTCCGTTTTTATTATTTTTTTTTGTGACGCTCATGATCGAGATAGCGCGCCAAAATTTGGGAATAAGTAGGTCATGACGTAACTAAGTAAAATCTCCAGGAGTGGAACGCTGCGTGGCCGACAAAGGGGTGAGGCAGGGGTGAATATAAAAAAATGTAAGGGGTTTTTTGCGACCTTCGTGATTGAGATAGTGCACCAAAATTTGGAAATAAGTAGACCATGACATAAGTAAGTAACATCCCCAGAGGCGGAAACCAGAGTGGCGGTCGAGGGTAGTTATAAAGGGTAAAAGTCGCGGTTTTTATTATTTTTTTTGTGACGCTCATGATGGAGATATTGCACCAAAATTTGGGAGTAAGTAGGTTATGACGTAACTAAGTAAAATCTTCAGGGGCGGAACGCTGCTTGGAGTACAAAGGGGTGGTAGGCAGGGGTGAGTATAAAAATATATGGGGGTTTTTTGCCGTTCGTGATAGAGATAGTGCACCAAAATTTGGGAATAACTAGATCATGACATTACTAAGTAAAATCTCCAGGGATGGAACGCTGCGTAGGGGACAAATGTTGTGCCGGGTCACAAAAAAAATAATACACACTGCGACTTTGACCCCTTAAAACTACCCTCATCCCCAACTCTGGTTTCCGGCCGGATTTTACTTAGCTAAGTCATGGTCTACTTATTCCCAAATTTTGGTGCACTATCACAATCTAGCACGTCAAAAAGAACCCCTTATACTTTTTATATTCACACCTACCCCCACCCCTTTATTGGCCACGCAGCGTTCCACCCCTGGAGATTGTATTTATTTACCTCATGACCTACTTATTCCTAAATTTTGTATTGTATTTAGTTACCTCATGACCTACTTATTCCCTACTTTGGGTAGCGGATAGGAACTCCTTTGGATAGTCCTACCAGGGAAAATGAATCAATCCCTGCCCTCCGTAGATTCCAGGGGTTTCCTGACCCGGGAAACTAGTACCTGTTTAGGGTCCCTTGTCCAGGGTTACGGATGAAGTCCACAACGGCAGCCATGGCGGAGAAGAACACCTTCGGTACGGTATGGATGGCGGACGTGGCAACCCCTTGATTTTAGGGTTTGTATGGAATCAAAACAGAGCAGCGTCTGACTCAGAATGAGCGGCTGACAACAGCGTCTGACCCAGAATGGGCGGCTGAATGAAAACTCGCCAACCCGTTTTAATGTCAAAAAACCCTCTTCAAAGAAAAACATGTCGAATCACAAAACAAACGGAATATTATCCCAGGTGGGTAGAGATAACAACTCACAGTCCCACACCGACAAACCGGTCCGCCTCAAGGATTCTGGGGGAGGCAAACATTCGACTAAACTAAACGTAGGTACATATAACATCAGATCCATGAATGAAGACACTAAACTCCACGAATTAGAAGAAGAACTAACTCATATACAATGGGATGTCATCGGTCTGTCAGAGATAAGAAGAAAAGGAGAACAAAAAATACTATTAAACTCGGGAAACATGCTGTACTACAAAGGTAATGAAGATAACACCAACAACGGAGTCGGTTTTATAATAAACAAGAGAATCGTTAGATACATACAATCCACCAAGGGTATATTAGACAGAGTAGCCTACATTATGCTTAAATTAAAAAGAACGTCGTTGAAAATTATACAGGTATACGTACCAACAAGCACATATAAAGATGAAGATATTGAAAACTTCTACGAAGAAATAACACTGGCTGTGGAAGAAAAGAAAACTAAATTGACGCTAATAATTGGAGACTTCAATGCCAAATTAGGGGTAAGAATGGACGAAGACGAACACAGAATAGGACAATATGGATACGGCGAAAGAAATAATAGAGGACATACATTAATGAACTACTTGGAGGAAAGAGAACTTTTTGCTATGAACTCGTTTTTTAACAAAAAACCGCAAAGAAAATGGACATGGATAAGTCCCAACGGCAATACTAAAAACGAAATAGATTACATCCTTACAACAGAAAAAGCCATCATCAAAGATGTTACAGTGCTGAATCGTTTCTCAACCGGTAGTGATCATAGACTTGTCAGAGCCAAACTCAGCATTAATAGCCAATTCGAAACAAAAAAGGAAATGGAAAATAGATCGAAACTAGATATGGGAAAACTTAAGAAAGCAAAAGAGGAATATCAACAAAAAATAAGGGAAAGTATACCGGCCACTAGAGATTTGGAAAACAAAAAGATCGATGAAATAAATCAGCTATTAACCGATACATTAGCAGAGGCGGGAAAAGAGGTAGCACAAACAAGAATAAAAAAGGAAAACTATATATCCCAGGAAACAAAAAACCTCATGAGCAAAAGAAAAACATTAATAGAACAAGATAAGAGAAACACAGTAGATTACAAAGAGGTAAACAAAGCTATCAGAGGGAACATCAAGGAAAGTCAAAGGATAGAACAGGAAGAAAAAATAGAAAAAACCATTGAACAAAATAAAAATATGAAGTGCTTAAAACCACAGCTTGGAAGCATACAGATTAATAGTATAAAGAACAAAGAAGGTATAGAGACCAATAATATAGAAGAAATTATACAAATAACACAAGAATATTATAAAAACCTCTACAATACAAAACAGAAACCAACACAAGAAATCCTTAAGCAATTACAAATAAAAATAAAAAATGTCAATTCCGACTTACAACCAGAAATCAGTAAGAATGAGATAAAAAGAGCACTCAAGGAGATGAAGAATAATAAATCGCCAGGAAAAGACGGGATAACTGTAGAAATGCTAAAAAATGGTGGGAAAACAACTAGAGAAGTTTTGTACACACTTATGAATAAAATATTAATGACAAAACAAATACCCAACACTTGGAACGAAGCAGTAACATTGTTACTATTTAAGAAAGGAGATAAAAACGATCTAAAGAATTACAGACCCATAACTTTACTAAATGTGATGTACAAACTATTAACCAAGATATTAACAAACAGATTAACAACTAAATTAGATGGATACCAGGCAAGAGAACAAGCCGGCTTTAGAAAAAGCTTCAGTACAAGTGACCACCTTTTAACGATGAAGATATTAATCGGAAAAGCTAACGAATATCATATCCCGCTATACATGGCATTTATTGACTTCGAAAAAGCATTTGATAGTGTGGAACACTGGGCAGTAAAGAATTCCCTACAAAACAGCAGAATAGACTACAGATATACCGACTTAATTACAAATATATATGATAAGGCAACAACAACTATCAAGCTAATGAAACAAACGGAGCCTATTAAAATAAACCGAGGAGTAAGACAAGGAGATACCATCTCGCCCAAGCTATTCAACCAAGCGCTAGAAGATGTGTTCAAACAACTGCACTGAGATGGTTTGGGTATAAACATAAACGGGCAATATCTGAATCACTTACGATATGCTGATGATATTGTATTAATAGCAGAAAGAAGTGAAGAATTACAAAGAATGATGGAAGAACTAGATAGAGAATCGACAAAGATAGGACTGAAGATGAATTACAGTAAAACAAAAACCATGACCAATCAACAAGAAGAACTAGTAATTACAGTGGCACAAACAAGAATAGAACAAGTAAAAGAATATATATATCTAGGAGAAATCACTAGATTAAAGAAAGAAAATCAGACCGAAGAAATAAAGAGAAGAATAAGGTTGGCCTGGGCATCATTCGGAAAACTGTCTTATATTCTAAAGAACAGAAAATACCCGCAATACCTAAAAACAAAAGTCTTCAATCAATGTATACTCCCTGTTTTAATATATGGCTCTCAGACATGGACGTTTACAAAAGAGAATATGGAAAAAATAGCAAAGACAGAAAGAGCCATGGAAAGACAAATGCTGAACATTAAATTATCAGACAGGAAAAGAAACGAATGGATCCGTAACAAAACAAAAGTGAAAGACGTCTCTACCCAAGTAGCAAAGCTTAAATGGAAGTTCGCCGGACACACCCTACGGCAGAAGGATGAAAGATGGACTAAGATGGTAATACATTGGAGACCATGGAACCACAAACGAAAAAGGGGAAGGCCACAGATGCGATGGTCAGATGACCTGAAGAAACACACTGGGTCAAAATGGATGCAAATTGCCCAAGATAGAGAGGCATGGAAGAAGGAAGAGGAGGCCTATATCCAAGGATGGGTGTTTAGGGCTGATTAGATAGATAGATCTCAATCATGAGTGTCACAAAAAAAATAATAAAAACGGCGATTTTGACCCCTTATAATTACCCTCATCTGGTTTACGGCTGTGAGGATTTTACTTAGTTATGTCATGGTCTACTTATTCCCAAATTTTGGTACACTCTCTCAATCACGAACGTCGCCACAAACCTCTAATATTTTTTGTATTCACCCCTGCTCTACCCCTTTGTCGGCTACGCAGCGTGCCATCCCTGGAGATTTTACTTAGTTACGTCATGACCTACTTATTCCCAAATTTTGGTGCACTATCTCGTTCATGAGCGTCATAAAAAAAATAATAAAATCCCCGACTTTGACCCCTTATAACTACCCTCGGCCCCAACTCTGGTTTCCGGTCGTTGGTGAAAGTTATGTACACAACTAATTCAAGAGATCCCCGTATAGTTTTTCCATATTACTTATCACGCACAAAATCCGCTTCTATCTCTCCGACTATAAGCTCCAATCATCAGATATCAAATTTTATTAAAAGTATAGGAGGTATGTCAAAAAATATGATTTTCTCTCAAGAGTAAAGCACCTTTATATTCCACAATATTGAAAATTGTTATTATCGAAAGTTGTTTGGAATTAAAAATTATGTTCTAATGTACAATTATGTTCTTCTAATTGAAAAAAAAAATTGAAGATACCTAATACCATTTTTATTTTTAACTCCGAAATTATTAATTTTACCAAAAAAAGTTAATCTTTATAAAAAGTTTTGCACGTTCTACAAAATAAGATTCAATAATAATATTTCACATTTTATCAATTTTATACGGGGTATGTCAAAAAATAATATGAATTTTGCTAAAGAGTAAAGTGCCTTTATTTTGCACAATATTGAAAAATTTTATTATAAAAAGTTGTTCAGAATTCAAAAACATGTATGAGTATACAATTACATCTTTTTAATTGAAATATTTTGAACTATAAAGGTATTTTACTCTTGAACAAAATTGATATTTTTTGACAAACCTTGCATAGAGTTATTGATAAAATTTGATAAATTATGGTTGTATCTTAGTTTCTAGACCATGCAAAACTTTTTATAAAGAATAACTTTTTTTTTTCGTAAAACTAATAATATCGAGAAAATTAATTTTGAGAATACAACACAAACAACTAACGATCACGTCTGTCTTAATTACTAATTCCCGTTCAAGAAGAGGCAATGTTTTATAAGGATGATTCCAGACATTAATTACCACATTTCTCGGTACGTTTAAAGAGATACAAATGACGCTTGTCTAATTAAATTTAATAAATAATACTCAAAATACGAAAATCGTATGCATATTTAAATTGGAAAGGATCAATAAAATTCTGTATGCAAAGAAATTCGAAAATAATATTGAACTTATTGAATATATCAGCCACAGAATCGTAAAAACGATCTTGTTAATGGCAAACATATCTTGTCTCTTGTTACATCTTGTTAACTCCGTATTACAACACTTTATACTTTAGATATAACCAAACAAGATTGTTTCTTTAGAAGAGCTTCCAACATGGACTGAAAAGGATATGGAGATGAAAAAAATTAATTCTTGAATTTCTTAATGCAAAATGCAAAAGCAGGAAATAAGAGCATAGCAAATATAAAACAGTCAGTTAAAAAAGGAAGAATAAACACACTAGAAAAAATATTTCTCAATTTTTATTATACTTTAAGAATAGAGACACATTTTTCCCATAAACTCGGGGAAAAATATTTTTGGCAGAACATACAAGATCAACAGCCAACAACAGACTACATAATAACAAATCGAGAAATAATACCAAAATAAACTGACTATTGAACGTATTTTTGATAGTCATTAGCTTAGAATTATTAATCAAATTCACCATGTCATCATCATTCTCTTTGCCATCAACATGTCCTGCCTAATCGTCTTAGAATGATTAATCAAATTCACCATGTCATCATCATTCTCTTTGCCATCAACATGTCCCGCCTAATCGTCTCCCCCTACGTCTTCTTTGGTCTTCCTCTCCTACTCCTTCCAGGAATCTGAATTTCAGCAATTCTTCATATTGGGTGATTAGCGTCTCGACGTTGAACATGACCAAACCATCTCAACCTATGCTCTCATTTTGGAATCAATTGGTGCCACACCAAGACTTCCCCTAATATACTCATTTTTAATTTTATTTTTTTGGTACTCCACTCATCCATCTAAGCATTCTCATTTCCGCCACATGCATTCGTTGTTCCTCTTTCTTTTTCACTGCCCAACATTCAGTTCCCTACATCATAGCCGGTCTTATGGCTGTTTTATAGAATTTTCCTTCAACTTCATTGGAATTTTCCTGTCACACAGCACACCACTCGCTTGCTTCCACTTCATCCATCCAGCCCTAATTCTACTGCATGCATCTCCATCTACTCCTCCATTTCTCTGTAATACCGATCCCAGGTACTTAAAACTATTGCTTTTACAATCAGTTCACCATCCAAAGATACCATTTTATTTGTAGTAACTCCATCTTTAAATGAACATTGCAAATACTCTGTCTTTGTCCTACTAAGTTTTAAACCTTTCTCATCCAGAGCTTGTCTCCACTGTTTCAGTTTTTGTTCTAAATCTCTTTCACTATTTCCTACTAACACGACATCATCAGCATACATTAAACACCATGGAATGTTACCCTGTAGTTTCACTGTTATCTGGTCCAAAACTAATGAGAATAAATACGGACTAAGCACCGAGCCTTGGTGCAATCCAACTTTCATATGAAATTTATCAGTCTCTCCCACACCTGTCCTAACACTGGTCGTTACTCCCTCATACATATCCCTCACAATCTTTACATATTCACCAGGGAGTCCTTTCTTCTTTAGTGCCCACCACAGAATCTCTCGAGGAACTATATCATATGCTTTTTCAAGATCAATGAATACCATATAAGCGTTTGTTTCTTTACTCCTGTAATTTTCCATCAACTGCCTTATAATGAAAATTGCATCTGTTGTTGATCTGACCTGCATAAAGCCAAACTGATTCTCGGATATTTCGGTCTCTTTACGTATCCGTCTATCAATTACTCTCTCCCATATTTTCATGGTGTGGCTAAGCAGTTTAATAGCCCTGTAATTTGTACATTGTTGTATATCTCCCTTCTTTTTGTAGACAGGTACTAGTATACTGCTTCTCCATTTGTCTGGCATTTGTCCAACTTCCATAATTCTATTAAATAAACCTGCTAGCCACCTTGTTCCTGTCTCTCTCAATGCTCTCCATACTTCCCCTTGAATATCATCTGGTCCTACCGCTTTTCCTTTCTTTATTTTTTGAAGTGCTTGAGCCACTTCCTCGTTTGTTATTTTGTTGACCATTGCTGCTACTGTCTCCGTTGACTCTACAGGCTGTCTGTCAAATTCTTCATTTATTAAGCTGTCAAAGTACTCTCTCTATCTCTTTTTGATATCCTTTTCGTGAACGTGTATTTTATTATTTTCAACTCGGATATATATAATCTGATTAAAATATTTTGCTTTCTTTGCTCTCTGTTTGGCTATTTTATATATCTTCGTTTCGCCTTCCCTGGTATCAAGTTGATCGTGTAGGTTTTGAATACGCTTCTGCTTTGGCTTTTGCTACTACTACTTTCGCTTCCTTTTTCGCCACTATATATTTTGACGATCTATGTCGGATCTGGTTTCTTGCCACTTTTTATATAATTTTCTTTTCTCTTTTATTTTTCCTTGTACAGCTGGTTCCTTAAAAAACTGATACGACTCTTAGTAAGATTTAATCATTTTAAGCAATGTATTTGATTCATCTGACATTATATTATATTTATTATGACAGACGAATAATAAAATAAACAAATAAATAACAAACAACAGATTACAATATGTTAATTCATAAATTGTAATAATAATTATAGGTCTAAATTTTTATATTATTTTGAATTCCGGCATTTTATAAAAAGTATATAAATGAGAGTTTTTACATAAAATAGGGTTTACATTATTATTAAGGAATAAAACAAACGACTTAACTCAACAATATATTAAATTGTAACCAAATTAAAAGGTAACTGGGCACTATCAGAGGCAGCAAAACATTTTAACATAAGCAGAACCACAATTTTTCTATTAATAAAAAATGGAGGGAACAAGAAACTCTCGAAAAAAGCGAGGAAGACCAAAACTATACTAAATTTAGGTTTGTAAAAATAAAATTAATATTTTATGATATCCCCATTAGCATTGATAACAGCTTGTGGCTTGTAGTCTTCGTTCCATCTACGTAAAAGGAACTATGAAGTTGTCTTCTTCAAAAAGCTCTTCCCAAACCTGTTGTATGCCATGCCACAGCTCTTCAGCTTTTGCTGCAGTTCGGTACCTAAGACGCGATGTTTTAATTCTTCGCCAAGTTATTTTCTTTCTTCCCGTTACATAATTCTTGCAGTTTTCACATCTTCAAAAGGATTCTCTTCTAATCTCTCCAAAAGCGTACGATCTTCGTGAGCGGTAGATATTTTTGGTCTTCCAGAACCTTGCTTTTTTCGAGAGTTTCTTGTTCCCTCCATCTTTTATTAATATTAAAAACTGTTGTTCTGCTTACGTTAAAATGGTTCGTTCGGCAGATAGTGACCAGCCATCTTCTAATTTCGTTACAATTCTTGCTTTTAGTTTTTTGCTAGCATGTGGAGCCAATTTTTGAGGTTGAACAGAATAAGTTATCTGACAAATTTTAAGATTTGGCAGTGACAATGACAGTGACAGTATGTAAATAATAAGTATTTATCCTTCAAAATACACTGCTCCACTTTCTACAAAATACGCTTTAAGAGTCGTATCAGTTTTTTTAGGAACGAGCTGCACTTCGTTTGACCACCACCAAGTCTCTTTATCCTCAAACTTTTTTCCTGACGTTTTCCCAAGTATTTCAATAGCAGTCTCTCTAAAACTACTGGCCATTTTTCTCCAAATTGTATTAGGGTTTCCTTTCATGTTCCAGCATATTTTGTCTACTATTCTTTCCCTGAATAGACCTTCTTTCTCATCTTTTAGCATCAACCACTTGATAAAATTCACCATGTAAAATAAGAATAACCTTAACTACCAATGCCCAAGAAAATATGCTCCAATATTTTTTTCCGCATTTTTTCATTCCTTGTGCCCATATATTTTAATAATAACGTTTTTTAGCAATAATTTTTCCAAGAATTGTATTCAGAAAACAAAAAAACAAGATAATAAAGAGTTTTTTTTTTAATTTTTTCGACGCATTTATCCTTTTAAAAGACTCTGCTGCTGTGTTAATTTGGGAACAAAAATATATTGTTAAATCACCAAAAAGGTTTTACATGTCTCCATTAGTTAGCTCGAGGCTTAATTGTCACAAGGTTTTTTATGTTTGTACAAATACAAGTGCAAAACAAGAGCACATATATTAGCTAAGGTAAAAAATCTGCTGACAAAATGACCGCTTTAGTCAAGAAATATGTCCGCGACCGTTCCTGTTGTACGTTTTATTGTTGGCATGAACAAAACACAGCTATAACTTTTAATTAAATCATTAATTCTCCAAAAATCACTTAATTGTGTCAGGCTAATTATTATCAACAACGTAAAAATGTACGAGGGACAAACCGTTAGTATTTAAATGAGTGCAGCCACTGAAGGTGGATATGAGCTATTATCTCCAATTCCGTTGAACCTCCATCGATTTTCATGAAAATTGGTGAGTGATTAGAGATTACCTTAAGCAACAAAAGTGACATGATGCCAAATTACAGTTTTACCCTCTAGTGGATGCCATCGACATCGACATTACCAGAAATCGACAGAGGGACAATTTTTAAGCAAAATTTTTTATACAAAGTTATTAAAACAAATCAATACTTTTTGAACTATAACAGATCAAACATTTAAATTTTTCGTGAAAAAATGCATGTTTTAAAGCGGTTTCTCATAAATAACTCAAAAACTATGTTTTTGGTACATTCCATGTCAAATCACTCAGGCAGAAAATTTTGGATCTCCGATTTGTCTGAAAATTGGTATATAGCTTCTGCGGGACGTAAAAATAAGATATTTAAGGTCAAAAATCTTCTTCTTTATTTCTCAAAATGTTATTTTATGCGATTTTACAGTGATTTGGTGTTTATTTAAACAAATTTGCATTTTCTGTCGTAAAGTATCAATGAAAAACATAATATTTTAATAGAAAGGACTCAAAAACGTCATTATATGGCATTATGACAAGTTATTTTGAATTAAAACAAGTTTTTGATCAAATTTTATACTGTAAAAAACGTTAAAATAACGTTTTTTACATTTTCCTTCATTCCCAAAATACGTCATCATCGATTTGGCTGAAAATTTGCCCACAGATAGCCAAAAGATAGGACTTTAAGTGGTTAGAAGATTTGCATTATATTACAATACCAAAAAAGTTACGTGCAGTAATATCAGACTCAAAAGTATATATTAGTTCAGTCGGGATAGCATTTGACGTTGAATGCCGAGAAGCCCAAAATTTTATTTTTCTGATCTTTAGGGGAGTCAATAGTAGCCTAAATTTAAAATCACGAATGAATTCCTCCGTTATGTTAGCCGCCATCTTGATTTTAAAGGAGAACCTGTTTTGCTCAATATCTCCGCCATTTTTAACTTTTTGACAAAAATGGTAGGAACTGAAATTGTTCCAAATAAATCGTATTTACAATTACTACAATTTCTTTTTAACAATTTTTGTCGTGAGGTCGATATTTTCGAGTTAATTTTACTTACAGTAAACGCCTATATTTTTGACTATAATATTGCATGTAACTTTTTTGGTATTGTAATATAATTCAAATCCTTCTCACCACTTAAAGTCCTATGTTTTGTCTATCTGTGGGCAAATTTTTAGCCAAATCGGTTATGATGTATTTTGAGAATGGAGAAAAATGTAAAAAACGGTATTTTAACGTTTTCTACACTATAAAATTTGGTCAAAAGCTTGTTTTGAATTAAAGTAACTTGTTATAATGCATACAATGACATTTTTGAGTCTCTTCTATTAAAATATTATGTTTTTTATTTATACTTTACGAGAGCAAATGGAAATTTGTATAAATAAACACCAAATCACTGTAAAATCGCATAAAATAATATTTTGAGAAAAAAAAGAAGAAGATTTTTTGACCTTAAATATCTTATTTTTACGTCCCGCAGAAGCTATATACCAATTTTCAGACAAATCGGAGGTCCAAAATTTTTTTTGCTCCAAAATTGAGTGATTTGAAATGGAATGACCCTTTTACAAAAAAGTTATTATTGTCAAAATTGAAACAAAAAAAAAACAAATAAATTGCTCACCCAAAAAAACTTTTAATTAGGTATGCTTTTTCTCATGAGCATCTTTCAATGCGTCACAGTTTTTCGATTTCATTCTAACGCATTAAATTGTATGTGACAGAAAAAAACGCACGTCGGTGATTACATTTCATCGGTGACATTTATAACATTTATTCTAGTTTTCAATAGATGGCGCTATAATCGAAAAAAATTGTTTACGAATTATATAATATATCTAAGAATATAATATGTACAATTTATAAGACTATACAAAGCAAAGAAAATACCGTTTTATCAATGCAATAAACACAATTCAGTTGTTTTTATGCCAAATTGCAAATAAAATATGACAACTGTCAGATTTAACTAAAATGTCATGTCACTAAAATGTATATTATCACGGACTTTTTTCTATCATTTGTGACGCACCGAAAAATGCTCATGAAAAGAAGCATATTCAGATTTAGGTAATTGAATGTATTCAACAGGTAATTGATTGCATTTTTTTGGCGAGTACTAAAATCCGAGTATTTAAGCTTAAATAACGCGAACACGATGCGTTTTATAAAATATACATACTGTTATGCTCTACTTTATCTCTTTTATTCGATTGATTAGAAAATTCTTAATTTAATTAATTACTCAATTATTTAAAAAAAAAAATAAAACGGGATAATACCCGAAGGTTGGCTGTATACCATCTAGTTAAATAAAATTAACATGAAGTAAAACTCCCTAGTGTAGTTGGTATATTTAATAAAAATTATAAAAATTTTTTAAAAATCCAAACGGATTACGTTCAAAACGTTTTCGGACTTATCAGTCCATCATCAGTGAACCTAAAAGTAAGTAATCTCACTTAGTAAAACTGAAAAGGGTGAAATTTTGAATGTTAAAAATTGAAAAGTGTGGTTACGATTACTTACTCTCTGTCCTTGCTAAATAGCCACAATGCCAAACACTGGTCAAGATGAATGTTCTAACTACATGGTGAAATCTGATCTACAATTTGGCTTACGTTGGATGCCAACGGATTAGTACTAGGTACATGATGCTCTACTCCATTAATTAAGAGATTTTTTTTATTATTAGGTCTACATTGAACTACGTTTAGTCTGTCAATGATTTAGAAGGAAGTTGAAATACTTCAAATGTCAGTAACATTGACATCCAGGAAAGGGAATTTTTAAGGTATTAACCAAGGTCAAGATCCAATGTGGTTATGGAAATTTAAGTTTAAGACTGTGTTGGAATTTTAATTTTTAATATTAGAATTTAAATTTACTATTTTTATAAAAATATTACAACCATTACTATAAACCTGACTATAAAATTAAATTTGATCGAACTTATTGTCATAATATGATAATGAAAACAAAATGTAAGATAGAATTATTGGTTAATGAAAGTTAATAATTTTTGGCCTAAAATAGCCTTGTGGGTGAAAGTTAAAACGTTGAAGTGATACAACAGTTGTTTAGTGTGTATAGAAATATAAATTTGTTAACTGTAATGTTGGTTGTATAAGTCTAGTAAGATATTGATTCTGTATGAAATTAACTATTTAAAAAAATTGGTGAGAATTGAGGTAGCTGATATAAGATTGTTAAGTGAAAAATATAAATAATTGACTGAATGTGAAAATGTGTTAGTTATACTCAAAAATATAGGAAATATAACCTTATGCATAGAAAAGAAAATGGAATTATTTGATTGTTAAATTAAAACGAAGTTGATAAAATGTGTAAATGAACAAAAGATTCAAAAGAAGTGCGTCAACCGGATGCACAAGACACAAACTGTATTTGGAAAATAATTAAAAGTTAAAAATAGTAAAATAAGAATAAAGTTGTAAAGTTAGAGATTAGAGTGGCTAGAAAGTTAAATGCAACATATTAAAATTTTGAATTTTTAAGAAAAAAATTTTTTAAAAATGAAAAATAAAAAGAAAAAGAAAAATAAAATAAAAAGGAAAAAGGACCTGTATGAAAAAGAAGAATTAAATGAATAGCGTAGTAAAACATTTTGGAAAAGACCAACGAACGAAGTAAAGACCCAAGCGGCGAATAGACAAATAGATAAGGTCAATGATTTATGAAGGGAAAGTAGGGTGAGAAAATGGCAAAGGGTGAATTAGTTGTGTTGGTGTTACTGGGGGTTGTAGAGTAAATGATTAGTATGAAAGGAGATTTTGGAAATAGAAGGAAGTGAAGTATGAAAAAGAATGAAAAAGAAGGTTAAGTTAAAGGTTTTATGGGTGAGGTCAGGAAAGTTGCTAAGTGTGAAGGATAAATTGAAAAAACAAGTAATTTAGGAAAACAGTTGACGGTGAATGGGAGTAAAATTGCGATTAAGGGAGGTTTGTCTATTCACACAATTGGGACTGGACCTCAAGTCTCGGATAATCTCCAAATCCTCATACAAGTCCAAACGGAGTGTGTTTTTCTGCTGTATATTGTGCACCAACTGGACACCCTCAGGAATCTTAAGTTCATGTCTATTGACTTTAAGGTGATGTGAGAAAGAGGAAGTAGTATCTCTCTTACTATGTTCTAGGGATCTGGTGGCAAGAGATCTACAAGTTCTACCGATGTAGGTAGCATCACAATCTGAACAAGAGAGTTTATATACACCACTACGGTTCATGTAGTTGATTGGATCCTTAGTATTGGTCAAACTCTTGTTAAGGGTGTTATTAACTTTAAAAGAAATTTTTGTATTATCACAGGAGTTGGTAATAATGTATTTAACTCTTTCAGATAGATTAGGGTTATGGAAAGGCAATGAAGCATAAATCGGAGTTGTTGTAGATGAAGTAGAAGAAAAAGCTGACTGTTGAAGTAATCTGAGCTCTCTTTTATGTTGGAGTTTATTGATGATATCAGGGTCATAACCATTGTTTATAGCAATCTGTTTAATGATGTTTAATTCTTTGTTAAATTCTGTAGATGAAAGAGGAATAGAATTTAATCTGTGGATAAAACTACGGAATGAAGAAAGTTTGTGGGAAAGAGGATGATTAGATGATGAATGAATTACCTGATCTGTTTGAGTGGGTTTACGGTAGATCCCAAAGTTGAAATGGTCATCTAGTCTGGTGATAGAAAGGTCTAAGAAATTAATGGAGTTAGAAGTTTCTAGTTCCATAGTGAAAGTGATTTTTGGATGAATTTGATTTATTTTATGAAGTAAATTCTGTGCTGAGTTGGAATCGCCTGAGATAAGAAGTAAACAATCATCTACATAACGGAACCAGTGTAAAATCTCAGTATTTTTTATGATATAGTTGGATTCTAAATGATCCATAAAAACATCAGCTAGGAACGGGGATAAGCAACTACCCATTGCTAGACCATCAGGTTGTTGGTAAAAGTTGTTATTGAAAACAAAGTAATCTTGAGATAGACAAATTTTGAGAATGTTTATGATAGACGAAGTGGTATTAGGGGTGATAAGAGTTATTTAAAAGAAGTGAGTTAACCAGACTAATAGATTCATGTTTGGGTACTGAGGTAAATAAATTGCTAACATCAAAGGAAAGCATAGTAATATTCGGATTAAGATTAATAAGTTGAAGTTTCAACTAATTGGCGAGAATTCAAAACTGTAAATTGGGGAGTGAAGTTTATGAAGTTCTTGATAATTTTTAGAATGAATTTAGATAAAATAAAACTATATCATAAAAAATACTGGGATTTTACACTGGTTCCGTTATGTAGATGATTGTTTACTTCTTATCTCAGGCGATTCCAACTCAGCACAGAATTTACTTCATAAAATAAATCAAATTCATCCAAAAATCACTTTCACTATGGAACTAGAAACTTCTAACTCCATTAATTTCTTAGACCTTTCTATCACCAGACTAGATGACCATTTCAACTTTGGGATCTACCGTAAACCCACTCAAACAGATCAGGTAATTCATTCATCATCTAATCATCCTCTTTCCCACAAACTTTCTTCATTCCGTAGTTTTATCCACAGAATAAATTCTATTCCTCTTTCATCTACAGAATTTAACAAAGAATTAAACATCATTAAACAGATTGCTATAAACAATGGTTATGACCCTGATATCATCAATAAACTCCAAAATAAAAGAGAGCTCAGATTACTTCAACAGTCAGCTTTTTCTTCTACTTCATCTACAACAACTCCGATTTATGCTTCATTGCCTTTCCATAACCCTAATCTATCTGAAAGAGTTAAGTACATTATTACCAACTCCTGTGATAATATAAAAATTTCTTTTAAAGTTATTAACACCCTTAACAAGAGTTTGACCAATACTAAGGATCCAATCAACTACATGAACCGTAGTGGTGTATATAAACTCTCTTGCTCAGATTGTGATGCTACCTACATCGGTAGAACTTGTAGATCTCTTGCCACCAGATCCCTAGAACATAGTAAGAGAGATACTACTTCCTCTTTCTCACAACACCTTAAAGTCAATAGACATGAACTTAAGATTCCTGAGGGTGTCCAGTTGGTGCACAATATACAGCAGAAAAACACACTCCGATTGGACTTGTATGAGGATTTGGAGATTATCCGAGACTTGAGGTCCAGTCCCAATTGTGTGAATAGACAAACCTCCCTTAATCGCAATTTTACTCCCATTCACCGTCAACTTTTTTCCTAAATTACTTGTTTTTTCAATTTATCCTTCACACTTAGCAACTTTCCTGACCTCACCCATAAAACCTTTAACTTAACCTTCTTTTTCATTCTTTTTCATACTTCACTTCCTTCTATTTCCAAAATCTCCTTTCATACTAATCATTTACTCTACAACCCCCAGTAACACCAACACAACTAATTCACCCTTTGCCATTTTCTCACCCTACTTTCCCTTCATAAATCATTGACCTTATCTATTTGTCTATTCGCCGCTTGGGTCTTTACTTCGTTCGTTGGTCTTTTCCAAAATGTTTTACTACGCTATTCATTTAATTCTTCTTTTTCATACAGGTCCTTTTTCCTTTTTATTTTATTTTTCTTTTTCTTTTTATTTTTCATTTTTAAAAATTTTTTTCTTAAAAATTCAAAATTTTAATATGTTGCATTTAACTTTCTAGCCACTCTAATCTCTAACTTTACAAATTTATTCTTATTTTACTATTTTTAACTTTTAATTATTTTCCAAATACAGTTTGTGTCTTGTGCATCCGGTTGACGCACTTCTTTTGAATCTTTTGTTCATTTACACATTTTATCAACTTCGTTTTAATTTAACAATCAAATAATTCCATTTTCTTTTCTGTGCATAAGGTTATATTTCCTATATTTTTGACTATAACTAACACATTTTCACATTCAGTCAATTATTTATATTTTTCACTTAACAATCTTATATCAGTTACCTCAATTCTCACCAATTTTTTTAAATAGTTAATTTCATACAGAATCAATATCTTACTAGACTTATACAACCAACATTACAGTTAACAAATTTATATTTCTATACACACTAAACAACTGTTGTATCACTTCAACGTTTTAACTTTCACCCACAAGGCTATTTTAGGCCAAAAATTATTAACTTTCATTAACCAATAATTCTGTCTTACATTTTGTTTTCATTATCATATTATGACAATAAGTTCGATCAAATTTAATTTTATAGTCAGGTTTATAGTAATGGTTGTAATATTTTTATAAAAATAGTAAATTTAAATTCTAATATTAAAAATTAAAATTCCAACACAGTCTTAAACTTAAATTTCCGTAACCACATTGGATCTTGACCTTGGTTAATACCTTAAAAATTCCCTTTCCTGGATGTCAATGTTACTGACATTTGAAGTATTTCAACTTCCTTCTAAATCATTGACAGACTAAACGTAGTTCAATGTAGACCTAATAATAAAAAAAAATCTCTTAATTAATGGAGTAGAGCATCATGTACCTAGTACTAATCCGTTGGCATCCAATGTAAGCCAAATTGTAGATCAGATTTCACCATGTAGTTAGAACATTCATCTTGACCAGTGTTTGGCATTGTGGCTATTTAGCAAGGACAGAGAGTAAGTAATCGTAACCACACTTTTCAATTTTTAACATTCAAAATTTCACCCTTTTCAGTTTTACTAAGTGAGATTACTTACTTTTAGGTTCACTGATGATGGACTGATAAGTCCGAAAACGTTTTGAACGTAATCCGTTTGCATTTTTAAAAATTTTTTAGAATTTTTAATAAATATACCAACTACACTAGGGAGTTTTACTTCATGTTAATTTTATTCAATTATTTTAATTTCTGCCTATGTAAAAACAAAACCAAATTCCAATTAAATTTTCTAATAAACTTTATTCTCAGGGCTAATTTTGCATTCGACGCAATACCTTTGATTTGTGGCTTCTAGTATCTCTAGTTGTTTACTCCTTCCAGGATAAAGCAGGGAAATTAAACACATTTAATATCAAATAAATGTAATCTATTATTATTTATCCAATATGCTGTATAAATAAGATTTGAAAAAAATGTTAAAATCTAAATTTGTTGCAACAATTTCTTACTTAATAAATCAATCTTTAATTCTGATGTCTCCTTGTTTTAACAAAAAAAAATTATTTAAATAAATTATTGTTTATTCATACTAAATTGAATAAAATTTACTTTTCTCTTTTTGAATTGATAACTTAAAGTTGGAATGACTAACTGAGTTATAGAACTGTTCAATGCAAACAAAATGAGCATATATGGTGTGGATATAAAAGTTCTCTCCATTTCGACAAATGATTTGACTAAACTTTTTGTTTCTTCACTCCTTCTTTTCACAGATTTCGTTGTCCTTGATTCTCCCACACGTACTCTTTTGATGTTGCGAAAAGGTCTCTCTCGTCCAAACTGCTTCAAAAAACAAACAAAACCAGGACTCGCTCGAAATCTCCACTCAGTTTTCTCCTTGCTCGATATCTTGTGCAAATAGATACCAATCAGCTACTCGTTCTAGATAGAACAAAGGAATCTTCCTCGGACACAGGAAAATTTTACTTCTCAACCGGTCAACAATTTAGTTTCAACTTCATTCTGCTCGCAAAGGCCGATTTCACCACTTTACACTGACTTCTCACTTTTCCAAAACTGGACTGCTCTCTCCCGATATTTATCACACAGTGACCACCTTTTCTCTCTCAAATTCCGACTTCCCATTCTCATCCTTTCCATCGATCTTTCTCTACCAATCAAAAACAACCTCTCTACCCAAACATCCATACTTTCCTTATAGAACTTTACCAACTTAATTTGTATCCAACTTTCCATTTTGTTAAAATTCTAAGAGACATCAAATTACTATCGTTTTTTCAAAAAACTAAACAAAAGCCCTTACATTGTAAACTCAATAAAATTTGTTTATCGATTAAACCTTCTACGAATTATTTACAAAAATCCTCTTGATGTTCACAAAACGAAATAACATGCACTTTCCAATATTTTCGAACCATTGTCTGTAAATCCTTTCAAAAAACCCATTAACGAAAACCACATTAACGAGTTCACCTTCCCCGAAAAAGCACTGTTTATTAACTAAATTAGACTCTATACAATTTTTGGTCATATACAGGGTGAAGAAAATCTATGATCTCGTGGTCTCTGATATAAATTTATTTTCTGAATTTTTCCAAAAAAACAATTCTACAACAATATATACTTACTAAAAACTTGTCAAAGTACTCAGAAATATATATCAAATGGGAACAAGAAAAAGATGATATAGCTCTTCAAAGTTAAATCAAAAAATAAAGTGAAACGTACGTCGATGTGTAGTATCTGTGGTAGTATCCTCGATACGTACTGTCAGAGTGTCAGTGGTAATAATTAGGAAGTGGCTACTATACCGTGAACGTATTAGTATGAGAGATAGTGTCAAATTTTTACGGTGATTTTAGCACGGATTCTATGAATTTGGAAGATAGTACTTGTTTGATAACGAAAATGTCTGTCAGATGGCGCGACTTCGGGGCTTTTAGGCAAGATAAAATTGAAAGTAGATGGAAAAACCCTAGAACTTATAAATATGTGAAATATTTATCTTCGTGCCTTACATCCATAACGGCCTAGTGGTTAGAAATCCTGGATCCTGTCTTTCACCCAGGCCAGTCGGCGTCGGAAATCCTTTTTGTTTTTAAAATTGACGTTTTGATTTGAAAAATAATTCGTTTTATAATACCACGTTTTTATTATTTGTACGACACAATATAAAAAAGTATTATAAAAACAATTATTTTTCAAATCAAAATGTCAATTTTAAAAACAAAAAATATTTCCGACGCCGGGAATCGAACCTGACTCGCCTGGGTGAAAGCCAGGAGCCAGGTATTCTAACCATTAGGCCATTATGGATGTAAGGCACTGAGATAAATATTTGACGTATAAGTTGTAGGGTTTTTCCATCTAAAGCCATGGGCCTCTAAGGCCTTTAGTGCTATTGTATATATATATTTTTCCATCTACTTTCATATTTTATCTATTCTTGCCTAAAAGCCCCGGTTTTGAGTTAGCTGACATATCATTTGTTAATAAGCTTTGGTTGTTACTGACTATAAAAATAACAGCCATGCTAAAATGCTCCGGTCTAACTTGATGCTACCTCCCGGACTATATTTTACAAAGTTATTTTATTGAAGTGTTTAATATTTTTCCACTATTGGGGAGATGGATGTGTAATAATTGTATTTATTAAATGTGGTTATATTAATATGTAAATATTGATCTGATAATACGTGGTAATTATTAGGAAATGGCTGTTATCCCGTGAACGTATTTTATAAAGTTATTTTATTAAAATATTTAATCTTTTTCCAGTATTGAGGATATTGATTACCTCGACATTAAACATAAAGATAAGATCTATAAAGCTAAATATAAAACAGTAACAAATAAATTAAGAAACGGTCACAACCAAAAAGTTAATATTGTTAAGAAGATTTGTGAATTACATAAATAAATCATTAATCTTTTGAATATATAGTACCTTTGGGAAAACAGTGATACAAGTGCAAATTTTTCACAAATTGAGTTATCAACACTACGATACTATTAATACTGGTCTTTGCCTGGGGACCAAAAGTCAGTATTACAACTATTCCTTTATTTAACTGAGATATATTTATTTTTTATAAATATAAAACTAAATCAACTTTATTCACAAATAAATAAAACTTTATTGATTTATAAAACCAAATAAACAAAAATGCAAATAAACCAATAAACTGTCACTCTTTGCCTTATCCCTATGCGGGGTCGGTTTCCCCAATTGCATTTCTCCACAAAGCCTTGGGTCATATCTAGACTTAGGCAAATATGCAAATAAAAAGGTATTAAATATGCGCATAAATATGCAGTGTTTTACTCAAAAATATGCAAGTTTATCCAGAAAATATGCATGTAATAAAAAATATTTAAAATATTTTTTAATTTAAAAAAACGATATTCTAATTATGGTACAAAAAAATTTTTGAAACAAAAATATAAATCTGGCTTCTATCTGAATACATAGAAAAACTTCTTTCGACATCAAGTGATGTAACTGGGACATTTTTCAAATTCACCATAATAGTTGGTTAATATTTACTTGAACCAAAAATGTCTCGCTAATATTTGAACCGCTCAGAAAGAACCTGGTAACCCCTATTTTTTCCATGGTTGTTTAAATTTTTGAAAAGTTTACTTTCCAATATGTATTACTTTTAACGTTTTAACACAATGATTCTAATTCTTTTATTAAAAATGTACTGTCTAACAATGATAATTTGGAGGAATCCAATGAGGTAATAGTTTTCTGAGAAAAACTGTAGTTTGATTTTATGAATCACACTGAACTGTTTATTTTCGGCATTTTCAAAGTACCACAATTACAGAGACAGGTGTTCACGGCTTATTTTACAACAAAAGTTAAAAAGACCGTCAAAGTAAAAATGTATACCTAGAGATATAAACTGGCAGATTTTGGAATTTTGGTCTTTTATTAGTTACGATACCAAAAATTTTGATACCAAGAGATTATAAAACAAAATAAATATTGAGATGTATAAACATTTTCAATTTCTTTGCAACACGAAAATGCAGCAGCTGCATAATACTCTCTGGTTAAATCACAGAGTGCACGAAGAGTCTATAGCAGTTTCGGAGGTTTTTTCCTCCTCCTCAGTAGTCCCATATCCTCTTCTCTCCGATTTCCCCAGGCATTACACTTTGGGCCTTTCCTAATTGCAAAGAACGAAATGCCACGGATGAACTAGAGCCATCTACCGAAAAACAAAGTAAGTTATCAATCGAAGTAGCACAGAAAACGACAATAAATATCGTTCCCATGCCACCAGATTGACAACAGGTGGAATACTTTCTTTGGATACAACCTCCCGAGATTTTCAAAAATTATAAATCATACAGGATGCCGAGGAAAGTAAGATGAGAGAATTCTAAATAATTCACAATTCGCAGTGTATAAAAGTTCCAACAGGAAAGATTTCTTTGCAACACGAAAATACAGCAGCTGCATAATACTCTGGTTAAATCTGAGAGTGCAGAAAGAGTCTATACCTCGGCATCCTGTATGATTTATAATTTTTGAAAATCTCGGGAGGTTGTAAACAAAGAAAGTATTCCACCTGTTGTCAATCTGGTAGCATGGGAACGATATTTATTGTCGTTTTCTGTCCTACTTCGATTGATAACTTACTTTGTTTAAATATTGAGATTTCCAAGCTATTTGTCACATGAATATAAAAATACATATACAGGGTGAGACACCCTATATATTTTTTTATATTTATATTCCCCTCATAATTCTTGTTCATATAATATATGGTTTTGCATTACTATACAGAGTATTTAAGTTATGACCATTTTTATTTCGAAATCACTATAAGATTAACACCCTGTATATAAAGAAGTAATTCGTAGACAATAATTTGTTTTATGTAATAAGATAAACAATATACTGTAGTTTTTAAATTAAGTCCAATTCACATCATTGACGAATATTTGTATACAGGGTGACCTACAAAACCAAATTACGATTTTCTCTATTTTTTTTAAATGGATCACCCTATATTTTATTTTTCAACATTATTGTATTTAATATACTTTTTCATTTTTATATAGCATTCCCTATATCTAAACTGATTACTTTCCAAAATATTTTTAGTTTTCTTCAAATTTCGGGAATACATTCAATTTTTCTATTAGAAATAAGTTAGTATTGAGTGATAATTAAACAAAATTATTTTTATTAGATAAATAACTAACACAAAATATAAACCATAGCAATTTGCAGTGAATATACCAAAAATGTGATATTAAGAAATTATCATATTTCCCTAATATACAAGAATCGTAAAATTCCTACAAAAAAAAATTTTGTATTGTACATAATAATATAACAAGATTATTTTTATTCAATAAATAACTTACATGAAACATAAATCAAAACAATATACAACTGATGTAACAGTTTTTAGATTGGTATATCAACAGCATTATAAGCCAATAATTTTTTAGTAGAACATTCATTTTTATAAGCACTTTTAAACTACAAAACAAAATTAAGATTTTCTCAATTTTTTTTTAATAGATCACCCTATATTTTATTTTTTTTTAAATATTGTATTTATGATACTCTTTCGTTTTTATACAGCATCTTCTATACCTAAACTTATTAGTTTCTGAGATATTTTTAGTTTTCTTCATTTGCCGGGAATACATTCAATTCTTATAAATATAAATAACTTAACAAATAAGTATTATGTAATAATATAACAAATATTTTCATTCAATAAATAACTAACAAAAAAATAATAAACCATAACAAAATTTAATGAATGTACCAATTAATGTGATGTTAAGGATTTAAGTCTAAAGTAAATGTTGAAAATGAGCACTTTCAACGTCTATGCCATTTTGTAACCGATATTCAAATGACCGAGCCACATTTCTAACATTTTTGTAATGGTAGGGGAGCAAAGTATGCTAAATGTGCAGTCACTCAAGCGCTTTGGAGACCTATTGGGTTGTGAAGAGTAGGTCCTAAAACCAAAAAAAGTTGAGTAAAATTTTCCATTTTAGTGGGCGCTTGTCATTTTTTAATTTAAATTTCCATTTCCAACAACCGTCTTTCCCGATTATAACGCCATCTATCCATAAATCGAAAAAATGTTTCGAATAAAAGTTACTTATTTTTACGTAAGGAATCCAAATCTGCAATAAAAAATGGGGGTTCCTATTTAAGATTTTAAAGTAACCCCCCACTCCATCTCCATGGGGGTCGTGTTTGGTGCCATTCGATAGATTTTTCAAAAATATTGAGTAAGTGTATTTTACAGTTTTTCAATCTGATGTTTATTTCGCGAAATATCGCGGGATTCGTATTTAAAATATTAAATTTACCCCTCACCCCTCTCCGTGCAAAGTCGTGTTTGGTATCATTCGATGCATTTTTAAAAAATATTGAGCACATATTTTTTAGTTTTTCGATCTGTCATTCATTTCGCGAAATATTCGCACTTTTCTTGTGAAACTTTGGGACTCATCCATTTCCTTACGCCCGGCTCAAATCGTCAGATTTTCGAAATATACAATCTTTTGCATGTAATTAGCTTACCTTATCTTAATCTAACAATTTTGAGTTGTTTTAAGGACAGATTTTTTTTCGGGCCCCCCTTAACGAACTCCCCTGTCTTAAGAGCCAATATATGGTAGAGGTACCTCTGCAGGGTACCAGGTTTCTCCCCATATGCTAATCTGACGCGCTCGAGTAACTGCAAAAATCCCCGCTTGGGCTCCCCTACCATAATATTACCGTCAATATTATTAAAAGCTTCTTTTATTCTATTTTTCATATCGTCAAGCGTTGTTGAATGCTTCTGGTATACAAGGTTTTTTATATAGCCCCACTTGAAAAAAATCAATTTTGGTAGAACTGGAGCACCGTCGTATAAAAACCTCAACCGTCAAAAAATGTGGACCAATCACATAATCTCTAACAATATCACCTTAAACATTTATAGATCACCTAGTTTGAGTGTTAACAAAGTAGGGAATTCTTGATGCATATTTATGAAATTTAATATGAAAATTATATTATTATTAACTGCGGGTCACAATCTGCAATTAGGAATGTGTTACTAAAAACTTCTTGGCTTAGAATGCTGTTGATATAATAATCTAAAAACTATTAAATTAGTTGTATATTGTTTTGATTTATGTTTTGTGTGAGTTGTTTATTAAATAAAAATAATCTCATAGAGATTTCGAAATAAAAATGGTCATAGCTTGTTAAATACTCTGTATAGTAATGCAAAACCCTATATTATATGAACAAGAATTATTAGGGGAATATAAATATGAAAAAATATATAGGGTGTCCCGGTTAAAAAATTATATATTTGATATACCACGCTGTTATTGATCACCCTGTAGAAATGGACATATTTTCCAAGCGTGGAGAATATCATTGTCTACATTTTTTCTCAATAACTTTTTTCGATATTCTATACCGTAATGGAATTATCGACCGATCCCGCACTAAAAACTCACCCTGTATGTATACAACCAAAATTTCAAATTACATACACTTTATGCACATTTATATAAAAATATGCAGAATTGGAGATTTTATGCATAATATGCAAAATATGCAATTTGCATATTTGCCTAAGTCTAGTCATATCAATGTTAATACCCTTTTCCAACATCTTCTCCCTTATCGTCTCCCCTCGGGTCTTCTTTGCTCTTCCTCTCCTACTCCTGCCAGGGATCTTCACTTCAGCTATTCTTCGTATTGGGTGATTAACGTCTCGACTTTGAACATGACTACAGTCGGAAAAATGAAAGAATACCCATGAACGAATATATAAAACACGCTGTATTTTCCTGTCACCGTGTCACAAAGAAAATTGCCCAGCGCAAGTACATGTAATAATAATTATTACATGTACTTGCGCTGGCCAATTTTTTGTATGACACGGTGACAGGAAAATACAGCGTGTTTTATATGTTCGTTCATGGGTATTCTTTCATTTTTCCGACTGTAAACTATCTTAACCTATGCTCTCTCATTTTGGCATCAATTGGTGCCACGCCTAGACTTCTTCTAATATACTCATTTCTAATTTTATCCTTCTTTTTCACTCCACTCATCCATCTAAGTATTCTCATTTCCGCCACATGCATTCGTTGTTCCTCTTTCTTTTTCACTGCCCAACATTCAGTTCCGTACATCAAAGCCGGTCTTATGGCTGTTTCATAGAATTTTCCCTTCAGCTTCATTGGAATTTTTCTATCACACAACACACCACTCGCTTCTTTCCACTTCATCCATCCAGCCCTAATTCCACTGCATACTTCTCCATCTATTTCTCCATTACTCTGTAATACCGATAATAGGTACTTAAAACTATTGCTTTTCACAATCATTTCACCATAAAAAGATATCATTTTATTTGTAGTAACTCCATCTTTAAATGAACATTCCAAATTATCTGTTTTTGTACTACTAAGTTTTAAACCTTTTTTCTCCAGAGCTTATCTTCACTGTTCCAGTTTTTATTCTAAGTCTCTTTCACTATTTCCTATTAACACTACATCATCAGCATACATTAGGCACCATGGAATGCTACCCTGTAGTTTCGCTGTTATCTGGTCCAAAACTAATGAGAATAAATAAGGACTAAGCACCGAGTCTTGGTACAATCCTACTTTCACCTGAAATTTATCAGTCTCTCCCACACCTGTCCTAACACTGGTCGTTACTCCATCATACATATCTTTCACAATCTTTACATATTCGCCAGGGACTCCTTTCTTATTGAGTGCCCACCACAGAATCTCTAGAGGAACTCTATCATATGCTTTCTTAAAATCAAAGAATACCATATGAGCGTTGGTCTCTTTATTCCTGTATTTTTCCATCAGTTGCCTTACAATGAAAATTGCATCTGTTGCTGATCTGCCCTGCATAAAGCCAAACTGATTCTCGGATATTTCGGTTTCTTCACGTATAAGTATATTAATTACTCTCTCTCTTATAATTTCATGGTGTGGCTAAGTAGTTTTATAGCCCTGTAGTTTGTACATTGTTGTATATCTCCCTTGATTCGGTAGACAGGTACTAATATACTGCTTCTCCATTCGTCTGGCATTTGTCCAACTTCCACAATTCTATTAAATAGACCTGATAGCCAACTTATTCCTGTCTCTCCCAATGCTCTCCATACTTCCCCAGGAATATCATCTGGTCTGACTGCTTTTTCCTTCTTTATTTTTTGAAGCGCTTGAGCCACTTCCTCGTTTTTTATTCTGGTAACCATTGCTGTTACTCTCTTCGTTAACTCCACAGGCTGTCTGTCAAATTTTTCATTTAATAAACTGTCAAAAAACTTTCTCCATCTCTTTTTGACATCCTTTTCAAGAATTAGTATTTTATTATTTTCACCTCGGATACATCTAATCTGATTAAAATCTCTTGCTTTCTTTGCTCTCTGTTTGGCTAGTTTATTACATTCCGTATTGTTTATTTTTGTTTAACTTATTGTGATTTCCATGGAAAAGCGGCTTAATTTTGCGATACTAGTTTCTGTCAGTTAAAAGGAGACCTAGTATAAAAAGTAATTCGTGAATAATTTCATGCATGGGAAAAGATAGCCTGAAAGAACTATATCGTTTTCACGAAAAGTTTTTTCCTACTTCTTAAACTACCTGACATCCTGAAGGACAAAGGGCCGGTTGTTCGAACGCTAATCAACAATGATCACTATCAAATATTTAATTACTGTCACCAAAACTGTCAATGTCAACTTTTATTGGGTTGCTGAAAACATAATTGATTAAAATTATGAGATTAGTTAATTAATTAACATAACAATTATTAACATAATTGATTAAGTAATTTCATATTATGTTTTCAGCAACCCAAACAAAGTTGACATTGACAGTTGGTGACAGTAATTAAATATTTGATAATGATCATTGTTGATTAGCTTTCGAACAACCGGCCCTAAGTGACATCCTAAACTAAATTTATATTTAAATTTAAAACTAGGACATAAGGCAGTGTGTTCTATACGATTATAAAAATAATGAGCCTCTAAAACTTATTAAATTAACGTTATTAGACTAGTAATTAATTTTTTCCAAGACGAAAAACTAAATGGTTATTAAAGCCGTAGCTCAGTGAAAAGTAATTCGCGGACATGAAAAATCCTTCTAAAGAAGTTGGAGCTTCCTAATATTTCTCCAAGATTTGTGAGTGGAAACTTTTTAATTAATCGTACTTAGTCCTTTTAATTCTGGTAATGGAAAGACACTGCAAAGTTTCGCTTTCCAGAAATTTGGGATGTCTTTATTCGCCGTCGGAGAAACTAATTATCTACAACTTTATTAATTATGCAAGATTGAAGAACTGCATGTCTAATAAAACTCGTAGCAAGGCAATGAACACTGGTTATCCGCTGGCAGTGAGAGAAGCAAACAGTTGCTGTAATATTGCTAAACTTTACCTAACTCATATTTAAGGTTGTCCCAAGTACTGGAAGATCACAGCCAGAAGAGTGTCTATCTTAAATGTAAATTGGAAAAGTTTGACATAAAATTACTGAAAACCTCACGAAAAATAATTACAAATTTACTCAGAACAGCAATCAAAATATTACAAAATGTCTTTACTTATTTTCTTTTACTGTATATTTAATTAAAACTGTAATCTAATCTGTAAAGATCAATAAGCAGTTTTTGCCTGACTTAAATTACTAATAAGAAAACTTAACTAAAAACCTACTGTTGTTCTGAAGCTATTTTCTTGTGGCATTTTTTATAATCAAGTATATTCAAATGGGAAATAAGCCACAATTTTACCTAAAAATGATTTTATTATATATAAAAACCTACTCTAGTGTAGCCAACGGTTTCTTCACTTCGAGGTAAACATGTGCAAGCAAGCAATTTGATTCAACCCGACCTGTGGGAGATGTCCACCCAATCGAAAAAGTACATTCGGGTGTAACAATTCATTGGGGCCAGGTGTTTTGATCCGAGTAAAAACAGGGATCACCCCACCTCGCTCCAATGCCCCAGGCCATCCATTCCCCCCCCCCATAGCACGCTGATGCCCGAGGGGGCCACAACTATCGTAGCCAATTGCTCTTCACAGTGGAATTCTGAGTAATAAGAAAATTTGGTGCCCTACTAAACGAATTCAAAACTAGGCCAGCGTGAAGCGCTCTATGCCTTTATCTTCTAATTACTTATCCGCGGAACTAAAAATTGCTTGCTTGGGCCCCAAGTCATTGTACCAAGCCCCACTGAGCTCAGTCCAATGGCTTGGTGCTCAAGTAATTTTTTGTTTTTGTTTTTTTGGGCTTGCGCCTTTTTGTCTATTTTTCTATGGGCTGACTTTACCTGATCGTGATGTTGGACCTACGCTTTGGTTACGTGTTTCTTCGGCACTTGGTGTTTTTCGAGCTACGAACTATCTACTATTACTTCCCAAGTAGCAATTTGTCGACGCGACAACGTTGTCTACCGCGTGGCAACGTTTTGTTACAACGTTGTTATTGCCTAGAAGACGACCCTATTCTGCACTAATTTGGTGGACGATTTTTGAGTTGTCTTGACGTTGCCTAGGCAACCTCCTATGAAGCAACATCGTTTCGTAAGCGTTGCATAAGACAACTGTCAGAGTCAGACTAGTTATGTTTTTTTACCTATATTTTTAACACCTGTATGGTGAATGCGAAAACCAAAATGGTAACTATTTTGACATCGTATTAGGTATTTAAATTTATATAAATACATAAAGGACTTAAACAAAATTACCTGATCTGAAATTTATAAACGCATCTCAGATTACCGTCAAATATGGATATTTCACCCTTAAAAAACACACGCGCTACTTTTTTACGACATTTTTGACAAAAAATATGCGAAGTTAAAAAAATCAAATTTTAATATAAAAGTCAAAATTTATGTTAAAGATGTTCTGTATAAATTTAATGTATTGATGGTGCTTTTAAAGGTATCAGAAAATGCCTGCATTTTTTATATTCTGTATTTTCATTTTCTTTACATCCCAAAAATCTTAAGTAAAACCAAAATGGTGCATTAAACAGTATTACCTTATTACTAAAAAAATAACTTATTACCAACCCTAGACCCATAAGACAACTTAGAAGTCCAATCGCCAACCAAGCCCGGCCGCGCTTACTATCCCAACCATTTTAGAACGCACCCTCTTATTGGGTGACAGAGAGGTCATGTGACCAGTGTCAAAAGTGTAGCATTCTCCTTAACAGCGTTGCCACATTTAGAAGATTTCTACTTTTTTGGTAGATTTTTGATATTTTTTAAAATATTCTAGTAGGTAATATTTTTTAGTAGATGGGGTGGCGATTGGGCTATGCTGGTCTATTACGCAATCGAATTTAAAGCGGACTGTATGGAAATAATAACAAAAAAATTCTTACCTTATTTTAACTGGTAGGTCGAGAAGTCTTCAGTTATTAGTAAGGTGAAGGAAGGAGGGAGAAAGGGTTAATTTATTTTTTACTATAACTGAAACCGGCGTTTTTTGGCGACACTTGATAACTACAGGAAACGACTTAACAATTCAATTTGTTCTTACTTACTGACGACCACGACTAGTTAGTACTAACGAAAGGTAATTAAAGAGAAAACAAAAAATTTAGTACAATATCTGGGCAAGAAAATAGGCCAGGTACTTCGAATGAAATAAATTTAATGAGGCCAAAACATCCTGCCCCCCCGAGTTTATTTTTAAAATAAACGAAAAATCAACGAAAACTAATTTAATTTTAATATGCTAAGTCTGCACATGAACCCATCACCCTAAACTAAAATTTTAACTATCAAATAAAATAAAAAAATCCTCTCCAGTTTATTGACTGGGTAGAGGACACAGTTTAACGACTGGGCGCATGTAACTACCGTGCTTGGTTCGCACTTTTACGATTCGAACAATCCCATCTTTTCCAGGATACAAAGTCTCTATGACTGCCAGAGGCCACTGTAAAGGTGGGATAGTTTCATTTTTTATTATAACTACCATTCCCTCTTTGGGAGGGTTCGAGTTAGTGTTCCATTTTAAACGAGACTGCATAGAAGACAAATATTCTGAATGCCATCTTTTCCAATAATGTTGAACAATGCAATCTAATAATTTATATCTTTTCAAAGTACTCATATTTTTATCAAGATCAATATCCATCGAGGGTAATGACACTAAAGGTTCTGTACATAAAAAATGCGATGGAGTCAGCGCGACTGGATTTTCAGGGTCGTTACTTTGAACACAAAGAGGACGCGAATTCAAAAGACACTCGATTTGTGTCAGAACAGTTAAAAATTCTTCGTAAGTAAGGATTTGATTCCCCACAACTCTATTTAAATGAAGTTTTACACTTTTTATATTGCTTTCCCAAATACCACCGAAGTGACTGCCATAAGGTACGTTCATTTTCCAAGAAATTTTGGTATTATTAAGTTCCTGTTGGAATGCATCTTTATAAGTTTTTGAAGTAGTTAATTGATATATTTCATCGAGGACTCTCTTGGCACCCACAAAATTTGTGCCATTATCTGAATATAAAACCTTACAATTTCCACGACGAGATAAAAATCTTTTGAAAGTGGCTAAGAAACAATCTGTAGAGAGCGAGGAGGCTAATTCAAGATGTATGGCTTTCGTACTTAGACAAACAAACAAACATACGTAAGCCTTTTGAGTTTTTACGCCACGATATTTTCCTATAGTAATGGAAAACGCACCAGTATAATCTACACCAGTGTGTAAAAAGGCTTTTGCCTGATTGACTCTTACGGCGGGTAAGTCAGCCATCATAGGATAGGTAGGTTTAGGATTAAGACGAAAACAACGATTACATCTCCAAATTCTATTTCTGATGGCCTGACGACTAGATAGTATCCAATAATTTGTTCTCAGAAGATTTTGCAACAAATACGCTCCAGCATGTAAATGCAATTTATGGAAATAATCTATTAACAAAATGGTTAAAGGATCGGCTTTGGGCAACAAAATCGGATGTTTTTGTTCAAAACTACATTGGGAGTTGGACAAACGTCCACCTACTCTAATTATTCCATTTTCAAACGACGTATGGAAGATTTTACAACGAGATTTTGAGAAAGGGCTTTATATTCTTCAGAAAAATGCTTTTGCTGGACAGCTCGAATTAATTCAATTTCTGCAATTTTTAAATCAAATAGAGATATCCGTTTATTTAAAGACAATTTTCTAAGAAATCTCAATACGTATACTGTGGAATTTAAAAGTTTCGACCAACTGGAAAAATATTCAATAAGAGTATACAGCGGAGAAATTACACGAGTGACATTACCAAAGAAGGTTTGTGATCTATATTCAGAATCACAAATCATAATTTCCTGTCCGTTGACAGACTGAATAGGCCAATATTCTGGCTCCAACAGTAACCAATTTGGACCAGTAAACCATGTGGAATGGTTGACTAACGAAGAAGGAAACAAACCTCGAGAGGCGCAATCAACAACATTTTCCTTTCCAGGAACAAAAAACCAATACTCTGACGGAACCATCTTATGAATTGTAACAACTCTATTTTGAACAAATATTTTGAGATTTTTCTCTGAGGACTTTATCCAATTTAATACAATCATGGAATCACTTAAGGCAAAAATTTTATCAATATTATGTCTAGGAGAATAAGTTTCAATAGCATGTGAAAGAAGCTTTGAGAGAAGAAGCGCTCCACAAAGCTCTAATCGAGGAAGAGTTATTTTAGACATTGGAGATACTTTAGATTGAGAGTACAGTAAAGTAACTTTAACTTGACCTGTACAATTAACAACCCTGGAATAAACAATGGCTGCGTATCCAGCAGCACTTGCGTCTGAAAATCCTACAAAAGACAACGACGAATTAGGTGTAACTGCTATATGGCGTGGAATTTGTATTTTGTATAGGACACGAAATTCATTTTGAAACTTTTCCCATGCTATTTCGATTTCTTTTGGTACGGTACTATCCCAATCTACCTTTAGAGTCCAAAGTTTCTTTATCCAAATTTTAAGCAAGAGGGTTATAGGAGATAGGAATCCCAAGGGATCAAACATACGAGCAACAAGTGAGAGCATGTTTCTTTTTGTACAACGGGTCGATGAGGGTATTTCTAACCCAAAACTAAAATTGTCACATTTTTCTTCCCATTGCAATCCTAACACTTTGGAGACTGACTTATCAAATTGTTTGGTTTTGACCAATTGAAGGGGTTCGGGGATTGTCGATAGTAGATCGTTCGAGTTCGACATCCATTTGGTTAATTTAAAACCACCTTTTTGAAACAAATTCACTAACTGAGTGTGTGTAACTATAGCTTCAGAAACATTTGGAAAACTGCTAATAAAATCGTCTACATACATATCTCTTAAAATTGGGATGATAGCATCAGGAAAACTTTTAGATTCGTCATTACATAATTGTTTTATTACCCTGAGACTAAGATATGGTGAGGCTTTTACTCCAAAAGTTAAAGTATTTAATTGGAAAATAGAAATAGGATCATTGGTATCAAATCTCCACAAAACTCTTTGAAACGAACAATGAGATTCAACCACTTTAACCTGCCTATACATTTGTTTCAAATCAGCGACAATTGCGATTGGAAAAAGACGAAAATTCAACAATATTGTGGTAGGATTATTTTGTAATTTTGGACCTTTATAAAGAATTTCATTTAATGACGGTCCTTTACTAGTTTTCATAGAGGCATCAAAGACTATTCTACAAGGAGTGGAAGGGCTATCTGATTTAAAAACACAATGATGGGGAATATAATACGACAACGAATCAATGGTTTGAATGGGAACTAAACTCATGTGCTTTTGGTCTAAATAGTCTTGAAAGATATCACAGTAAAGTTTTCTAAGTTTTGGGTTTGGTGCTAGGCGATTTTCTAAGGACAACAATCTATTTTTAGCAAGAACAAAAGAATCACCCAGTACATTAGGATCATTTTGGAACGGCAATGAAACTGTGTATCTACCATCTGCATCTCTACATACATTTTCTAAAAATAAATTTTCACAAATTTCATCTTCTGATGAACTATTAGTAACAGTGGGCAAATCCTCTAATTCATACATTCTTTCGACCAAGGAATCTAAATTCAACAAAGGGTTACAGACGAAAGACAAATATGTGTGGATTTTTTCAAAATTTGGTGCAGCTGAGCCCATGAATACATAACCTAAACTAGTCTCAATAGCTGATAGAGAATCTTCGCATGACACTCTATTACAACCAATGATATTTGAAAAGACAGATATGCCTAAAATACCATCTATCTTGCCAGGAAAAAAGAAATTCGGGTCAGCTAATTTCAAGTGTTCTATACTGTTAATACAGTCTTTGTCAACTGGTTGATCTGGCAACTTATTAGAGATTGTGTCTATAAGCAACACTTCTATAGGATATTGTATTTTTTTATCAAAATGGGAAAAGATAACAATGTTGGTTTTACCTACTATCGGGGTGGTTGATCCTCCTATACCAGAAACTGTCAAATTTAATTTCGAATAACTTAGGCCTAATTTTCGGGAACAATCAAAAGTAAGAAAATTAGCAGAAGAACCACTATCTAACAAAAATCTAACCTTGTGAGCACTACCCCATTTATCAACAACTTTAACCATTATTGTCCCAAACAGACTAACAGAACTCGATTCTGATTCATTTGGGATATTTTTAGAATGGCGGACATGTAAACTAGAAGGATTATCAGAAGAACCAGAGGTAGGCTCAGTACTAGTGGAGGGAAATGGAACATTCTCATTAGGCCGAGTAGTATTTGGCTTATGCAACTTGGAATGGTGCCTAGCTTTGCACACAACACAAGAAAATTTTGACGGACAATTGGATACTCGATGCTTTGAAGAAAAACAATTTAAACATAAATTATTTTCCTTCACTAATTTAAATCTGGATTCAAATGGTAGCCCTAAAAAGTGCTTACAGTCTTTAATTAAATGTGGGCCTTTTTTACAAACAACACAATCTATGGAGGAATACGTATTCTGTTCTTGCAAATGAAACGATTTGTTCGGTTTTTGAAACGAAAAATTATTTTTGGAATTCCTTGATCTATCATTTTTAATAAGAGATTTACTACGTTGGCGTAAAAATTTCAATAAATCATCATAAGCGGGTAAATCATTATTATTTCTTATTAAATCAAATGAATCTATGGTATCTTGTGGTAATTTTAACATAGCTAAATAAGTTAAAATATGATCATCTAAATTATCGAGATTTAATCGTTTTAGTGCAGAAACATTAGTATCAAACTTTTCCAAAAATATTTCCAAATATGATGGATTATTAGATTGCAAACCGCGAAAATTAACAATTCGATCCATATAGAGATTAAACAAATATTTTTTATCATTATATCTTTCAACAAGCATATTCCAAATAATGTCATAATTATTAGGAATGGGTTCTATTGAGCTACAGCTTTTCAAGGCTTTCCCGGAAATACAACTCAACAAATACTGTAGCTTATCGGACTTGGGATATTCTATTTTGTTATGAACAAATTGTTTGAAATTTTCATAGAAAACAGGCCACAGAGATATATCTTCACCATCAAACTTAACTAATTCAAATTTGGGCATTTTAATAGTAGAATTATTAGTACTATTGGGATTATTACTCAAAACAGCAGGTTTATTTATTAATAATGAAGCTAAATATTCAATATTGGAGTAGAGATCATAAAATGCATCTAAATGCGTATGGTATGCAACGCCAGCATCTGGCTCCATCTCTTGTTTTAATATAACGATATCTTGAACAATTTCCTCATATTCTGATAGAGTTTTTTCGAAAGTACTATATCTAACTGCAAAGTTACGCATTTTTGAGGCATTTTCTGGATCTTTTTCTAAGGCCGACCCGGCATCGTAACATAATTGAGCCCTACGAAAGATAGTTTCACGTTTAGAGCATAATCGCTCCAATTTTAGTTCGTTTTGACTTTTAGGCATGTTTAATAATAAATATTGAAATTCTTCCAAAAAATTATCAATGATGAAGAAATAAAATGGAACAAAACCCAAAATATGTCAAGAATAGTAGTTAGGTGTATATATTTTTTCAACAATTACTAAAATTTTATTAAACTAAATCCAAACAAATTATTTTTAGGTTTGCAAAATATCCAAATCAAATATATTTACTTAATCAAAATCGATTTCACTAAGCGATGGGTTCAGAAGCAAAAACACGAATTCAATGTTCCAACTATAGTCGACCGAAGAACAAGGTTTTTCGATACACGACAAAAAAAGGGTACACTACGATTTAATTAGATTTTAACACGACAAATATACTATACCGATTACAATTATAATTTTAAATAAATTTATCCAATGCGAAAAATACGATAGATCAGATCTTGAACCGGCAAAGCAACAACGAAATTGATTCAAGACGATCCGGCTCGAAGGACCAAACTTATGGGGTGGCGATTGGGCTATGCTGGTCTATTACGCAATCGAATTTAAAGAGGACTGTATGGAAATAATAACAAAAAAATTCTTACCTTATTTTAACTGGTAGGTCGAGAAGTCTTCAGTTATTAGTAAGGTGAAGGAAGGAGGGAGAAAGGGTTAATTTATTTTTTACTATAACTGAAACCGGCGTTTTTTGGCGACACTTGATAACTACAGGAAACGACTTAACAATTCAATTTGTTCTTACTTACTGACGACCACGACTAGTTAGTACTAACGAAAGGTAATTAAAGAGAAAACAAAAAATTTAGTACAATATCTGGGCAAGAAAATAGGCCAGGTACTTCGAATGAAATAAATTTAATGAGGCCAAAACAGTAGATTTTTGGTATATTTCAACATTTTGTTATGACTAAAATAAAATTTGCTTTTTAATAGTATTTACCCCATTTCTAAATTAATTTTCACACATTTGGTTACCATTTCCCAATCCGAAAATAAGACCGAAAATAAGATTCAGAATAAATAGGTCATTACCGAAAATAAGATTCAGGACGTAGATGATGAATATTACAGAGAAATGAAACTGGAAACTGGATTCTTGTGTAACAAACTTGCAGATTTCAAGTAACAGTGCAAGCAGTATTTCAGGTGTCATTGAAGAGTTCTGGCATTCGGTGAGCCTATTACAAGCTAACGATGGAAAACTAAAATATCTAAACATATGTAACTTTGCAAAACACAAAATGTTGTGTTCACGTGTTTCTAATGTTAAATGCGAAACAATTGTTTGAAGAATTTGATCCAGACATGCAGCTGTTAAAATTAGTGGATGACAAAATATTCTAGTTGTTAAATGTACCTATTCATTTTTTTCGAATCATGAGGAAACTATAATAAGTATTTTTGAAAAATTTAAACGCAGAATGAAAGACTGCATTATTTAGAAAAACCAAAACGTTTCTTTTGAATGAGATATTTGGAATTAAAATGACACTACATTTTGTCTTTTTTTCACCCCTGTAACTTATTAAAATAAACATTATAGAAGTTTTCAGGGACTTTCGGTCCTCGGTAATAACGTAATCTTTCTTTCTGCGTTTAAATTTTTCAAAATACTTATTAGTTTTCTCAGGATTCGCAAAAAATGAAAACATTTAAAATACATTGAACATTTTAACGGGCGACATTTTGCGCCTATCCCCTTAAGTTAGCTGTTGTTTTTATTATCAAAAATCCCAAATATATCCCAAAAATCCTTAAGTATATTTTAGTTTTTGATTTAGTAGATTTTAGCTAAAAATGGTAATTAAAAGTTGTTTTTTTGGAATAATTAGGTTTCCAATTTTTTGGAATTCCTCTTGGGACAGTTAAGACGGATATGCAGATTACTGTATAAGTATACTGTATTTACATGGCCTAAAAAGAAACTACTGATTTTGTGAAAGCAAAACTACTGAAAGAGTAAAAACTGACCTGGCAACCCCGTCTAGCAAAGCTGATACAAAGATTGAAAGATTAAGGTTATCAAATCTACTGATAAAACAGTGGACAATGGAATGGAAACCAGCTATTAAAAAAACAAACAAACAGGTTGTTAAATAAATCGAAAATTTCCAGCAAAATAAAACATATAATAATAAGAAAAAAATAAGGTTATAAAGTAAATTCTTTTTCTCCTTCTGAAGTTGCCGCAAAGGTGTCACACACCTAGAACAACACCTAGGGTCGTGACAGACAACTTCAGAGTCGGCCAGGGCGTAAATTAGTTTAGCATTATAACGTTTTTAAGTCGTTGTGATTGTTGAAAAAACTGAACTGTGATATGTAGTTGTCACAATGGTAATAAATTTGTTGCCCGTGTAACTAAAGGTATTACTTAAAGTTGTAACATCGCAATGTCAGTCGGGATAGGGGACGTTGGCCGAAACAACTTAAAATGCTCTCGGGCAACGTTATATACAGTGCATTTGTTTGTACTGACAACCAATGCGTCGAAAAATTGCTACTTGGGTTATTTTTACTTCTTTATCACTTTACTTTCGCTTTCTCTTTATGTCTCTCTTTATTTACTTTATTTCTCTTATTATTTATTTTATTTACTTTATTTCCCTTTATTTTCACTTTATTTTCTTTTTACGTTAAACATCTGCATTCCGACATACAAGATAAAGAGCTAGTATAATAAAACAGAATTTCATCTATACATTTTATTCTAAAACATTAAAAACAGTTGTTTGTAAGTTTATTCAATAGCCAACGTTATACAATATATGAAACAATCTTTGTCCGACAAAAATGTTGGGCATTTTAACGAGTCAGACACGTAGAACATACACAGGACAGGAAGTATGTTGGTGATAAAGTCTGATTTTTGCATGGGAGTTTAATGAAAGGTTAAAAAATCAATTGGAAGTTGTGTCCGAGAAAATTAATGGGAGTTTTCGTAGTCCGAATATATACTGAATATAGTGAATAACCTTGTACATCCATTGGGGCCGACCGACCGGCTTTGTTCCGTCATACAGCTTACCGACTATAATAACTTTGTAACCTCGGAAACCTTTTTTTGGATGGTGCTAGAAAGGTCACCAATGTAGACACTGCGACGGCAGCCAGATGGTAGGTGGAGAGCGAGTCGTGGGTTCGAAACTAGCTTTTGGAACGTGGAAGGGAGCCAATAGAAAAAATAGGTAAAGATAAGACAAGAGAAGGTAGATAAGAGAAGAGAGAGAAACAGATAAAAAAAGGTAGGTAAAGTTACCTAAGATAAGAGAAGAGATACCCCTTAACTTTTTGGGGTTGAAAGGGGAAAATTAAGAAACCTTAGAAACGAAAACAGGTAGGTAAGAAAAGATAATGAGGTTCTGAGACCAAATACAAGAAAAGATATAGACAGTTAATTAGTCCATATTTAGCGGTAATTTCTTTTATCAGGGAACTTATTAATAGTAGATAAATAAAACTAGTGAAATAAATAAAAAAACAATATATTAACAAATGGCTCACCAGAAGGGTGAGTCAAAAAAAAACACAAGAAATAAAGAGAAAACAATGTATATACACCCATCAAAACTGCACCAACAGTTAATGTGTTGTGGTGTACAGTTAGAAATAAACAAAAATTATGATGGAAGAAATACAAGTAACATATTATAACAAAAACATGCACAATTAAAAACACAGTAAAGAGAGCCTGGTTATGAATAAAAAAACAAATCAAGCATCGTTCGTGAAAAGTCTCTCTTTACTGATTTAGGACTTATCTCGAGATAACTGATATGGTAAATTTAATGATTGAATAGAAGATATAAAGTACAAAGATATAATAAAAATAAAATGCAAAACATACAAATTTAACAAACGTTTACTGTTCAAAAATCAAAAACCAACCCGCACTTGGTTTTATTAACAAAAAGCCAATCGCACAGCTATTAATGAATTAGTGAATGTACTTGGTTTCGATAATGAAAAGTTTACTAATGAATAAAAAACTATTGAGGAAATCGCGGATGAGATTCATCGAAGGTTAGCCTTAACCACAGATGAAGATATGTTGAGGTAGATAGCCCATAGATTGCTCTAGTTTTGAAAATAGTTTTAGGTAGGATTATTAAGACACTTACAGTTGCTCTGCCTCTTAATTTGCACTGACTCTATATTATTTACTTTACTTAGTAAACAAACACTGAAGTTATTTGGTAATTGAATCTAAGCGGATGTTAGATCCAATTATAAATACGATACGAGAGTGAATATCACTCAGATAAGATATGTTGTAGGTAAGGTAGATGGTAAGAAAGATATACGGTACTCTAGAGACACACGTCTGTAATTCTAGCCATTCAGCCGCTAAGTCCCTTTCGCAATCTTTGCGGTGCTTTTCCTCTAAAAAAAGTGGGAGTATATCCCCTCTCAAAAAAAATTTCATTTCTCAAAAGGAACCGACCTAATTGCGTTTTTAAGTAAAGTAACGTTATTTGAGTTGTAAAGTGTTAAAAAAATAGATCCTTTGAAATAGGGTCGCGCTTCAAACAAACCGCAAGAGAAAGCAACGAACCTAACGGAGGTTTTCGAAAGGGACAGTGATTCCTTTGAAATCTTACAGAAACGGAAAGTCCAATAAAACATCGCAATACCATGCCGCTTTGTATAAAATGTAATACCTAACGGAATGTAGGTAGTAAACTCCTTGGAGAGGTTTCTTAACGGAAACTTACTGTTCTCATACTAACAGATAACAATAGCACCATAAATAGGATGCTTTGGGTCTATTTCCAAAACATTGTGTACCGGCAAAAATGCAATAAAGAATGGTTCCGTTTATAATAATGGACTCCAGTTATTTGCGTTGGTCATACCGACACGAATTGTGCCAGTACCGTTATGATAGCCAATTTTAGATAAGGGTAGTTATTTACGGAAACGGCCATAGGCGTACCCGTAATGAGTACTAGTGGGTTTAAAATTTACTCCAACGGGTAAATTAATTATTAACTAATCCTAGTATATAAAAAAATGTTACAACTTTTATTCATATTCAATTTAGAATATGTGTACCGATTATCAGCCTTAGTAAATGGATTTAATTACCTCCGCAGGTAAGCAACTTTGACAAGCTGTCAGTACCACCTGTTCTACGTTTCGCTTGACTGACCGCAGTATGTTTCTCTACACAATCACGGTAATCAACTGTGAAAAACTAGCTTTAGTAAATTCAGAGAGATTTTTCGGCGCTGCCTCTCCGTCTGTAGGTACCTAAATGATTTTGAACTAAATCGAAAGATAGCGATAGTAACCGATTTTAGGTACTTTTGACATAGAAACCCGTTATTGAAATATCAGATATTATTTTTTTAAATTGTCCGACTACCCAATCTACCCCTTATTTTTTTATGACAACAGTCATTCTTTGTAAGGAACAGTTTACTTAATTAACACGTTGACGCACAGTGCGTCAAATGTATAAGCAAGTATAAAGTAGAATAGGGAAAAATGCAACGTCTTCAGACGTTGTGTCACATTACATTAATGGAGATTAGACGTCTATAGACGTTCTGTCCGTCAACGTGTTAAATGGCGTTTTTGTCGGAAAGCTATTTATCAGCAGCATTTTTGGCTATAGCTTACTTGTTTAGAACGTCGGACTACGAAAATTTCCCATTAATTTTGTCGGGCAGATTTTCCGATTGATTTTTTAACCCTTCATGAAACTCTCATGCAAGAATCAGACTGCTATTAATCACCAACATAATTCCTGTCATGTAACATGTTCTACGTGTGGGACTCGTTAAAATGCCCAACGTTTTTGTCGGCCAAACATTTTTTATATATCTATTATATAAGTTGCCCATTGAATAAACTTAAAAACAAGTTGATATTTTTCACAATCATGAAATTGTCAGGACGACACGTTTATCATGTTCCTCAATTAAAACTTCCCCTGTTCCAGTGTTCTCATACATCAAAGTTTGTCCGACTTGACACTGTTAAGCTATGAACAAATTTCTAGCTTGCTATTAATTAACTTTTCTTTGGTACGCGGGATCCAGGTCTAATATTAGTTTTCTCGGATTTCGAGAAATATGAATGCATTTAAAAAGTATTGGAGCCAAAATTTTGCGCCCATTCCCTTCAGAGTTTACACCAAAATTGTATTTAACAACCCGAGAATTTAGAAGCCAAACCGCCATTAAAGTGTAACTATTAATAAAATTTAAAAATAGTAAAAAGTGTTTGAAGATGTACCTTTAATTTAAACATAATTACTAAAAAAATATATAATCATTTTGTCCTACCACCCACTAAGCATATCTTCTTGCACTGATAGTTTAAGGCTGGTAAGAGATTTAGCTAGGGAGTAACTAAGGAATGACTTCTGTTTTTCAATTTCACCATCAATATCAAATTTAATACCAACATCTTGTAAGAAGCATGGACGGTATCTATACAGTTCCATTTCCTTTTTAATGTACCTTGAAAAAACAATGGTTAATCTGGTGGAAAATCGTAATATTATATGATTATAGACCCATCAGCCTCTTGACACAAAACTCTTTATGAAACAATTGATGGATTCGACCGTTACTTGATGGAAGTTTATTTTATCTAACAATAAAACACTGAAAACGTTTGTTTTCTATTCTTCCACAAAATTTATTTCAACTATGTGACTACAGCTGTTTCGGCAGAGTGCCTTTCTCAAGTGATTTAGTTTACAATGGTTTGCCTATTTAAAGTCTTTAACTGAAGAGGTTGAGGAGTAGGGAGCTGTTTGTCTCGAGTTGGTCATTCAGAATTATATCTGTATTTTTTAATTTATTAATTTTCATAGATTCTATTAAAGATAGCTTAAGGCCTTTATTTTGAATATGCAGAATTTGAAACTGTTCATTAAAAGAATGATTATGATCTAGAAGGTGAAGTGCGTATGTAGAAGTGTCTGTTTTTCTATTGTTGAAAGCCCTTTTGTGTTCTGCTATCCGTTTGTCAAAAGTTCTGCCAGTTTGACCGTTGTAAGTTTTCGGACAGTCACCACAAGTTAGTTTGTAAACACCACTCTGTAGTTGTTTGCTCTTTCGGCCCTTATTGTTCTTAATATATTTGCTTAAGTTGTTGTTAGTTCTGACAGCTGGTGTTATTCCTTAGTTTTTTATGTATCTGGATATTTTTGTTGTTACCTTCCCAGTGTATGTGATAGAGCAGAAGCTACTGGGTCCTTTCTGTGGTGGTGGATAGACTAATTTCAGCGCTTTCTTATGGAGTTTTTGGTTTAAAATTTTGTTAATTGTTTGTTCGTTATAGCCATTGTTTACTGCTATTTGTTTAATGATGTTCAGTTCTATCTCGAAGTTATTTTTGACATGGAAATTTCATAAATATATCTGAACCAGCTTGAAACAACAATTTCTAAACATCCCGTATTAAGCAGTTTTTATATTGGTGGAGATACGTGGATGATATACTAGTATGCTTTACAGGAACTAACAGACCACTTGACCAATTTCTACCATACATTAATTCACTTCATAGTAACATTGACTTCACAATAGAATCAGAACATAATAAGTTCATAAACTTTCTAGACGTAACAATTACCAGAATACACAACAAAACATGAATTCTCCGTATATCATAAACCTACCCATACTGACACAACTATACACAATTCATCATCCCATCCTACACAACACAATTTAGCAGCCTACCATAGCATGATACATAGACTGACAGAAATTCCCATGTCAAAAAATAACTTCGAGATAGAACTGAACATTATTAAACAAATAGCAGTAAACAATGGCTATAACGAACAAACAATTAACAAAATTTTAAACCAAACACTCCATAAGAAAGCCCTGAAATTAGTCTATCCACCACCACAGAAAGAACCCAGTACCTTCTGCTCTATCACATATACTGGCAAGATAACAACAGAAATAGCCAGATACATAAAAAGAAAGGAGTAACACCAGCTTTCAGAACTAACAACAACTTAAGCAAATATATTAAGGACAATAAGAGCCGAAAGAGAAAGCAACTACATAGTGGTGTTTACAAACTAACTTGTGGTGACTGTCCGAAAACTTACATCGGTCAAACTGGCAGAAATTTTGACAAACGGATAGCAGAACACAAAAGGGCTTTCAACAATAGAAAAGCAGACACTTCTACATACGCACTTCACTTTCTAGATTCTAGATCATAATAATTCTTATAATGAACAGTTTCAAATTCTGCATATTCAAAATAAAGGCTTTAAGCTATCTTTATTAGAATCTATGGAAATTAATAAATTGAAAAATACAGACATAATTCTGAATGAACAACTAGTGACAAACAGTTGCCCACTCCTCAACCTCTTCAGTTAAAGACTTTAAATAGGCAAACCGTTGTAAACTAAATCACTTGAGAAAGGCACTCTGCCGAAATAGCTGTACTCACATAGTTGTAATAAATTTGGTGGAACAATAGAAAACAAACGTTTTCAGTATTTTAATGTTAGATATTTATGAAACTTTTAACGAAGAGACTAACACCTAAACTTAACTTCTATCAGGCCAAAGAACAGGTTGGCTTCAGACCAGGATTCCAGGATATGACACAAACGACCATTTCCATACCATAAAGATATTAATTGAAAAATGCATCGAGTATTCTTTTGATTCTGTAGAGTTTGAAACAGTAATGGAAGCCTAAAGCAAATCTCCAATGGGTACAGTTTGTATGATACATTCGCTTTACTTTTTCAGGGGCGACGGTACCCAAAATGTACCATAAAAAAATTCATTGAAATGGGCAGTAGCATACAGTGATGAGCGCACTTATGACCGGCAAAATAGCACAAATGATGGAAAACAATAAATTGCGAAACAAAATGAGATGAAACTAGTGGAGGTGGAAATGGTCGTTATAAACGTATAAATTAACATTTTATAGTTTATAAATTAACATTACAAAGTTTCCCACCTTTAGACGTCTGTGACAGGAATATTTTATAAGATTCTACTGTCACAGTGACAGTTATCCTACTCCTTTGACACATCTAAAGGTGAAAAACTATGTAATGTAATGTTAATTTATATGTTTATAACGATAATTTCCATCTCCACTAGTTCCATCTCTTTTTGTTTCGCAATGTATTATGTTTTCCATCTTTTGCGCTATTTTGTCGGTTATTAGCGCGCTCATCACTGTATATTTCGTACCGCATTTACATTGATTTTCTCTAATCCGTCCAAATAAGGTAAAATTTTCTTAGCATTTCCGCCCGTGAAAGATTTAAGACTCTGTCTCTTAAATATATAACTATTGGTAATAATACCATACAACAAGCAGACACTTACAAGTATCTGGAACACGAGATCAAAATAAGCCGAGACAATCAAACACATGAAATCCAGAGGCCAATAAGCCTAACATGGGCAGCATTTGGCCGATTAAGCCAGATTCTAAAAAGTTCAATTCCCATGTGTGTCAAGCAAAAAGTTTATAACCAATGTGTTTTGCCCGTACAAACTTATGAAGCAGAGACTTTAACACTGACGCAAAAATCCGCGAATAACCTCAGAGTTACACAAGCAGCCATGGAACGTGCAACGCTAAACGTGAGCCTTAGAGACCACATAACAATCAAACAAATCAGGAAAATATCAGGAGCTCAACGCGTCATCGAAAGAATCACGACGCTTAAGTGGAACTTAGCAGGGCACTTAGCTACAGCACAAGAAGTGGACAAGATGAATCATGGAATGCAGGCTCAGAAACTATCAAAAAAGCCGAGGACGACCACCGACTAGATGGACCGACGACATAAAAAGAGTAGCAGGAAATTATCTACAAGTGGCCCAGTGAAAACTTTAAAGATTTGAGGGATGCATATGTCCAGCAGTGGACGCGATTGGCTGATTGATGAAATCGTACTATTGTTGTTGATGGAAGGGTTATTAAGCAAACGGCTTCTTATAACTACTTAAGGTATGAAATTCGGTTGGACAGAGATAACCAGACTTGTGAGCTCGCACGTCGCATAGGATTAGCCTGAGCAGCATTTGGTAAATTAATCTATATATGTCCTATTTAAATCGGACTTACCTACATGCCTCAAAACGAAAATCTTTGACCAGTGTGTGTTACCAGTACTCATTTATGAAGAGGAAACATTGACACTCATAAAAAAGATAGTGAACAAGATTCGCGTAATTGAGGGGGCTATGGAGCACCAGATGTTGGGTAGAGACCAAATCCTAAACGAAGAAATACGTCGTAGTACAAAAACAACAGACGCTGTCGGAATAATCGCTTGGCAATAGTGGAACTGGATAGAACACGTCGCCAGATTATCAGATAACCGATAAACAAAACGTATTGTCGAGTGGAGGCCACGAGAAGAAGCACTACGGAGCAGGGGACGCGCACCAACAAGATGAACCGACGATCTGAAGCGGATGCAACTTAAGTTTAGAAGAGACTATTAAGAGTTATAAGACTTTTAAGTATTTAGGGTCAATGATAAGTAGTGTTGCCCAAAATCGGTCTTGGTCTTGCAGTCTTGGTCTTGTTCTTGCGTTTTCACAAGACCAAGACCAAAACCGCCTAATTTTAGCAAGACCAAGACCAAGACTTGCCGTGCAAGATTTGAGCAAGAACAAGATAGCCTGCGAGACTCTTGCGTTTTGCAGTTAGAACTGAGGGTAGTTTTAGGAATTATATTAGTTCGGGTATATTCTTAGATTATACCCGCATTACGAGCATTACTTCATTCTTCATTCTGCCTCCATATTGTAAAATGTAGAACCTACTGGCAATTTAATTTATCTGTTTTGTCCCTTGTTCAGTGTTTAGTTAGATGTTAATTTAAGTTTGCCACCAACATTATTTATTAATAAAATGACATTCGAGGATACCTTCTTTTTATTGACGAAATGCCCCTGAGGATGCTCTTGTGAGCGAAAGTATACTTGGGCAAGATTTAATTAAATTCAGTGCTCGATATCTGCCTTTTGATTTTAAAATTCATTTATTCGAGCATTCAACCATTTCCTAATATTCTTAGATATTTTTGAGAGGCAAAAAATTTGTAAAAAAACTTTGGAATGTTGGACTTCGCGCATTACGAACAATACCATAAAGATACTCAGCGAATCAAAATATCCATTAAAAGAACACTTGACACATTTAACACGTACTCAAAAATCATTATTACAATGTAAAAATAAAATGCATATTTAGTACAATCTTTCCCAGCAGACGACTTCTTCGCTCTGAAATTAATTGTCCTCTAGTCATAAAATAATATGCTTTCCTAGTCGAATGAAAACGGAATATGATTGCATATTGTAGAATTCTTTCCGTTTTCCACATTCGTTGTCTCTATGCCTTTTAAATTGTGGAAGACAGAGATTTAGGATGTTAACAGAGAAAGGTTCTAATAACGAAAGTTTTCAGATTTAAATTAGTGTATATTATTATTTTTAATAATGTATTCTGTATCTGGGACCTTCCTGTTCTCTGTAATTTTCTTGCGTTGCGATGCCAACTGTAATATCATATCGAAACTTTTTAAAAATACGTCACTTTAACTGATAATAAATATACCTAATAAGTAAATAATTTTTTTTTCGTATTAGTTTTCTACGAATCTAAACATCACAAATATTATCGGTATATAGTAAGCCTATTATGGATATTAATTCTGTTGAGTGTTTGGTTAAACAAAATTTGCTGAAAGAGCGCAGCTAATAGTTAAAAGTATTATAAAGAGACAAAGACTAATATCAAATAATGCCGGCTACCGTGTAAAAAAAAATACCAAAATATTTAATAGCGAATACACTTCTAGAAGAAATTAACGCACTACCTTAAAAACGGGTTATTTTTGGTGTCTCCAATTTACTGTTGTCGTATTTAAGTGATTTTTTAGTAAGTTATGGCCTTATTATTTACAATATCGCTGTAAAAATATTGTTGCTAGACAGGTAAATTGTCATTGTATGCCGGGTGTACCAATGAAACTGTGTTTTTCCTCAAAGTTCGCATCACCCTGTGGAATATTCTAGCATTTATAAAATACTGAAGTTAAAACCCAACTATAGCCTCATATTTTCTTAATATTCTGTCGTACTTTTTTTAACTAGACATGTTTTCATTAATACAGGGTGTTTTTAAATAAGTATAGTAAACTTTAACGGGTAATTCTGCACGAAAAAGTAATGACAGTTTGCTTTATAAACATCTGTCAGCAAATGCTTCGTTGCCGAGTTAGGGGGTGTTGAAATTTTTCTTACAAACTGTAAGCAAATGAAATTTGCTGGGTTTTAAGAGGTAGTTATTGCGCATTTTTGATATACAATTAAGAATTTAATATTTACCATTGGCGCGCATATGGGTAGCATGACCCGTTTGTGTAGAATTGCCCCTTAAAGTTTGCCATGTGTATTTAAAAACACCCTGTATTGATAAAAAACATGGCTGGTTGTTAAAATACCTAACGTTTTTGTTATCCAACATAAGCGAATGAAGAAAAAAACAGAATGTTAAGAAAAAATCAGACTATAGTTGGACAACTGACACCCACCCGGTGTCAGTTGCTTAGATATTTATTAATTTGGTTGGTCTTTACTATGGCTACGATATTCAAGCTTAAAATGTACCTTCTCTGTTAGGTTGTTCTAAGGTATGCAATAGGCTAATGGGCAACTGCGAGACTTGCAAGACTCTCTCTGCAAGACCAAGACAAAGACCAAAACCAAGACCAAGACTTGGAGCGCAATACCAAGACCAAGACCAAGACCAGCTGTGCTGGCGCAACACCAAGACCAAGACTGTTTAAGTCTCGTCTTGGTTTTGCATTTGGGCGACACTAATATAAGCCGAGATGGTACTTGCATGAAACATATAATTGAAAAGAGTAAGGGAAAAACAAGCCCCGAAATTACTCCATAGAGTGATATGGAACAAGACTCTAACTAAAGAAAAAAAAAGGATATTTCAGAGCATAGAGCTGAATATTAACCTATATGGAGCGGAAGTATGGCCAATGACAACAACAATACGAAATAAAATACAAACAGTTGAATTGGAGTTTATGGTAAAATCTCTACAAATCACCAAAGGGGATAAGAACAGAGTAAATATGGCACAGAATAGAAGTAGAATGCTCAATTACAACAAGTTGGAAAAGAGAGCCCTGGAATGGTACAAGTATGTACCAAAATAGTATGTAGAAATAATGGCACGAATACGAGAGGCCGAAAAGAATACTGGTCGGTGACCTGTCGAGAACAAGATGGGGAGGAAGACCTGAAATGCGATGATAGGTAAAGACCTCAGAAATGAAAATTGGGAGAATATCGTGCTGTGAGGAATAAAAACGACGAACTCAAAATGGAAAAAAACGAGGAAGAAGGATGCAAGCCGCACAAGACAGATATAGATGAAAAGAGCTGAGGGAGCAGTGATCCAGTGATGATGATGATGGTGATGAAGATGATGATAATGATGATGTTGATTATGATTGTGATGATGTTGTACCTTGGAAATGGTATAAATTCGCCTGTTGGCAAGTCCAAATCTTCTCTGTCTTCATTAGCAGATCGTTGAAGACATTTCTCCTGTGCATTTTTAGTCTCTTTTGGGATGAGTTTTTTATCGGTAGCTGTCAGTTCGTAAAACACGTGTTTTATCTTTTGCCCCGGAATAGATTTTTCTTTCATTGCTTTCTCGAAAATTTCTGGATCAATAGCTGTTTTCATTTTTTCTAGGGTATCGTTCAGCTTTAGTCTGGTTGTTCTTTCCTTCAAAACTTCCGATATAACAAATGACCAGTAAGCGTTAACTTTTTTTAATTTTACCAGGTCTGTGTTGCTTAAGTAGCAGAGTATTTTCTTGACGATCCAAATTGGTAACAACTGAAACATTGTAACTTTCTTTGCCTCCGACTCTTCTTTAACTTTTTTATCTAAAAAAAAATTCTCTTCTAAAAAACGATTATTCAACATCTCTTTAAAGTCTATAATTATTAACATACAAAAAACAAAATTTCATTGAATATAATAAGGCAGTATTCGTGCCTTTTGTAAAAACTTATTTAAAATAATTACAATTTTCTTTAAGGGGATGGGTACGTATTTTCGGCTGCAATGCTATTCAAATGGGGATTCATTTTTTTTTCGAATCCTGAGAAAACTAATACGTATTTTTAAAAATTTAAACGCAGAATGAAAGATTACGTTATTAGCGAGGGCCGAAAATCCCTGAGAACTTCTATAATGTTTATTTTAATAAGTTACAGGGGTAAAAAACTAAGAAAAAATTTAGTGTGATTTTTAATTTCAAATATCTCATTCAAAATAAACTTTTTATTTATTCTCAGGGACTTTCGGCCCTCGATAATAATTTGGTCTTTCATTCTCCGTTTAAATTTTTCAAAAATATTTATTGGTTTTTTCAGAATTCGAAAAAAATGAACACAATGTCCGTGGTAATATTTTCCAAATATATCTTTGTCTTGCTCACTGACTCACTTACTCTTACTGACAACGAACTCAGTCTAATAGAAGGTTTGTTCTAGCATCAGTTTCAAACAAAGATCTTATACACATAGATTTGGCCAACTCGGAAAAATAGCGTACCGCGGAGCAGTCGGGGCGGTGGTCTTACTATCTCCCTCTACCGGCGCTTAGCTTTCTCTCTCTAGCATATGATGGCCGCCGCCTCTGTATTTCTGTCGTTCCGTTACTCCCACCTCCTGGTAGATACGCTCACACTCGCACGATAGACAAAGATAGCTAGACCACCGTACTTAATATCGACGTTACACCCCGATGCATTGAGTAACATATCCCTAGCCAGATCTATTATTGACATATCTCTGGTTTCAAACGGTTTGAAACCATCAGCGAATAATGGACCAGCGCGAGTAGAGGGGATAGCACTGGTGACTGTATTATATTCTCTCACTGACCAACTGTTTGCTGACGGTTTCTGACTAGTTTGACTGTTTGCTAGAACAAACCTAATGTCAGCATATTGTCAGTCAGACAGTGACAATTTTACGTATTTGACACAGGGCCGGACTGGCTCATGAAAAAGGCGCCAACCCAAATTCTAAAAAAGGCGCCAACCTAATCTCCAAAAAAAGGCGCCAGACCCCCTTTCCTAATCTTTTACATCAAACGTTTTATGTAAAGTACATCAATATTACTTGTGAATTTTTTTAAATTTAATTTTAATTTAAATCCATAAAGTAATTTATTATTTTTATTGGGAAGAGTAAATTATATAAAGATACCGCAAAAATATAGCTTCAGTTTCCCAGTATCTCTTTTACTCCGTTACGCTCTTTGGTAGGTACTCTCTGGAGACTCCAAACAAATTTTTGAAAAGTGTGAGTAATTTTTCAACTGCTTTAACAGAAGAATCTACTGGTTCAAAAACATTTAACAAAAATCATAATTACTGTTGTTCAACAGAATCTTGTTGAATGTTACCAAATTTTTAGAGCGCTCTAAAACTCCATACATAATATAAGAGTACACCTCGATAAAAAATCTGCAATTCCAGGGGAGGCAATCTTTCAATAGAGCTCCTTACTTGGGGAAAAACATCTAGAGAGAAGGATGAGAACTACGACATAAGGCTATGGTAAGAGCAATGGAGAAACTTAATAGAGACATAAATAATTTGGTGAAACTAATGTCATTGATTAATAACTACATAGATACCTCACTCTAAGGTAAAACCGAATTCAGTGTTAAACTCCGCCCACTTACACCTCTTTGCCCCTCAAGTCTAAGTACTAACTGGCTGGACGGTGGCGACATTTATTGAAATTTTTCCCAAGATTGAAAAATAAATTTGAGTCGCTTGGCTGGCGTAATAGACAACGATATAAGGGTAGTATTCGGCACTTTAACAAATAATTTTAACGCGATTGTAATCTCTATTTTGGAATTCCGATTTTACTTCAGATAAAACGCTAAAAATTGATTAATAAAAATAGTGAAGAGGTTTCTTAAAAATTATTTAATTATTAATACACTACAAAAAAACAACAAAATAGAAAATACATAATAAAATAAAATAATAAAATTCACATGTAAATTATTTTTTGCAATTTGTAAAAGAATGATATTTTCAGAACTAATGCGAAATAAACTATTTGAAGTTGATATACAGAATTTCTTTCCAGATCTAACCCATTCACCCCAGGTAAAATATTGCAAAACCTCCGAATTTTAAAGAATCCATTGGATTGGCATGAAATTTGGTATACATATATCTTGATAAAATGACAGGGAATTTCCAACATATAAATAGTTGAGGGCCATCTGTCTAGGAACAATAGGTAAAAGCTGATAAACGGACAGGATTAGAAAGTTTAAAACATCACTAATTAGATCATATTTCAAAACAAAGTAAATAAGTATATTTGAATGTTAATTCTTTTCAAACTAAGATAGTAAAATTAAAATTTTAGGAAAAAAAGATATTTATTATTTCTTGTTCTCAAGAAGTACTTTCATTATTGACAATATCGAAACATTTTATTATTAAAAGTCGAGAACAATTAAAAACCACGTTCATGTTTATATGAAAGTACTTTAGAAATGAAGGTATATTACTCTTGAGAAGAATTAATATTTTTTAACAAACTTGGTATACGACTCATAATATTTGACATCTGATTCTTTCATTTTGAGTTTTAGGACGTGCAAGTTTTTATCAATAATACATTTTTCCCTAAACTGAATAAAAAAGTTTTCATATGATTCCAAGGTTTTAAGACATACTGATATTGTTTTCCTGATATTATAAAATACTTGTTAATATCTACTGTATATATAAACTAAAGCTAATAGTGTAGTTTAACATTCAGTTGAGTCCACGATTATTTACCCGTGCGTCATTAATACCTGACGAGATAAAACACATACTTTTGATCTAGCATCATTCTCTTCCACGCATGAAACTAAAGACAAACCAGCTACCGCCTGTTATTAAGTAAAAACACATGTTTTTTTATGAACGCACTAGACTAACTCTATTGCGCACAATAGAGAAAAAATTTTCTAGAGGATTTTGGTTCAAAAAAGATGTTAAAAGATATGACACATTATATTATTTCTGAAGTTCCTCCCACAAACATAAAACTGACAAAATGGTCCAGTAAAAGCCGTGTAGACAGTGAATATTATTTCTCTCTTTTTGATTTTCAAAAACTTTAATTTTGTTAAAATATTCTAAACCTGCTTTTAAGTTTTCAGTTGACTTGCTTAAAGTTGACATTGGCTTTCTGTTTGGATTACTATCACTACAATATTTGCTGTTAAGACCATCAAAAATATTATTTATAATTTTCAAAAATTCGGCAGTAAGAGAAGCCGTTTTGGTGTGTAACTGCCCTACAGACATTGCTGTTGATATTGCTGAGGCAATTGAGTTGGAAAAAATTTGTGCTGCTAATTTTACACGCATTTTTTGAAAATTATTAGGGTTTATATGAACGTTTGTCATTTTCACCATGCATCGTGCTCTCACACTGGTTCTATCGATGTTGTATGTGTATTCAATATCTTGCCACGATATTTGTTTAGAATCGGCAAAAAACGTCAACGTTTTGTTAAGAAAATTATTTCTTAGACTTTTTAATAAGTGGGGTGTATCGAACACAGTGAAAATCCTCTGATTTCCTATTTCTATTGCAGGCTGATCCTTACATGCGCCTAACAGCTTAAATAAAGCTCTATTATTAGATGCTTGATCACACAACACTTTTGGTATATACCCAATATTTTGTAATTTTGAAACAACTTCAACTACAATGTTTTTTAAGTTGTCGCTATGTATTGGACCACCTGTAGCAAGCCGCGTAGCCTTATGTAGCAAGCTGCGCATCATGAAAACCAGACCTGTGTTGGCAAGTTTGTTTGTTCTGTTCTTTCTAAAGCACCTAAATCTTGAAACCCTTCTATAATGTCATCTAATTTATTGTACTCCAATTGTTTTTTCAAAGAAATTTCATCAAACATTAACACACAAATTTTTTCCCACTCATCCATTGTCTCTACTTTTTTCTTCAACTTGTTAATTAAGGAAATGTTTAAACCAGTTCTTAATTTTATGACACGCAACCAAGTTTGAATTGTTTTTAGTGAAGGTAAGATAAAGTTAAGAGATCTAATTAAAAAATTTTAACAACTAGGAGACTTATAATAAATGGCCAGAGCTAAATCCTTTTCATTTTAACTCCATTGTGAACGAGTTTTGTGTGAAAACTGCATATTAACAAAAGTGTGCACGTGTATGCTTTTATTTTCTAACAGTACCTCTATCATGAATTTGGTTGCCGATTTTCTGTTTTTTGTTGTTCTTCTACAACGCTGACTGTTCTTCTGACGGCACTTCTTCTTTAAAGCATTTACTTGATACTCCAATTTTTTTACCTCCTCCGTCAATTCAGTTTCAAGTTTTGTGGGCAAATTAATATCAAAACTGGAAATATCACTGAGACTACTACTTGATCTCTTAGGCGATGGAGTTGACCTAACCATACAATCGCCACTTGTAGATTTTTTACGTTTCGTACCGCAATAAACGTATGTAGAGCATAATACTGGTGGGGTATCACCTAAAATAGGTAATCATTGAAATGTATGTGTAATAATTTTAATTAAAGCAAAACAAGCATCTCCGTTATTTCTGGAGTGATACTAACAACGCATTCATATTTAAAAAAAAATCTCTTTTGATTTAATTGTATAAAATACTGGAGTGATACTACTAAAATTGGAGTGATACTAACAACGCATTCATATTTAAAAAAAAAATCTCTTTTGATTTAATTGTATAAAAAATATATAAATCACTCAATATCAACTGATTCTATATAAAATATATTTTAATAGTATTATTCTCATTGACAAAGCGCATTAGGCAAACATAAAAATAAGTTGAGTACTCACCTAAATCAGTTGCTAACTGTGCAAATTTTAGAGGAACAGTATTTTTCCTTAATAACTTTGTTTGGTCACTTTGGTAAATATGTTCCACTGCATAATGATGCTGGCAAATTACCCTCTGTTTCAGGTCACTGATATCCATCAATATAATATCAATATTTCCGCAGTTTTTTTGCCAAATTTTTGTGCGCTCTACTATTCCGTTCTTTAACGGTAAAATATTGCAAAACCTCTAAATTTTAAAGAACCGCTTGGATTGACATGAAATTTGGCATACACATAGCTAACAAGTCAAAGAAAAAAAGTTTCACCCCCTCTTATGGGTGAAACAATATTCATCCAAAGAAAGTCAGGAAATGGATAAACTGGCTAATTTTAATTAACTTTTGTTCTATAGAGTTTTTTCACTAAGTCAATACTTTTCGAGTTATTTGGCAGTGACTATGTTCATTTTTCAACCACGCTTTTAGACGGTTTTTCGCAAATAACTCAAATAGTAAGTATTTTGTCGAAAAAACATTCTTAGCAAAAATATAGCCTGTAAAAAATTTTAAAAAAAATTGTGTATATATTATCACGTCTCTACACCTAGTAGAAGCAGAGTTATAGCTAATGAAAAATAGGTTCATATTCGTCAAATTCCAAATGGAATATTTTAACGTGAAATAACCAAACATGAAGCACATTTCGGGGAAAACTCATTACAACTTATTTAAAGTGTTTAAAAATCTTCATTTTTTTTTTATAAAAAAAAATTCTAGCATCAAAATTAAACAAGTTACGCTCAAAATAAACTTAGTCCCTTTTGGTTTTGGTAAAAAAATCTAGAAAATCACCCCCTAATTAGCATCTTAAATGAACTTAATCGTTACGACTTCACGTATCTTGACTTGTGTATATATTGTTTATATGATCTGTAAGTTTCATCGGTTGAAAGTCCTTATTATTGAAAGGGCTGTAGTTAAAAGGGGTTGAACGAGTCATTGATCACGAATGTATGCAAATTTAGAAACACCAAATCTTGATCAATTTTTGTCTAACAGAAAAACAAAAAAACACATGATAATCAGAAAAGCAAATCTAACTATTTTTGTTTTTCGAGATTTTTGGTATCTCTAACAATTTTTAAGTTATTTTGAAAAAAAGCATATTTTTCAAAATTTAAATTTTTAAAAATTTTACTTTACAGATCATATATAAACACAACATAAGTAAAATAATTTTTGGAGCGGTGACGATTAATTTCATTTAAGTTGCTAATTAGGGGGTGGTCCTCCCGATTTTTTTTTTGCAAATACACAAGGGACCAACTTTATTTTGAGCATAACTTGCTTAAATTTAATGTTAGAAACTTTTCGTAAAAACAAAAATAAAGCTTTTTTTAAACACTTTAAAAAAGTTATAATGGGTTTTCCCCAAAAAGTGCTTAATTTTTTGGATATTTCTCGTCGAAATATTCTATTTGAAATTTGGTGAATATGAATCTATTTTTCATTGGCTATAACTCTGGTTCTACGAGATCCAGAGACCTAACGCGTACAACATTTTTTTTTTTACTTTTTTATAGGCTATATTTTTGTTAAGAACGTTTTTTTCGACAAAATACTTATAGGTCTGGATCCCGCGTATGAAAAAAAAGTTGATTAATAGCAAGCTGAAAATTTGTTAATAGCTTAAGGGTGTCTAGTCGGACAAACTTTGATATATGGGAACACTTGAACAGGGGCAGATTTAATTGTGGAACAGCTTAAAAATTTGGAACGGTCAGACCACGAAAACGGCCCATTTATTTTGTCCGACAGAAGAGACTCAAACTCTCCGAACAGAGATTAACCTCTTATGCAAAAATCAGACTGCTATTTATCACCTGTCATAATTCTCTAATAGAACTAATAGAATAATAAAGCTCTATAGAACAAAAGTTACTTAAAATTAGTCAGTTTACCCATTTGCGGACTTATTTTGGACATATATTTTTTCACCCAAAAGAGGGGGTGAAAGTCACCCCCAGGGAAAAAGCACACATCGGCACAATATCACTTTTTCTCTTTGACATGTAAGCTATACGTATGCCAAATTTCATGTCAATCCAAGCGGTTCTTTAAAATGTAGACCAAAAACCGTGAAAGAATGGACTATACTTCTTTCAGGGGAAATTTAAAGAAAGATATATTATTATTTGTTCCATCGTTTCTTTCAAAACATCCCGCGTAAACACACTTATGCGTTACAGAGGCCATTTTATCTAGAATGTGAGTCCTTTTTTTTAATTTTGCTATAACTTGTCACAACACTTGTCACAGATAATACACCTATAGGGTAAGTTCGGCCCTGACACTACTCCTACCTCCTCGCAAGTCAGAGAGGGAATGAGAAATCTCGATACGGTTTTCGAGTAGCGCCATCTAGTTGTTGATACGTCTTTCGGTTACCAAGAGGTGAGCTATCTAGAGGAATATTTATAATCAATGCTAATGTCCAACCATACAAACACGAAGGTCGAGATCAATAATGAGAGGTAAAAACCTTAAGAGAGTCACAGAAGACACTCTCAGACAAGTCGCCCTCGGCAGTCGCAAAGTCGACAAGTCGCAAAACCGGTCAGTGGCGGATCCAGGGGGGGGCGATGGGGGCGATTGGCCCCCCCCTCTCAACCCAAGTGATTTATTTATTTTTTTATAATACAGTAAAAGCTGTGTGACCGGCCACCTGCCAAAATCGGCCACCTGTACTAACGGCCAATTTAAAAAATCCCCAAACCAATTATAAGTAGACTACAAAAACTGGCAATACCGGCAGCCTTTCCATATCGGCCAATGGTTCTTTCATTTTTAGTGGTCGTTACTGACAGGTTTTACTGTATAAAGATTACAATAACATTCATTTATTTTTCAAATGGATAATTATACATGTTTTAAAATTACAATATTATATGAATTACATATAAATATATTTTATTAGTATGGGACTTGGCTAAAACGGGCCAGTGACGCCAGTGTATTCGGAAATGAGTAATTTATAATTCTTAGGTATATATTAAGAATTAAAAATGATTACAATAAGCATATTTAAACAAATATGTAATGTATATACTGTGAACGCATACCTAAGCATGTCCACTCTCGTATAATTATAAAATCGGTTGCAGATAACGGATTCTTCGAAAATCTCTCGAAAATAGCGCGCTCAGCAAAACTATAATTTGCCGAAAATATAAATGTATTACATTATGTTCAAACGCCGATTGCTGACCACGAAAAAAAACATCCTTTGCTTATTAATTATTATTAGTCTATTAGTTATTAGTGTATTTTGTGTATCGATGCAAGTAACATCTCTAATACTGATTCGTACAGATCTTAGTTTGTGATTTACGAAGAGTTATAAAATGTCAAATAAACGAAAAGAAGCTTCTACCGCGAACTTGAAAAGTAAAAAATTCAAATGTCGCAATATAGCTGATTATTTTGTTAAAAAACAACGTAATTTGGGTGATAGTGATAATATTAATAGTAATGAAGATAATAAATATGTACAAGGGGTATATCTTATCAGATAGATCATACTATGAGACCTACTGATCTTGGATCAAATTTAAGTTCTGAGAGCATTCAAAACAAGTCATGCGATTTTTCAGTGTGTCCGATACAAATCAACGATGATGCAGTAAATACCAATTCTACTTTCGAGAGTTTTATGGAAAAAGGTATGTCTTATATATGCATGAAATGTATGTCTTATATATTATATAAATTTATTCTATATCACGTTTGACAGACGTGAGTATTTATGCACGAGTACGATAGATAGTCATTTATGTCGCGGGATGCAATCATCCACATATAAAATTATGGTAATGAATTAAATTTTAAACTTCATATGGGAAAGTACATCATGTGACACCTCATTTAAAAGCTTTTGAGATAGTGATTACAAAAATGTATAGGTAATGCTTGTGCAAAATCTCGGTCCAATGCTTTTTAAATGCATTCAATTTTTTATAATCCTGAGAAATCTAATAAGTATTTTTTAAAAATTTAAACGCAAAATGCAAGATTACATTATTAAAGAGGGACGAATGTCCCTGAAAACTTCTATAATGTTTATTTTAGTACGATACAGGGGTGAAAAAGAAGAGAAAATTGAGTATGATTTTTAATTTTAAATACTTAGATCATTCACAAGAAACCTTTTGTTTATTCTAATGGACTTTCGGCCCTCGGTAATAATGTAATAGGTATTTTATTGTGTTTAAATTTTTCAAAAATTCTCGTATTAGCTTTCTCAGGATTCGAAGAAAATGAATGTGTTTAAAAAGCATTTGACCAAAATTTTGCGCATGTAGGTATTATACATTTTTGTAAACAGTATTTCAAACGCTTTTAAATGAGGTATCACATGATGTACTTTCCCAATACGAAATAACATTAAAACTATTTAGACTTGAATTTGTTTGCATTGAAAAAAGTAAAGTAGTTATTTTGATTTTTTGAAAATTACATTCGTTTATAATTGATTATTACATTTCCGAAACTACTGTAAGTTGTTAACTTATAAAGTCTCACTTTGTAGGTTTTTTAAATTTTAATGATAATTCACTATATATTATATTTATTTTTCTTTCATCAACTTTATGTATTATGTATATGGTGTCCCAACCCAAAAGTAGCGGAACCGTTGAATATTTCGCGAAATGAACATCGAATCGAGAAAATGAAAAATATGTGTTCAATATTTTTAAAAATTTATCAAATGATACCAAACACGACCCCCCACTCGACCCCCTGAAAGTGGGATGGGGGTAACTTTAAAATATTAAATGGAGACCCTCAGTTTTAATTGCAGATTTGGATTCCTTACGTAAAAGTAAGCAACTTTTATTCGAAACATTTTTCGAATTCTGGATAAATGGCGCTATAATCGGAAAACCATTAATCGTGATACCATAGGTAATTTATAGAAATGGTTTAATATCTCTAAAAACACTCTTAAATGAAAAATCAACAAACACAAGTTTAATATTTTTTAAAATCCTATCGAATACCACCAAACACGACACGGTATCATCCGATAGGTTTTTGAAAAATATTAAACACGTGATGTTTAGTTTTTCATCTGGAAGTGTGTTGCTCGAGAAAGACTATTTCTATATTATTCTATTTCTATATTCTATATATTATAGCGCCATCTATCCAGAATTTGAAGAAATGTCACGAATAAAAGTTGCTTACTTTTACGTGAGAAGTTCAAATCTGCAATAAAAACTGGGGGTTTCCATTTACGATTTTAAATTGAGCCCCTACCCCACCTCCAGGGGGTAGAGTAGGGGTCGTATTTGGTGTCATTCGATAGATTTTTAAAAATTACTGAAAAGGTATCTTTCAGTTCTTCGATCATTTCGCGAAATATTCGACCGTTCCGCTATTTTTTGACACCCTGTATATACATATAGTTTAGCTCTCCAGGGCTCCAGGCCTAGAAGGCCCATGGCTTGGTTTACTATTCCTTTCCATTATTTCCTCCTTGCTATTTTATTTTTCCAATTTGTAATTTTAAGTTCTTCTGTCTCTTTATCTCTTTAACACCTATGTCTTTAACACATAAAAAAATATGAAAAAAAAATTTATGAAACGCTTTTCTTTAGTTACTAGTGGCCAAAATTAAAAGTATTATAAAAAAATCAACTAAAAACCAAAAAATAAAAAAAATTGAAAAAGTCTAACACATTCGTTAAAGAAAAGCGTGGGGCGAAAACCGTTTATTCGATCAAGACGCGCCTTGCTTTTCTTTGACGAATGTGTAAGAATTTTTCAATTTTTTTTATTTTTTGGTTTTTAGTTGATTTTTTTAAAATACTTTTAATTTTGGTCAATCGTAACTAAAGAAAACGGTTTCTTAAATTTTTTTTTTCATATTTTTTTATTCAATTTTTTATTCATTATCAATATCTTATTACAAATTTAAGTACTTAGATAAAATGAAATGATTTCATTTTTGTATAAAAAATTTTAAATATACTTTTGTATTATCTACATTTTTACGCCTACATGATTATTTTTATTATAATTATTATTATCCAGATTTAGCCATACTGTTCACACTCCCTCTAAGAGGAAAATTTACTCATCCCGATAACTGCGGTAACAAAAAGATTGAGCTCTGGTGTGACTTTTTCCGTGTTATCGAGACCTAGGTGACGTGGTATGCTGGCTGGAGTATCTCCCAACAATTTTCATACACATCTGGCAGTCGAGTCGAGAGTCGAGTCGAGAGTATATAATATGTACAGCTTTCTGCATAGTCTTTTAAAGATATTCATTTAGAGACTCAGCTTTTTTATGTTTTCGAGGAGGTTCTTCGGAATGACTCCAGTAGTAGACATAATAATCGGTATTGTTAGGGTATTTTGCATTCTCCATTGTCTTCGTATTCTTAAAGCCAAATTATTATTATTGTTATTGTTATTACAGTAAAACCTGTCAGTAACGGCCACTAAAAATGAAAGAACCATTGGCCGATATAGAAAGGGCCGGTATTTCCAGTTTTTGTATCTACGTATAATTGGTTTGGGGAATTTTTAAACTGGCCGCTAGTATAGGTGGCCGATTATGGCAGGTGGCCGGTAACATAGGTTTTACTGTATATAGAAATTTAGCCAATCGGCCCCCCCTCTTAATGATGCTGGATCCGCCACTGCCAGGAATGCATATTGACTTCGAAAGTTCTTTCCCGAAAAACTTAGTGAAAGAGAGATAGAAATGATCGCAACGGTCCTGAACTCAGGTGAAAGAGCCTTTGAAAACATAAACGACATTATAAAGTCGAATGGGAATAAAATAACTATATGCGGTCGCCAAACCCGAAAGAGGGAATAAATCTGCAGGCGACTTAGTAGTGGTCATGGAACCTGGACTTTCCGGTGAGGGGATAAGATACCACGACCTGATAAGGAAAAAACCGGTAGTATGTACAGGAGATATATACAGACAAGGAGGGCTGAAGTAGCTCCAACTTAATACTATGACCACAATTACAAGGAAGGGTCAGGAGGAAGACAACAGGGGAAATGGGTGAAGGAAATGGACGGGGATAAGAGACTACTGGCAATTCTTTTGAAATTGAGGGAAGACATGGAGACACTGGAGATCAGAGAGGCGTCCCTAAGAGTAATAGGGGCCTAAAGAGGTAGGAACATCAGGAAGCTCCTGAAAGTAATCTTTATGGCTATAGACCTCCACCTCGCACTGGAGGAGTACGAACGCGGGGACGCAGAAGGTGATTGTGAAGGGAGGTGGAAAGTCCTACGCCGAGTTGCTCAAGCTAATTAAGGGTAGCGCAGACACGAGGAAGGAGGGGATTAGCGTCAAAAGCACTAAGAAGACTAGGGGCGCGGGGACCTCAACCTCGAAGTGATAGGAAAAGAACAAGCCGATCTCCTGAAAAAGACTATCGTGGCCCGCCCGGAAGGAAACACAGTAGAGGACGACCGGGGCTATCAGGACCAGGTGAACATATTTGATATGGACGGAGATGTCACAATGGAAGAAATCCTGAGGATCCTTCGGAGGTATACAGGCAGCAGGAAGCCTTGTTCTTCTTCGTCTAGCCATTCACGTCCACATCTGAACATAAGCCTCTTCAAATCTTCCTTTCAATTGTTTTTTGTTGTACGCTACTTGTAGAAAATTTTTCTCGGCACTCCGTTTCAGATCATCTGTTCATCTCATAGGAGGTCTGCCTCTGGGTCTTTTGTGTTGGTATGGTCTCCAGGTTAGAATTGTTCTGTGCCATTTGTTTAGATCGCTCCTAGCTACATGTCCAGCGTATTCCCATTTCAATTTTAATGATTTTTGTACCACATCGGTGACTTTGGTTTTCTGTCTTATCCATGGTTTTGTTTTCCTGTCCTTAAGTGATATGCCAAGCATTGCTCTTTCCATCGCGTGTTGAGTGACTCTGAGTATGTTCATATTCTTTTTTGTGATTGTCGGTGTTTGTGCCCCATATGTTAATATCGGAATATTGCATGCATCTCGGTATAATGCATGAATGTAGGAAGCCTAACGACGTCAAACTCATCTCCATAAGGAAAAATAGAGAAGGAAATACAAAAGTCACAGTCGGACTGACGCACATCGGAGCCAAAAAGGCACTGGAAAGAGAAAATGCCCATTCGTTGGGAGTCGTGCAAGATACGAGATAGACTGTGCATATCCAGCGGTGCCTCAGATGCCTGAAATTCGGGCATAGTAAAACTGAGTGCAAGGGAGAAAACAAGCTGAACTCCTGCTACAGATGTGGCAAGGGGGGCACCAGACACGAGAGTGAAGTAGTGAGATGACTTTTTGCCTCACTTTTAGAGTCCGGTCACAGAGCCGACCGCTTACAGTGCTCGTAGTATAAAAAACTGATCCTGGAAAAGCGGGGCTCAAGAAAGACCCTGGCACAAGGAACGAGGAAAGGATGGATGAACGCATCTAGGATCAGGAATCGGCAGCGTACGGGTAAGTAAGTTAGAGAGATAAAAACCATATAATAGGAGGAAGTTTCTTCAAATAAATGTGGGAAGGGCGAGAGCCGCTCACGACGTTACGGAGGCACTTGCACGACGGAAAGGTTATGACGTGACCCTCTTTCAGGAGACCAATGTAAAGTTGATCTCTCGACAAAGAATAATTAATGATACGAGATCTGATGGGAAAGTCACAAACCAATTAGAATGGATCCACGCCATGAGGTGTACTGTGCTAAATGTCGGTAAGGCACCTACATTCGTGAGAGGTAGTAGTAGTAGTGAATCCTTTCTGGACATCTCACTGGTTTCAACGTCACTTCTAAACAGGGTCATAAGCTAGACTGTTTTGGAAGAAGAATAGCTCAGCTTACATAAGTATGTGAGTTTTGAAATAACGAACAAAAGGAATCAACAGAAAGATAGAGATATCGATATAAAGAAACTTAAATGAAGAGGTTTTGTGGATGCTTTTGGTCCGAGATGCGAGGATGTAAGTGAGTTGATTGTAGGTCTGAGTGCAGCATCGGAGTTGGCTTGTGTGGAGTCAAATGAGAGGTATGAAAGGAAACAACCATACTGTTGGAACGAGCGGCATACATATTTGAGGACAAATTGTATAAGAGTAAGAAGAAAGTGCAAGAGGTTAATAAGAGTTCAAGAAGGAGATTAATAAGAGAATGAATGAATTGAAGCGAATGCAGAATGGGTACAGAAATGAGATTAGATGATCGAAAAGAGAAAGGTGGAGTAAGCTTCAGGATCTCAAAAGAGATATCTAGGGCAAGGTTTCAAGATTGTGTGTAGCGAATTGAATGGTGTAGTGCTTTGCATCTAGGCTATTAACATAAAACCCTGGGCACCATTTTCAAGCTATGTGTTTTAGCCTTTGATTATCTGAATTTAGTTATCTTAGTTGAATTTTGTTGTAACCACTGGTTTCATTATGTAGGACTCTAGGGCGCAACAATCCTATATGTATAATGTAGTTACATTAAGAGCGCAGAAAAATGCACTCATGTATTTTATGCCAATTGTGAGATGTAACACTCTTATAGTATAATAGAAAAAGCGGATATTGATACCTATGAAAGGCGCTTGAATCGCAAAAATAATCTTCGAGGGCGGCGCGCATCGCAACTAAGCTATTTGATTATTTGATACCTGATACAAGATGACAAGTTGTATTTTGTTAATTGTCTGGCTTCATTATTTAGGATTCTGGGACTTAACAATCTATTATGTATAATGTAGTTATGGAGAGTTAACACTCTTTATATCAGATAATCTAATAGCTTAGATAGGACGCGCAATGCCCTTGCAAACCATTTTTACGATTTGGGCGCCTTTCGTAGTTCTAGTTACAAATATCCGCTATTTCTATTATAATAGAAACAGCGGAAATTAATCCTACGAAAAGGCGTCCGAATCTTAAAATTTGTCTTTGAGGGCGTAGCCCGTTGCATCTAAGCTATTTATTATAATAGAATCAGCGGAACTTGATACCTACGAAAGGCGCCCGAATTGTAAAAATTTTCTTCGAGGGCGCCGCTCGTTGCATCCAAGCTATTATTTATTTTAAAAGAAACAGCGGATATTGATACCTACGGAAGGCGCTCGAATAGTAAAAATGTTTAAATTAAAAGTTGTATTTTGTTATACCGACTGGCTTCATTATGTAGGTTTCTGGTGCGCCCTCGGCGTTAAAAGGGGAAGCCAGAGGCAAGTAAAAACATTTTTTAGGGGAATGGTAGCTGCATCATCTTTGTGTAAAGGTTCAAAAAGAAATTTTTTCAGCGTTTAATTTTTTATGGATAAATACCAACGAAAGCAAAAGGCGCACCGGCCCAAGGGCTGGTGGGCCGGCGGGCCAGTCCGGGCCTGATTTGACATGGCATCGGGAATATTTCGAGTTGTTAATTAAATAATATTGATAGTGTATTTGATAAATGATTGATTTAAGACGTGAACTTAATAGAAAGTTATTTATTGTCTATTATTTGTGGAAGATCCAAGCAGAGAATACATCAGGATAATATATTGTGTGATCCAGGTATTTTGTTGTTAAAGATGTTCAAAATTGTAAGCGTTCCATAGTAACAATGTTTTATTAAAATATAACTTTAACACTTTTCCTCTTTTCTCAATTGAGCATTAGTTTTTGTTGTACATATAAATTATTACAATCACTGAATACATAGTTAGTGAAAAAATTATCAGTAGTAATTGCACAAGAGCTCTAAAATTATCGAATTTTTCCCGAGTGACACTTTGACAGTTTTAATTTCACGGCCCAAAGTGGAGTGAAATTATGTCAAAGTGTCATGAGGGCAAATTTCGATAATAATTTTAGAGATCCAGTGCAATTTATTGCGATTATTTCATGAATAAAACTGTTCAAAACCAAAATTTTTTTGTAATTTATTTATGTAAGTACAAATTATTACAATTAAACACACAGTTGTTATAAATATTTGACGGTTGAAAGTTATCACTTTTATAATTTTTAATACACTAATTGTCATTAATGTCACTGAATGTATTTTTCGTAGCAACGAAGGGCATCTGACGTAATATACTTGACGACGGGATATTATCAAAAATTATCAGTTTAATTTTTATTTATGTAGCTTTCTATTGGTCAGAATCTTTGAAGTCCATCCCTTTGAATCGACAATTTTCGACACTTGTTGGAGTCTCATCGGAGAGAAAGTAGGCCTGCTTCTCCATACTTTAAGTGATCAACACCGAGAGTTTATCCCCCACACCGCAACTAACGTAAATGGATGGAGTTGAGTTGGATGAATGGATGAGGCTCCAACAAGAGTCGAAAATCGTCGATTCAGAGGACTGGACTGCTCTCCGTATTTTAAGTGAAAAATAAGATTGTTTTGCCTTCGCATTGCAACTGAATTAAAAATGGAATTTTTATTTTATTTTTATATTGGTCGTTACTTCTTTGAGTAACTTAGGTCCATTTTCTGTTGAAATTTACCAGCTGAACAGACGGGGTCCTTAATTGTAAGTTTTTTGAATTCCCTCTTATCTTCTTCGCTTCAGCATCCATCTGGCTTGCAAATTTTAGAAGTCATGAAGGTGTTACCAAGAAAATTTACCAATAAGTTTTCAATTTAAAAATATTTTAGTAATATTTTAATATTTTTAAATATTAATGATATTGTTTTTAGGATTAAAAACTACTTCATCTTTAAACATTTTTCTGTTTTCTGATAGCAGCAAAAAGTATATTGAATTAAATAAATTACATACACTCTTCATTTTAAGAAGAAAAAGTATAGATAATTGTGTTAATGTTTATATTACTGAACAGAGAATGCAATAACCTTTCTAATGAACTAACACGCGAACCCTAGTCTCATTTTAAAAAATCATCGATCACGTCATTATGCCCTGACGGCTGACGTCATTAGTGTGATGTATATGCCAAAAAATCATAATTTAATAAAGAAAATTGACCTGTTTCGGGATTTTTCTTTAATCTCGCCGGCTTAAGAAATAACGAGTTTATTCCATACATTTGCACCATACTGTATACGGTCTAGTAATCGTAGTCTATGGAATCCATTTTCTATATCGACAAAGCAAATTATGCTGATTTGTTGTAATATATAGACACCTCAACGGTATCTGATTATAAAGGCCGCAGTGTTATAAGATCTTCCGTTTTTGAATCCTTATTGTTTGTTGATATGACATATAGACTAAAAGCCGCTATGGGTGAAATTTCTTAATCATTTTAGGCACGATGGGACCCTATAACTTAAATAGTAGAACCTAAAAGAAAACGTTTGAACACTGTGCCGTCACTTTTCAGTGGCACATGCGTCGACAGTGGCGCATCAAACTTTCCACTTATGGACGGGATAAATAAATTAAAAGTTACCCTCCCTTACTAACAGAATTAAATTTTTTTTATTTTTTTAAGTTCTATTTGATTAACACATAGGATTCAGCGTAATTTTAACCCACCACCCCCTTCCCCCTGTCCCCAACATCAAAAACTTCATTTTTCGTTTTTATTTTTTTTTGGTGGGATGCAATCAATTTTAAAATTTCAAAAAATTCACACGCATAGCTGAGGCTTTTATAAAACATGCCTATTTTTATAGACCCATAGGTAGAGCGTACATAACCTCAAAAAATTAAAAGAAATTTTTTTTTTCAAAAAAACGTGTAACTTTATTTGAGGAATATCTGCAGGTCTAATTTTTTCTTAATATTGTGTGTTTTATCAAACACTATATTTTTAATTTTCTTCAGATTTTTCCGTAAGGCTCCCCACCTTCAAAAATCCGAAAAACTGTTTTTTGGGGGGTTTTGGGGGATTTTCCCTATTTTATAGACTTCATAATATATCAAATCAATTTTTTTTTATAGGTTATATGTAACTTGAAGTAACTTAGTCCTTAAAAATATTTAAAAATCAGAAAAACACGTTCAAACCTCCCAAAACCCCCTTAAAAAACAGTTTTTTGGATTTTTGAAGGTGACCAGCGTTACAGAAAAATCTAAAAAAAATTAGAAATATAGTGTTTGATAAAATACATAATACTAAGAAAAAATTAGATCTGTAGCTATCCCCAAAAAAAGTTATTACTTTTTTCAAAAGAAAAAATTTAAAAATTTTTTTGAGGTTATGTACACTTAACCTACAGATCTATAAAAAATAGACATGTTTTATAAAAGCCTTAACTATGCTTGTGAATTTTTTTAAATTTTAAAATTGATTGCATCCCACCAAAAAAAATAAAATCGAAAAATAAAGTTTTTGATGGTGGGGGCAGCGAGAAGGGGGTGGTGGGTTAAAATTACAATGAATTTTATGTCTTAATCACACAGAACTTAAAAAAATGAAAAAAAATAAATACTGGTAATGAGGGAGGGTATTTTTTAATTTATGTATCCCGTCCATAAGTGGAAAGTTTGGTGCGCCACTGTAGACGCACGTGCCACTGAAAAGTGACGGCACAGTGCTCAAACGTTTTCTTTTAGGTTCTACTATTTAAGTTATAGGGTCCCATCGTGCCTAAAATGATTAAGAAATTTCACCTATAGCGGCTCTTAGTCTAATAATGAGTATTCTTATAACTTATTTATTGATACTTGTGTTACCCTTGAAACGATACTAGTAACACAAAGAAGATAGACTGAAACAAGTGAAACAAAAATGAGAATCCTAAGAAGAATAACAGGATATAACTAATAGTCGAAGATCCGAATAGGAGGTCTAAATGTACCCATCTGCTTGCCGGATAAAACATTTTTTTTTATTAAATTTCATACACCCCTATCAAAATCGTGTCATAGCTATCCTTTAGGGGGGACCGTAAGGGTTAAAATCAACATTTCAAGCACATTTTGGTGAAGTTTTTTTGAAAGTATGATAAAATTATTTTAGTTTTAAATTAAATAGGCGTATTCACTATAATTCAAAGAATAATCAAAAAACATTGCAAGGAAAAATATTGAAAAATAAGCCAACGGTGATAAATTTTTAAAGACACCTCGAAAAAAATGAATTTTGCGGTGGACATCCGAACTTATCATTGGATCATGGTAAACAAAAAATTCAAAAAGATTTTATTAACTTATATGTTTATCAAGATAGCTCTGTCGAGTTTTTTTAGTTATAATGATTTTTGACTTTTTGGTATCACTCAGAAATCAAAACAACGAAATTTTTTGCACAAAAAGGGCGAAATCAACATATTTATTATTTTTAAATAAAAAATAAGCATAGAACAAAAATATATCGACAGCGTTACCTCAAGGAATGTCTAAAGAAAATATGTACAAAATTCCAGGTGGGTCGGTCAAGTAGTTTTTGTGTTACAATGTCTACAGCCTTTGAAAAAAGCAGTTTTGAGGAAAAAGCGTTTAAAGTATTGCCAACTTTTATTTTCAATTTCTGTTTTATTTTCAGTTTGTCTGTCAAATCGTAAAATGATGCACACCGGCATATGTTTATATTCCGCCGGAAGTTTATAAACCGGAATATGTTTATATTATTAGCTTATATGTTTATCGAGATAGCTCTGTCGAGTTTTTTTAGTTATAACTATTTTTGACTTTTTGGTATCATTCAAAAATCAAAACAACGAAACTTTTTGCACAAGAAAGGGCAAAAATCAACATATTTATTATTGTTAAACAAAATATAAGCATAAAACAAAAATGAATGTGTGTACTTTGTACGCACGTAAGAAGTTATACTTCTACTACATATTATGTGATTTTTAAGACAATACCAAAAATTTAAAAAAATAAAAGAATAAAACGCACACAAACACATTGAAAAATGCCACAAAGAAAAAATGATTTCTGAACGATAATAATAATTGCTGGCAAAAATTTTAAATACGCATTTTCTAAAAAAAAAATATATAACAAATATACTTACAATCATAAAATGCATAAACAAAATAAAAAATAAAAACTTTCATTGGGAACCGAACCCGTGATTTTCGGGGCGCTTTGATTCGTAATCGAAGCCTAGACTCACTCGTCCAATTCCACATTATTTGTCATGTGGAAAAATAGGGTAACTGAACGTTTTACTGTTTGACAGTTGTTTTGAATATAATTAAATTATGTAGTTTAAATTTTGTGGAAGAAAATATTAAAATATAACAAAACAGTAAGAAAACAATATATTAGATGAAGATTGGTAGAATTTTTTGTTGGTAATCAAATTAAGTATGTAAATCAAAGCATTACATACCTACTAGATAAATAAATCTACACAAAAAATCATAATTTAAAAATAAAAATCGTACCTAATTTGGGATTTCTCTCTAAAATCCCCATTCTTGAGAAAATAAATGTACAGTAGAGCGTCGATTATCCGAGCAAGCGTTAGTAATTGACGCTTAAACTATCTTCAATTTTCTTCAATATTGAATCCAAAAATAACTATGTTGTTGCAAAGACTGCACTTTTTTTTTAGTTGCTAGTTGTCATTATCAAGATATAAATAAATATGTAGGTATATAAATATGGCTTTTATTCACTTGTGGATAAATATGTATGACTATAAATATGTATCAATATATTGTAGTTCGATTATCCGAACAAATCGGTTTTCCGAACACCTATGTCCCCCAATTAGTTCGGATAATCGACGCTCTACTGTATTTCAACCTAATCCAAATATATAATTACAATATGATTATAATAAAAACTACTTACCAAATTAGAATGAGTTTTCCTTGTCCAAAATAGTCCAAAAGTCCAAAAATATAGGTATATGAAAACTATTTAAAAGGCAGTATAACTATTAACTAAGTTTTGTTTGTTGTTTCTTTTCACACAAATTTTAAAACGCAACAACCATAAATAATCTAACTACAGCTGTGCCACAGCCGCCATACTGAATAATTTTTGACATGTCATTTGAACATCCAATCAGAACAAAGTTATAATGCGCATGCGCCGGGATCATAGGTTTTAACATATAAAAATTCACCCTCATATCGCCGGTAAAGAAGTATAACTTCAAAAAATATCTAGACAGTGTTACCTCAAGGAATGTCTAAAGAAAATATGTACAAAATTCCAGGTGAGTTGGTCAAGTACTTTTTGAGTTACAATGTCTACAGGCTTTGATAAAATCAGTTTTGAGAAAAACTGCTTTTAAAGTATTGTCAACTTTTATTTTCAATCTTTTTTTGTCCGTCAAATCGTAAAGTGATGCACACCGGAATATGTTTTTGAATCGCGGGGTAATTTACAAAAGAAAATGAGAACAGCTGTTGACCGTTGTTCATTACGTTCAAGTGCGCTGACGCGAACTTGCTGCAAAGCGAGTCGAAGTTAGGGATACTCAACACAATCTCCCTACCTTCGACTCGCTTTGCAGCATCTTCGCACGAACGCGATTGAACGTAATGAACAACGGTCAACAGCTGTTCTCATTTTCTCTTGTAAATTACCCCGCGATTCAAAAACATATTCCGGTGTGCATCACTTTACGATCTGACAGACAAAAAAAGATGGAAAATAAAAGTTGACAGTACTTTAAAAGCAGTTTTTCTCAAAACTTTTATCAAAGCCTGTAGACAATGTAACTCAAAAACTACTTGACCAACTCAGCTGGAATTTTCTACATATTTTCTATAGACATTCCTTGAGGTGACACTGTCGAGATATTTTTTGTTTTATGCTTATATTTTGTTTAACAATAATAAATATGTTGATTTTTACCCTTTTTTCTGTAAAAAATTTCGTAGTTTTGAATTCTGAGTGATACTAAAAAGTCAACAAAGATCATTAAAACTAAAATAAACTTGACAGCGTTACCTCGAGAAACTCATAAGCTAATAAAATATTTTTGAGTTTTTTGTTTACCATGATCCAATGATAAATTTTAATGTCCACCGCAAAATTTATTGTTTTTTTGAGGTGTCTTTAAAAATTTACCACCGTTGGTTTATTTTTCAATAATTTTGCTTGAATTTTTTTTTGAATATTGTTTGAATTATACTTAATATGATTATTTAATTTAAAAATAAAATTATTCTCTCATACTTTCAAAAAAATCACAAAAATGTGCTTAAAATGTTGATTTCAACCCCTACGGCCTCCCATAAGGATAGCTATGACACGATTTTGATAGGCAACCGATGCTGGTTGTGTTTGTCTATGTATGAAATTTAATAAAAAATACGTTTCATCCAGCAAGCAGATGGGTACGTTTTGGCCTCCTATTAGGGTCCCGTACTATAAGAAGAAAAATAGAAAAGGTACATTCCATGTCAAATCACTCAGCCAAAAAATTTTGGATTTCCGATTTGTCTGAAAATTGGTATATAGCTTCTGCGGGACGTAAAAATAAGATATTTAAGGTCAAAAAATCTTCTTCTTCTTTTTTTCTCAAAATGCTATTTTATGCGATTTTACAGTGATTTTGTGTTTATTTAAAAAAATTTGCATTTTCTGTCGTAAAGTATCGATGAAAAACATAATATTTTAATAGAAAGGACTCAAAAATGTCATTAAATGGCATTATAACAAGTTATTTTGAATCAAAACAAGTTTTTGATCAAATTTTATAGTGTAAAAAACGTTAAAATACCGTTTTTTGCATTTTCCTCCATTCCCAAAATACATTATCATCGATTTGGCTGAAAATTTGCCCACAGATAGCCAACAGATAGGACTTTAAGTGGTTAGAAGGATTTGAATTATATTACAATACCAAAAAAGTTACATGCAGTAATATCAGACTCAAAAGTATATATTAGTCCAGTCGGGATAGCATTTGACCTTGAATGCCGAGCTGCCCAAAATTTTATTTTCTCTGTTACGTTAGCCGCCATCTTGGTTTTAAAGTAGAACCTGTTTTGCTCAATATCTCCACCATTTCTAACTTTTCGATAAAAATGGTAGGAACTGAAATTGTTCCAAATAAATCGTATTTACAATTATTAAAATTTTTTTGAACAATTTTTGTCGTGAGGTCGATATTTTCGAGTTAAATTGTACTTACAGCAGACGCCTATATGTTTGACTATAATATTCCATGTAACTTTTTTGGTATTGTAATATAATTCAAATCCTTCTCACCACTTAAAGTCCTATGTTTTGTCTATCTGTGGGCAAATTTTGAGCCAAATCGATTATGACGTATTTTGGGAATGTAGAAAAATGTAAAAAACGGTATTTTAACGTTTTCTACACTATAAAATTTGATCAAAAGCTTGTTTTGAATCAAAGTAACTTGTTATAATGCCATATAATGACATTTTTGAGTCCCTTCTATTAAAATATTATATTTTCCATTGATACTTTACGATAGAAAATGCAAATTTGTATAAATAAACACCAAATCACTGTAAAATCGCATAAAATAACATTTTGAGAAAAAAAGAAGAAGAAGATTTTTTGACCTTAAATATCTTATTTTTACGTCCCGCAGAAGCTATATACCAATTTTCAGACAAATCGGAGATCCAAATTTTTTTTTGCTCCAAAATTGAGTGATTTGAAATGGAATGACCCAAAATAATAAATGTATTGAAAATTTCGATATACTATATACAGTTACAATATTATAACAATAATTGAATTATTATAGAGTCAAGAAAAGGCAAGTATCACTCGCTTCAATAATATGTGTCCATCACAATTCTGGATACCACTCATCATTCGACTTCGCATAGAACTGTTCACGTATTGGATGTTCGTTTGGGGAAAGTGGATCATCCCTCAATGAGAACCTTTTGAAGCTGTTCACATGTTGGAGCAAGTATACGATGTCTTAGACGCCTTTTGAGAAGGCTTCATATTTGCTCAAGGTCTGGACTTTGAGCATGCCAGTCCATACCAACATCTTCAAGATACTGCGTTACAATCCTTGCCATGTGTGATCTCGCATTATCTTGCATTAGCAGGAAACCAACCCCTCAATCAAGACGAGATCCGTGTGTGCCTCAGAAGAAATCTCTGTTCAAAACATTACTGAGCCACATCAAAAGCAACCCGGTGTGACCGAGTGCAGGCTGCATAAGGTTCTTAAGCTTATTAGCTTAAGCTTATAAGCTTATAGTCTGTGAGCCTTGTTCTGAACATATTTATCAAAAATTAATATGCTACACTCAACCGTAACTAATACTTTTTCCCAGTCATCTATTGTTCAATTAACGTGCTCACGGGCAAATGTAAATCTGCGTCTTTTGTGAGCAGCGTTAAGAGGAAACAGTAGCGATCAACAGGTAGCAAAAACGCGTTCCAAGATTGCGGCTGTAATTTTGAATATTTTTTCGAGATATTTGGTACACGTATTCGTAATATAATAAAGAATGTCCGTACAGAGCCCAATTTGAAAAATATATTAATACATATGTGGAAATCACTCTGTAATTAAATACAATATTTAAAAAACGAGCCTGTACCACCATTAGGAAGAACAAAAAAATACACTTTTTTCAAATAAACTTTTTTATCCGATGCCTAGATTTTGTGTAATTTTGGAACTACTAAAATTTTTTATTTCATTAGTAGTTCCAAAATGACACAAAATCTAGGCATCGGATAAAAAAGTTTATTTGAAGAAAGTGTATTTTTTTGTCCTTTTTAATGGCGGTACAGGCTCGTTTTTTTAATATTGTATTTAATTACAGAGTAATTTCCACATATTAATATATTTTTCAAATTGGGCTCTGTACCGCTATCCTTTATTATATTACGAATAAATGTGCCAAATATCTCGAAAAAATATTCCAAATTACAGCCGCAATCTTGGAACGCGTTTTCGCTACCTGTTGATCGCTACTGTTTCACCTTAAGTAATAGCCCCGTTGTTGTATTGCAAGCTATCAAATTCTGTTCTATTAAATTGTCATTCCATCTTTTCCTTGGGCGTCCTATACTTTTCCTGCCTAACGGTGACTTGTCCCTGGCTATTGTTACTATCCTTGATTCAGACATCCTGCTTATGTGCTCATTCCATTCTTCTTTTCTCTTCTTTACCAGGTATTTGTATTGTCTACCACATATTAACCTTTATCGAATAAGAAAAATACTGATTACTGGTCGTTGGGCTTGCTGAATATAACATTGTAGCATTTTATTAGCTTGCATCCGGTTTTGCATTGCAGCAATAGTGAGAACTCGATCTTCTCTGACTCTTATCTTCCTTATTGCACCCGTGCCGTATCGCTGTTGATGAGATCGGGTCTCAAGAAATCGTTGGTAAGTTCTTAACACAGTTGGATGGCTAACATTCAATTGTCTCGCCATATCCCTTTGACTTGCTCCATTTTTCAGCAATGTATTAATCTGAACAGACTTATGTTATTTTCCCATGGTTATTAAGCAATACAATTCACCGTACGGAGGTAAGTGTAACAGTAAGATGATATCTCAGAAACTCTTTAGAATAGAACACTACAATAGTTCACAGAGTTCTCAAAACAATCAATTTCGCGAAACTTACTTGATTCATAATATAATGAGCTCTGAGCAGTTTATGATTTTAATATGTTTAGCGAATTTGTTTATTCCCTTTAAGGCCATCGGTATATAATTCGCAAATATTTGACGGCTATCCCTACTTTTTCTGTCTTTACACGGCAAATTACGTGTAATAAAATTCTCAATGATATGGATATGTAAACTTTACTTGACAATGTCATCATTAACTTTAAAGATGGCTTTTGAATGTTCTTGGATAACTGTTACTTGTTTAATTAATTGCCTTAATTATTAATTCAGCTAATTAATATGATAATTGTTTCACTAACTATGTATTCAGTGATTGTAATAATTTATCTACTGTACAACAAAAACTAATAATGAATCAAAAAAAGAGAAAAAGTGATAAAGTAATTTTTTAATAATATATTGTTTGTATGTGTCTTTTGTGTTTTATTGGCACTGGTTTCCACAGCCAACTGGCCATTCAATTTCATAATGATTTTTTAGAGTATAACTTATAACTAACTCAGGGGAGAGATGTGTAGTGTGTGTGTTGAGTAAGTGTCTTGTTACTTTGCAAAGTCGACGTCATTGTCTTTGCAAAGAGATGCTAATTGTATTCGAACGTCTGCGGTCCATCCGGTGAGTACTTATCAAACAAGGGCAGAAACTATTTTCATTTATTAATTTATAATAAAGGAAAAATTTCTGACCCTGGTGAGATTCGAACTCACGATCATTCGGACCTTTCGATCCAAAGGTAGGCGCTCTTACCACTGAGCCACAGAGGGGGTTATATTGTTAGTATGAAACGCTTACAATTTTGAACATCTTTAACAACAAAATACTTGGATCAGTGAATATATCCTGGTGTATTCTCTGCTTGGATCTTTCATAAATAATAAACAATAAATAACTTTTTATTAAGTTCACGTCTTAAATCAATTATTTATCAAATGCACTATCAATATGATTTAATGAACAACTCCAAGATATTCCCGATGCCATGTCAAATATTTAAAATTTTCACTGTCTGACTGACAATATGCTTACAATATTCCATTCGACTGAGTGCGTTTTATGACAAAGATAGATTTGGAAAATATTACCAACGACATTGTGTTCATTTTTTCGAATCCTGAAAAACCAGTGAATATTTTTGAAAAACTTAAACGCAGAATTAAAGACTAAATTATTACCGAGGGCCAAAGGGCCCTCTGAATAAATAAAAAGTTTATTTTGAATGAAATATTTGAAATTAAAAATTACACTAAATTTTCTCTTAGTTTTCACCCCTGTAACTTATTAAAATAAACATTATAGAAGTTTTCAGGGACTTTCGGCCCTCGCTAGTAACGTAATCATTCATTCTGCTTTTAAATTTTTCAAAAATACTTATTAGTTTTCTCAGGATTTAAAAAAAAATGAATCGCATTTGAATAGCATTGGAGCAGAAACTACTTACCCATACCCTCAAAGGCTCGTTCTAGCTTCTCAGTACACGTAATAAGTCATTTTATTTAATTAAGGGGTAGGCGCAAAATTTCGACTCCAATGTTTTTTAAATGTATTCATTATTTTCGGATCCTAATAAAAATAATATGTATTTTTGAAAAATTTAAACGCGTAATAAAGATTACTTATTATCGAGGGCCAAAAGTCCCCGAAAACTTCTATAATGTTTATTTTAATAAGTTACAGGGGTGAAAAAAGACAAAATTGAGAGTGGTTTTTAATTTCAATTATCTCATTCAAAAGAAACTGTTTGTATATTCTGAGGGACTTTCGGCCCTCGGTAATAATGTAATATTTTTCATTCAGTGTTTAAATTTTTTAAAAATGTTTATTAGTTTTCTCAGCATTCGAATAAAAATTTAATGCATTTATATAGCAAAATCCACGAGGAAAATAAACTTCCTGTAGCTGGCTGTATACCATAAATCACAAAAATACCAAGTTTCTTGTAAAAGGTATAACGTTTTCGGATTAAGGAATCCATCATCAGTGTTTAAAAGCCAAAATTTGCATGCCTGAGCCACCAAAATGTATAGGGTAAAAACCCTTTAAATGTAAATAATAAAGTTATTTTACATATTTATATAAAATTCATCGGATGTTACAGATAAACCTGGATGTTACCCAGGGCAACACAGGACTCTCCCCACGTGGTTGGAACTTTTTTTGAAGAAAAAAAAATGGTTTTTACCCTATACATTTTGGTGGCTCAGGCATGCAAATTTTGGCTTTAAAACACTGATGATGGATTCCTTAATCCGAAAACGTTTTGTATTGTGACCCTTATTTAGGGTATTTTAATATATACCTTTTACAAGAAACTTGGTATTTTTTCATTTATATAGCATTGGAGCTGAAATTTTGCTCCTACGCTCTTAACACAGTACAAATTAAAAAAATGGAGAAATATATAAAGAAATATAAAATTATCTAAATTTTTTGGATGGTCCGTTTTCTCTGACGTGCAGTGTAATATAATCTCATCTTTCTTAGATTTCTTTGGTTCCTTTTCCTTTTGTTTCTTCTTGCCACTTTTTTCGTCTTTCGTCAATTTTATTTTACTAGACACAGGTATTGGGTATACTTCACTTTTATATTTGTTTAGAAGCTCGGTCCACCTTTTTCTTTACTTTTCGACTTCAATTGACGAAGGGTGTTTCGGATCATATTCAGGCGTAATAATATCATCTTATCATAACTTCAAAGCAAAAACAAGTAAACTGCCCTATATCATAAAACTTTGTACTCACAGCAACATTAGGATTTTCCGTTTGGAAACATTGATACATTTTTGACAAATTTAGATCAGAACTCAATTATTCTTTTTGTGTTTTACCTAGAGAATAGTGCGAGTGTGAGTGCGACTCTTTTGGAAATTTGTTGAAATAATTCGTAAACAAGTTCCTACTCTCATGAATTCGCCGTTGATCTATTATGATGCTTGCCTCTCTGATCTACAGGAATATGAACACCGAGTTTGAGTGTGTCTTGGATAGTTTGAATTCATCTATGAGTGAGTTTGAAAACGTCGAGTAACATTATTTTGCATTTTACGTCATTTTACAGGAATATGAACACCGAGTTTGAGTGTGCCTTGAATAGTTTGAATTCATCTATGAGTGAGTTTGAAAACGTCGAGTAACATTATTTTGCATATTTTCTTTTTATTAATGAAGTATGCGAACACAACTTTAATGAAGTGCCATCGTTAAATGTCAGGGAGATAATTAACGAAAATCGAAGACTAAGAAACACATGGCAAAGAAAAAGGCATTCGCAGATAATAGACGAAGATACAATCGAGCTGCAAGACAGCTAAAAGAAACACTTAGATGACTTCAAAATAATTCATTCATAGAATATCTACAAAACTCTCAGCCGATACTGACTGTAGGCTCTGGAAAGCCACAACACACCTAAAACATCTTGGAGATCAAATCCCACCAATTAGCAAATCTGATGGTACATTGGCCAAAACAGATGGAGAAAAGGTAGAAGTTTTCGGTAGATACTTGGAGGAAGTATTTCAGCCGTTACCACCTACAAACGGAATTAATGACGACGAAATATATGCATTCCTTGAGGAAAACGAGCAACAAATGGAGCGTATTAAAAACTTTGCCATTCAAGAAATTCACGACGTTATAAAAAATCACTTATATCGCAAGAAAACACCTGGATATGACCTGGTATCGTATAAAAGAACTCCCGAGAAAAGTGGTCGTTATGTTGACGCAACTTTTCAACGCAGCTCTAAGACTGAAATACTTCCCTGCACAATGGAAGGTAGCAGAAATCATATTAATTCATAAACAGGGAAAACTGTCACATGAACCTAGCTCCTATCGATCAATCAGTTTACTACCAGTCTTGTCAAAATAATGGAAAAGTTACTGATGAAAAGACTGATGGAAGCTTTCGCAGCAAAAAGCTTAATCCCAGACTATCAGTTTGAGTCTCGTCAGAAACCCTTGACAGTAGAACAAGTGCAGCATGATGTTAACACAATTATCAAACCATTCGAAGATAAAAACTGTGAATCAGTTTTCTTGAATGTGAGCCAAGCATTTGACAAGGTGTGCCATGAGGGACTCTTTTACAAATTAAAAATGCAGCTGCCAAAAACAATATATTTGATACAAAAATCCTACTTAGAAAAACGACACTTCAGAGTCAGGTACAGGGTGAGTCATGAGGAACTGTACATACTCCTACCTCGTATAGAGGCCCCTATGGGGAATAACAAATGACCATTAAAAAGTGTCTGCTCCCATTGTTTAATAATATACAGAGTTTCGCATTTTGACAGAAATTTGTATTCGTCATAATTTTTGAACAGTCAGATCGATGTGTCTCTTATTTTGGTCAATCGTTACACTATTACCACCTAATCAACTGATTTATTCAAACTAGAAAAAAATCAGGTCCGGCTTTAAAAAAAATTAGTTCGTTTTGGTCTTAAAAAAAATTTCACCCTGTATAAGCTTTTTGAAAACTCTAATATGAATTTTACAAATTAGACAAATAGGCAATTAAAATAACATATTTATTTTTCTCCGCACACGATTGCTTAATTTTTTATAAAAAAATAAAATTTGATTATGAATTAAAAGTTTGGTAAAGCGAACCATATATTTAACAAAATTAACTTTTATTACCAAAATTAATTTTTGTTGAACAAATATTTAATTTATGTTACCACCAATCAACTGATTTATTCAAACAAGAAAAAAGTCAGGCCCGGATTTAAAAAATAAGTTCGTTTTGCTCTTAAAAAAAATTTCACCCTGTATACGCTTTTTGAAAACTCTAATATGATTTTTGCAAATTAGACAAATAGGCAATTAAAATGGCATATTTATTTTTTCCCCACACGATTACTTAATTTTGTATAAAAAAAAAACAAATTTGACTATGAATAATTAAAAGTTTGGTAAAGTGAACCATAGATTTACAAAAAAATATCTTTTATTACAAAAATGAATTTTTTTTGAATAAATATTTAAATTATGTTATCACCCAATCAACTGATTTATTCAAACTAGAAAAAAATCAGGCCCGGATTTAAAAAATTAGTTTGTTTGGGTCTTACAAAAAATTTCACCTTGTATACGTTTTTTGAAAACTCTAATATGAATTTTACAAATAAGACAAATAGGCAATTAAAATGGCATATTTATTTTTCCCCACACGATTACTTATTTTTTTATTAAAAAATCAAATTTGACTATGCATAAAAAGTTTGGCAAAGTTTTTGCATAGATTTAAAAAAATTAACTTTTTTTACAAAAATTAATTTACAAAAACAACGTTTTTCTTAAAATTAAAAGTTTTACCATTTTTTTTTTTTTTTTATAACACGTCTAGATCTAAAACTTCCCATAACACTTCTTCTGGACTCTATAGTTTAACATAGACGTAATCAAATTGATAAATTTTAAATTTTTCCACCTAATTTTTGCGATTTACAAGTTTGCAACTTTTACAAGAAGAAGACTGAAAGTCTACAACAATTTTCATAGTCTTCACAATGGTAAGAGGTATGTGCTGTAAAAATTTCAGAAAAATAAATATTAAAATGGAACAGAGTTGTAGCGAGTTAAACCGTGAGTTCATTTTTTTTCATTTTTAGGTTAAAATTCCGACAAATTTGATTTTTTAATAAAAAATTAAGTAATCGTGTGGGGAAATAAATAAATATGCCATTTTAATTGCCTATTTGTCTTATCTGTAAAATTCATATTAGAGTTTTCAAAAAGCGTATACAGGGTGAAATTTTTCCTAAGACCAAAACGAACTAATTTTTTAAATCCGGACCTGATTTTTCTCCAGTTTGAATAAATCAGTTAATTGGATGGTAACATAAATTACTTATTTGTGCAAAAAAAATTAACTTTTGTAATAAAAGTTATTTTTTTTAAATCTATGATTCACTTTACCAAACTTTTAATTCATAGTGAAATTTGATTTTTTTATAAAAAATTAAGTAATCGTGTGCGGAAAAAAATAAATATGCCATTTTAATTGCCTATTTGTCTAATTTGTAAAATTCATATTAGAGTTTTCAAAAAGCGTATACAGGGTGAAATTTTTTCTAAGACCCAAACGAACTAATTTTTTTAAAGCCGGACCTGATTTTTTTCTAGTTTGAATAAATTAGTTGATTAGGTGGTAATAGTGTAACGATTGGTCAAAATAAGAGACACATCGATCTGACCGTTCAAAAATTATGACGAATACAAATTTCTGTCAAAATGCGAAACTCGCCCTGTATATTATTAAAAAATGGGAGCAGACACTTTTTAATGGTCATTTGTTATTCCCCATAGGAGCCTCTATACGAGGTAGGAGTATGCACGGTTCCTCATGACTCACCCTGTATGAAAATAAAGTAACTAAACTACAGTCGGAAAAATGAAAGAATACCCATGAACGATCACATCAATCACTTATTTTGTATTTGCTGTCTTTTTCTATTACAAACGTTTGTTATTTATAGAAAAAGACAGCAAATACAAAATAAGTGATTGATGTGATCGTTCATGGGTATTCTTTCATTTTTCCGACTGTACGCATCATCAAATCACGAGTCCCACAAGGGAGTGAGTTAGGGCCAGTCTTAAACTACTCATCACGAATGATCTGCCATGTACTGATGACACAGTCACCTCTACGTTTGCGGATGACACAGCTATATTATCAGTAAACAGAAATCCCAAAATAGCAGCGACCTAACTACAAGCGCGTCTCAACAATATAACAACGTGGGCAGAAAATGGAGAATTAAAATAAATGAAATTAAATCTGCACACTTACAAAATACCATAGTGAAACGCCAAGCATCACATGTAACAATGAACTAATACGTAAAACAGACAGCGTAAAATATTTGGGAATACACCTGGACAAACATCTAACCTGGCGTACTTACATATGAAAAAAATGAAAGCAGCTGGATACTAAATGGAAAAAGCTGTATTAGTTTCTTGGCGGAAAATCACAATTATCATTACGGAACAAATTACTAGCGTACAATACCGTTTTCAAACCAGTGTGGACCTATGGAATCTAAATATGTGGAACAGCATCTAAATCGAACGTTGCTCTCATCGAGAGATTCCAGTCAAAAGCCCTGCGCAGTAGATGATCTCTGGTTTGTAACCAACCGAGATATTTATAATGATTTAGAGATGCCAACGGTTACTGCAGTGACCAAAGAGCTTATTAGCACAAACGACCTAAGATCCTTAGAGAAACATCCAAACACACCGGCAATAGATCTGCTTGACAACAGTGAAGAAACCTGAAGGCTGAAAATAAGAACACCTTTGGATCTACCATTCTAGCAGCAATTGTACATAAGAAATTAATTTTAAATTGTGATAGTTTTATTCTTTTAACAGCAATGAAATAATGTGATGTTATAAATTTTTATTCTTTTTAACATTCTTCTTCTTCTTGTAGTGCCTATCAGTTTCGGATGTTGCCGACCATCATGGCAATTTGTACACGACTGCTCTAAAAAGATTTGTGGTTGTTGTGTTAAACCCCGTACGTAGATTTTTCAGCCAGGAAATCCTTCGCCTTCCTGGTCCTCGCTTTCCTTCTACTTTTCCTTGCAACTTTTTAACATAAATGTAAGAATGTAACAGTGCATACAGAGAGTGGATCATTGGACAAACTCTCTTTCAGGACATTGTATAAATCAACACAAATGCTTATACATATAATATTATTATTATTGTATAATGTAACAAGAATAAAAAACGCTAAACGCCGTAAAAATGAGTGGCGCATACAATATTCCAGCTACAAAAGATCTGACTTGAATATTACGTGGCGCGAAAATTTATTTTCATTTTGATGCAAGTAACTTTGATACAGTTTGAATTTTGAAACTCTTTTGTGACGCGTTTACTTCAAATTTAGCAAATATTATGGAAAAATCGTTTAAAATAAAACTTAAAAAATAAATTTTATTTTACATCAAAATGAAAATACATTTTCGCGCCACGTAATATTCATATCAGATCTTTTGTAGCTGGAATATTGTATGCGCCACTCATTTTTACGGCGATTGGCAGTTTTTTATTCTTGTATCAGTAGTTTTTTAAAGTTTTTTTTAAATTAAATATATGAAGTTGAATGCAATTTTTCTCGATTATACGTTAATCTTTATAAATGGTCGCCTTTGTCGCATTATCTCCCAAATGATCTAGTGTCCATCGAATGTACACTAGATTTTTTTTCTATTCCAAATAAATTGAAAAAAATATTGGGATGGCCGGTTAATGAACTCGGATTGCCCGTTGCCAGATCAAATTTAGCGTCGTATCCACTACAATTACATAAACCATTTTGGGAATAATCCTTAATTTTATTATACATTTGTAGCTTAATAACTTCTAAACGGCTTAACCGATTCTGATCACTAAACATAAGTTTGAAACGTATTGACAAGTAGTATATGATGCATCTAAGGTCAAGTATGATAACTGAAGCTGTTACAGGAATTATTGAGCTTGAAAAACCGTTTTTCCCATAGGAAATAGATTTGATCATATTTATGAACCCTACCAAACTTAAACCAAACTTAAAAATTGGAATTTTCCCGGATATGAGGTATACACCGTCAGATTCGTCTAGAGTCCTTCTAGAAACGTTCAGTTATTGGCGCAATTCGTAGGTTGAAATTTTGAGTAATTGTTGAAAAACAAAAATTTTCAAAGTTTAGTTTTTCAGTTTTTCGGCGATACTGAGCCGTGTGTATGTCTCATCCTGACCACTTAGACACCATTTGAAAGCTTAACTCAACACTATTGATTTGGTTTATTTACAGTTCTCATGTCTCTTCTTGAACCGAAAATATATACCTCCAAAAAATATGCCATTTTTTACCTACCAAGTCCTATAGCTGGCTTATGGGTAGTCAAAAGTCATAAACTACAATGGTTCTGAATCGGCCCTGGCTCCCTCTTCAAACACAGAAAAAAAATTCAGATCGGTTTAACTTTTCCAGTCACATACATACATATCCATATTTTCCCTTTTTTTAAATAGAAATTGAGTCATATTTCTGAGCTCGGCAAATTTTGAATGGTATAACCGATTTTCAAAATTATTGGATAGGTAATGATCAGTACTATTAGAAGCCGCAAAGGTGGGACTTAAATTTTCGAAGTTTTTGGGAGTTTTGCAAAATAAACATTAAACAAAAATCAATTAAGCACCCCACCAAGATACCTTGAAAAAAGTAAAACAAAAATTAGAATCCGATGAGGAATAACAGGATAAACAACATCAACACAATATTGATTTAATATTATTAATTTAATATTACCGTCTCACCTTTCTTAGATTTCTTTGGTTTCTTTTCCTTTTGTTTCTTCTTGCCATTTTTTTCGTCTTTCGTCAATTTTATTTTACTGGCCACAGGTATTGGGTATACTTCACCTTTATATTTATTTAGAAGCTCCGTCCACTTTTTTCTTTGCTTTTCCACTTCAACTGACGATGGATCTTTCGGGTCATACTCAGGCAAAATAAGATCATCGTCATCACTATCGTCATCTATCACCGATTTTTTGGAATAAGTGTGAGTTTTTACAAAGTCACCTACAATAAATAAATTTAATGGTAAGTAAGTAGTATGGACCTTCATAAAGGAAAATATGGAGAAGATCACAAGACTCAAAGGGCAATGGAACGGCAGATGCTGGGTAAAGGAGACTGTACCTCCACACTATTACAAAAGATTGAACAACCAGATCTACAAGCAGTCTCCATTGAAATAGAAGATTGGATCGTACCAATCTCGATAGCTGCTGTATACTGCCCACCAAATTATAGAGCTAACAAAAATTCTTTAAGTAATCTCTTTAACCAACTTGGTAACCGTTTCCTGGCAGGTGGAGACTATAACGCCAAACATCCTAGTTGGGGTTCAAGACTGTGCGCTCCTGGAAGAGGCAGGGTACTACATCAAATCATATCAGAACAACACTTGGACCATTTGTCTACGTATCAGCCTACATACTGGCCATCCGACCCGCAGAAAGTTCCCGACTGTTTAGATTTCTTTGTTACAAAAGTGTTCTCAAGGAAATATATAAAAGTATCGAATCAAATTTTGATATAGAGTTTGATCATACTCCTGTAGTAGCAACTGTGCATTCAGGAATTAACGAAAAGGAGCCTCTGCCCAAGTTGCACAATTACAAAACCAACTGGCAAGCTTTCAGAGAAAGGGTTGAAGCAAATATTGAACTAAACGTATGACTAAAGTCACCAGAAAAACCAGAAAAAGAAATCCAAAATTACACAACAACGATTCAGGAAGCCGCATGGAAATCAACACCTCCACCAACAAAAGCAAAAAAAAAATTAATTGTCCAATAAATATCAGAGAAAAAATAATTGAAAAAGGTATCTGAGTAGAACTTGAAAGCAAACTAGACATCCAGATGACAAGTTAAGGCTCAATCGAGCAGCACGACAATTGAAAGGAACTACTAAAACAAATAAAAAATAATATCGTTCAAGAATACCTAGAAAATTTAACGCCGTCAGATGCCAGCGATTATGCGCTATGGAAGGCTACAAAAAAATTAAAACAGCAACATCGTCATATCCCATCCATTAGAAAATCCAACGGAACATGAGCCAGAACAAACAATGAAAAGGCAGAAACTTTCGACGAATACCTAGAAGAAGTTTTCAAACCTATACCAGCTGCTGCAACAAATAACGATCAAGAAATCTACAGTTTCCTACAGAACCAAACCCCGACAGGAGAAAACACACTACACGTTTCATTTCACCCAAAGAATTTCAAAACATAATCAACAATAATCTAATAAAAAAGAAAGCACCTGGCTATGAGTTAATCACAGGTGAGGTAATTAAAAATCTACCTACTAAAGCAATTAAAATGCTAACTCAGTTGTGTAATGCGGTACTAAGGCTAAAACACTTCCCAATCCAATGGAAAATTGCGGAAATTATCCTTAAACAAAAATCAGGAAAACCTCGAATGAGCCCACTTCATATTGACCAATTAGTTTATTGCCAGTAATGTCTAAGATCATGGAAAAAATAATCGAAAAAAGACTTCTACAAATACTAAGAGACAGAAATATGATACCCGACCACCAATTTGGCTTTAGGAAAGAGCATGTTACCGTCGAACAAGTTCACAGATTGGTCAACGTTATAAATAAAACATTTGAAGAAAAAAGTTACTGTTCAGCAGCATTCCTCGATGGTAGCCAGACTTTTGATAAAGTTTGTCATCAAGGACTGTTGTATAAACTGAAAAATAACTTACCAGAGGAACTATATACACTCCTTAAGTCGTATTTATCAGAAAGATACTTTCGAGTGGAGTTTGAGTCAGCCTATACAAAACTATATCCCATCAGATCAGGGGTACCGCAAGGAAGCGTTCTGGGATCACAACTGTATCTGATTTACACAGCCGACCTACCCACAAATCGTAATACAACGACCACCACCTTTGCAGACGATAATGCAATCCTAGCAGTACACAAAAATCCCGTCGAAGCTGCTGCAAACCTCCAGAGAGTAATAAATCAAATAAGTACATGGACACAAAATTGGAGAATTAAATTGAATGAACATAAATCAAACCATATTGTTTTTACAAAATGTCACGGTGAATCACCTACAGTAACAATAAATAATAAGGTAATTCCCTCAGTTACCTCTGTAAAATATCTCGGCATGCACTTGGACAGGGGATTAACTTTGAGAACCCATATATGGAATAAACGGAAACAACTGTGCATAAAATTTAGTAAGCATTATTGGCTTCTAGGGCGTAAGTCTAAGCTTACGACAAGAAATAAACTGCTAGTCTACAACACAATATTCAAATCAGTCTGGGCATATGGTCTGCAGCTCTGGGGAAGAGCATCCAAGTCGAATGTATCCATAATTGAGAGATTCCAGTCCAAGGTGTTACGTTCAATAATCGATGATCCGTGGTTTGTTACTAACAGGGATATTTACAATGATCTGGAAACGAAAACCGTCAGTGAAGTGATAGTGGAGTTAAGTGCAAAATACATCGTACGTCTTGAAAGCCACGCGAATGTGCTTGCAATTAATTTGTTTGACAACAGTCAGCAAACAAAACTGTTAGAGAGACAGACACCATTAGATTTACCGCACACACATTAATATTGTTACAGTAGATAAGTTAATATATATGTAATACAGTAATTTAATATTATCTCTATAGAGATATGTGGCGCTGGTCACAATCTCTTCATGTCCTTATTTCTCAGATAAAATTTGCCTATTGTTATATGTTATAACAGATTGCCTAATAAACACATAAAAAACTATACAGTCCACCCTTCTCTACGGAACTCCAGTCTGGGTCGAGGTTCTACGCTATAAAAAATATAGAGACCTGCTAAACAAGGCCCAGAGGAAACCTCTGTTGAACGTAGTCAGCGCATACAAGACTACGTCTACCACGGCCTTACAGGTGATAGCAGGCGCTCCTCCTATCTACCTGCTAGCCAGGGAAAGAAAAACATTATACGAACAACAAAACGGTCAACTTCCGGACGTAAGAGTGGCTGCCAGAGAGCAGCTTCTCACGGACTGGCAGGCAGAATGGGAGGCGGAACACAACAAAGCCCAATGGACCAAAAACTCATTCCGATTGTAGGGACGTGGTACGCTTGCAAGTTTAAGAGGGTTAATTTTTATTTTACTCAATTTTTAACTGGACACGGGTCCTTCCGGGCGTTCACTCACAGAATCGGCAAGAGAGTGACGAAGTGTGCCGGACCTGTCACGTGAGAAGACGCAGAACACTGTGTCTTCCGGTGTAGCGTCGTAGCTCAGGAACAGATTCGTTGATGAAGGCCCAGATAATATAATTAAGGTCGTGATCGAGAACAAACTGAATTTTGAATTTATAATTGACATCGTTACGGCCATCGCATCGTAAAACGTAAAACGTCTCTAGAACGGGCAGAACAACAAAACGGGTGAAGTGGGCCCTGAAAGTCAGCAGAATAAAAAATAAAAAAAAATAAAAAATAACAATAAAAAATAAAAAAAAATTAAATAAATAAAAAAGTAAAAAAAATAAAAATTACAAAAAACAATACTTTTCTCAGTAAGATTTACAAACATCGTATACAGAGATATACCCCTATTCCCTATCTTACATTAAGTATAAGATTTAGTAATATTGTACACAGATACACATGACCTCAACCCCTACCTTATCTTTATTTCAATTCAACACGTCCCTTAAAGATCTCCCCTAGCCTCCTTTCCGCTCTTAGGAAGGTGAGGAGAGCATAGCAGGGCTTATGCAAATCTTCTTGGGACCTACTTACAGACCGCGCGGAATATCCCTATGTATCGTTCACTAATGAACACGCCCAGGGATGTTCCGGGTCGGAAGAGGGGGTGGTTTTAGTTGGTAGGCGGATGGTTATGGGGGGCACGCGGGACGCATGGAACATACTCTAGTTCTCCTCTCCTGTCCGAGTCCAACAGTACTAGGGACACCTTCCCTAGTCTGCTAAGAGCTTTCCACTTTAATCCAAAAAAAAGATGCTGGGTATCAAAATAAGTGATAAAAAGAAAAATACATGGATCAGAAATAAAATCAAAGTAAAAGACGTAAACAAACATGCAGCTACTCTCAAATGGAACACAAAAGCAGACAAAAAGACGGAAGATAAAAGAGAAAAGAGCAGACCAGAGATGAGATGGTCGGATGTCCTAAAAAGATACGCATGGACCAGATTACCCAAGGACAGAATTAACACTGAACCGAGAAGAGTGGAAAAATAATGGGGCCTACGTTCAACTTTGGACAAATGAAAGGCAATAGAGAGATAGATAAATAGAAGTAGTAGACAAGTAACTTGAGCAAGTTGATTAAATTATTTACCTTGGATATCAATTAAATTGTAACGCAGAGACTCACGGCGAACTTAGATCTAGGATAGAGCAGTCTAGAGCCGCTTTTAGAAGGATGTCAAAGGTATTATGTAACAGAGACCCAAAATTGGCATTGAGGATCCGCCTAATATACTGCTACGTGTTCTCGTTCATACTTTATGGTGTCGACTCATGGATTGTGATTGTGAATAAAATCGATCTAAATCGACTTGAGACTTTCCTGATCTGGAGCTGTAGAAGAATTTTAAAAGTTTCTTGGGTGGAGAACATTCTAAACTCCACAATATTAGAACATCTCAGCACATAAACTCGAACTGGATTCTCGCTCGGAATAGGTTTTAACACAGCCATTTAGACATCGAAAGAGCCACCGTAGTAAGCCACAAGAAACGCATCGGTTACGTTCGTTTCGATTAGGGATGGCATGATGGAACTGGAGCGGGTACGTCGGAATTATGTTTCAATCGACTATTCCACGTATTACAAATGACAAAACTTTGACGGCATCGGTTTCGATTCCAGCGTCGGCCGTAGTTGAGTACACTTTCCGGAACGACCGGGCAAGAGATTTGAAATGAAACTTGAACTGATCTCTCGGAATAGGTAACATAGAGAAACGAATCGGCGGCATCTGTTTCGATTCCAACATCTCACATCTGTTTAATGTGATGAGTGCAAAAGAATTTCAGGTCGATACGGCTGTAACAGATTTCTAATTTATATCGGGTATAGTTGTCATTTAAAACTGTTAAAATCTTGACTCTTTCGCATTATGTTTTTATTTATATGACTATAATCTAATCGATCCTATCTTCTGTAATAACTTGGTGTCTTCATTTTACATTTGCATAAACGAATTCTGAATAAACCTCGACTTTAGGTCATTTAAAAACCCATAATAACATGTAAGAAAAATTTGTTTTAATAGTTTTTTTTTTTTATTTAAAACACAAAACCACATCAACCGCGCAGGGTTATTAGTGGATATAAACAATACAAAGTATTACATTAAGTAGAGTTATACAATTTGATGTCTTTTAAATATGTTAACACTGATGAAACTTTTTTGGTGAGGATTGTCTTGAGGTCATCGTCTGTGATTCTATGGGATCTTCTTTCTTTTTGAAATTGAGGACACTCTTAATGTGATTGGCTTAGCTTCTACGTCTGTTCTTACAAAGATGGCTACTCCGCCACTTGCCTGTTGTGCTATTCTGTTTTTTGGAAAACATTGGTAGTTTTGAAGATTAATATTGGATTGCTTAAAATGAGTTTCTTGAAGACATAAGATCTTTGGGCATGTTTAATTTATTAGAAGTTTTAATTGTTCTAAATGGGTGTAGAACCCATTAATATTCCACTGTAATATATAAAGGTTAGACATTTTCGAGTTCTGACTGAGAATGTGTTTCATCGGTCTCTTCTGTGGAAGAGAAATTATTGGGGCTTAGTTTCTTTCTTAATCGAGTTATATTATTTTTTAATTTTGAATTGTGGGTATAAGCGTGAACAAAATTAAGGATCTGAATTAATTCGGCTGTTTCGTTCGAATAGTTTTTTGAGGTTATTTCGGGATGTTTTGCGTTTAATGTGTTTTCGAGAAAGTCACATATTTCGTCGAAGTTAAGGACAAGTGGTGGTGATCTGTTTGCGATTTTGTCTTTTATTGTCTCTAGGGAAAGTAAAAGTTCATCTCGAGAATTTCTTTTAGACGTTTTTGTTTTTTTCTTTGATTTCCTTGTTACTGGAGAAGTGAAGATATGAGAATCGGTCTGTGTGGTATTTTGGTTGATTTCTGGAGACGATGAGATGAGCCTTTTTTGATGTTTTGTGACGTTTGGAATAATTTTAGGTTGTGTTATTTCTAATGGAGTAAGATTGCTGATCTTGTTGGAAGTTGATGATGTTGGGATTTTTAAAGTGTTTGTTTCATTTGTATTATTTGTAGGTCTTGACATGTCGTCAGTTTCTATGGTAGATTCTAATTGGTTATTAGAGACCTGTACGTCTGGGATCTGATCTAATATGTTTTGGAAAGATGCTGGGTGATCGTTAGAGGTGGATATTAAGGCTTTGTCAGAAGGTTTTTGTTCTGTTTGGTTATAAGGTAGATTTGTTATATATTGTGTGTTTTGGGAGGTTTCTGGAAGAGCTTTAGAAGTGGTTGGATTATAATTGGTTGGGTCAGGATTTGTTGTATTAGAAGTGGGTGAATTAGAATTGGTTGAGTCAAGATTGGTTGTATTAGAAGTGGTTGCATTAGAAGTGATTGTATTAGCATTATCAGGACATTCTGTTTCCTGGTGACCAATAGTCTTGCATTTTGAACAGTTGAATCCTTCTATAGAAAGGTATAGTCTGTAAGTGGTATTATCATGAGAGATTATGAAAGAATCGGGAATGGACATATTTTCTAAAGGTGTGATAAATGTTTGCCTTCTAAAACTCAAGACATGGCTGTATTCACTTTCAGGCATTCCTACCCTAAGAAAAGTCATTTTAGAGATGGCGTTTATACCCATTTTACGTAGTTCTTGTTCAATTAACGTGGTTGGAACAGAAGGACCAGCGTTTGATATTATCAGTCTTTGAGCTGGGGTGATAAGTCTTCTTATTTCTACTTGAGTTTCTTTTATATTGACGTATTTGTGGGAATGCAGCAATGAATCAACCATATTTTTAGAAGAGAGATACATACATATTCTATTATTGGCTATTCTGGAAGCGAAAGATACGTTACGTGGACCAACTATTGAACCGACGGCTATGATGTACTCTTGAACTTTGGTTCCTTCAATACTAGAAAGAACTATGGCTTCGTCTTTTGTTGGTTGTTTAAACGTGTTAACAACACTTGAATATGAGATGTGAGATGTAGTTTGGGTAGTGTTCATGGTGTCATTCGACGTCATGTTTGATTAATTTTGGAGACGTTGCAAGGCCGGCCCTCTCGCCGGTTCAAAAACCGGTGTGGATCTTGGCCCAAAACTGGTCCTATTTATATTTCTTGGATATTTTATAGGTTATATTATTATTAATATAAATATAACATGATGTGGTTTTTGGTACTCACGTCAGGTTTGCGAGGTTTACATGGTGTTTCCACTATAACACTGTGGAGGAACTAACAAAATAATTTTAAACTGTGTTTTTATCATTTAAAAACTGATAAATTTCGCAGCGGTTTACAACGTGATGTATATTATCATTGTCAGGACCGTACTCTCTGTTTTAATAGTTGTTATAATATAGATTTACGAATTGTAGGAACAACATGCTAAGAAATAAACTGCTCGTCAAAAGTTAGGGATATAGAAAATTTGCTGAATTTTTATAGTAGATTTTTTCGTGAACAGATTAACGGATTTCGCAAATTTTTTTTTAATATTTTAGACTTCTCTTTAGTATTTACACAGTTATGCAAAGGTTTACTCAAACTTTTTTTTACTTATACCGGGTGGAAGAAAAGAAATGTTTTTTATTATGTTAAGTTTGAGACGCCCTGTAGGGAGGACGAGGTACAAATGGGAGTATATATTGAAATTGTATTGTACTCTTGTGTTTTGTGAACATTTTGTTTTTTGAATGTCTCTGATATCTTGAGAAATAAAAAAAATAGACGGTTTTATAATTTAGCATGTGTTTTAACCGAAACAAAAGTTTGAGACAGCTTGTAGGGAGAAAAAGGCACAAAGGTGAGTACACCTTGATATTTTGTTGTAGTCTCATATTTTCTGAATATTTTATTTTTTTAATTTCTCTAATATCTTTAAGAAACTAGACGATATTCTCTTTAATATGTGTTTTAGCTGACGACATCTGTCACATCACACATGTGAAACATAGAAAAACATATTAAAGAGTAATACTGTCTAGTTTTTATTTGTTTCTGCTTATTTTCATAGATATACAGTGAGCACGTAAAGGTTGGAATAAATTCATTTTTTCACGAACGGTCAATTTTGGAAATAAATCCCGAAACAGGTCAATTTTTATTCTTAATTTACGACCCTTTTTGGCATATATATCATACTAGTGACGTCACCTATCTGGGCGTGATGGCATCATCGATGATTTTTTTAAACGAGAATAGGGGTCCTGTAGTAGCTCATTTGAAAGGTAATTCAATTCTCTATTCAGTAATATAAACATTAATATAATTATTTATACAGGGTGTCCAAAAAAATTTGTTTTGAATTCAATTTATTGACATAAAAGGAAGAATGTGAAATTTATTTAATTCAAAATACATTTCACTGCTATCAGAAAACAGGAAAAAATGTTTATTTGATAAATAAATATTTTTTTGCTTAAATTCAATATTAGCAGCCATCCACCTGCCTCTTGACAGTTTGAGCAGTTAATTTAAGCGAAAAGCAATGATTACTTTTCAAATTAACATTTTTTTCTGTTTTCTGAGGGCAGTAAAATGTATTTTGAATTAAATAAATTACATACATTCTTCTTTTTATGTCAATAAATTAAATTCAAAACAAATTTTTTTGGACACCTTGTATAAATAATTATCTTAATGTTTATATTACTGAATAGAGAATTGAATTTCCTGTCAAATGAGCTATCACACTACCTATTTACACACGACTTCTTATTTAAAAAAAATCATCGATGACGTCATCACGCCCAGATGGGTGACGTCAATAGTATGATGTATATGCCAAAAAATCGTAATTTAAAAATAAAAATTGACGTGTTTCGGGATTTTTTCCAAAGTCGTCCATTCTAGAGAAAATGAATTTATTCCAACCTTTACGTGCTCACTGTACAACTAGTAGAAATCATAGAATGAATGATAATTAAAGAAAACGTAACAATCAAAAGATTCAGAGAAATAGAAAGCTACTAAACAATATATAAAACCAAAATTCGGGAGTTGGAGTTTAGTAATGCAGGAACACCAATAAAAAAAAGAAATTTACTACTTACCTAAAGTCTTTTTATAAATTTTATACAACGGCATATACAAACTGCCTTTACCAGAACCTCCAGCTATCCGAATAAGGTGCAAGGTAAAATTCATCTGCTCATGCTCATCTAATGTTGCAAACCATTCTAAGTCTGTAGCTATAGCTTCTTTCAAAGTTTTCTTATCCAGCATTCTATCATGATCTAATCCAAGCTTTTCATGTACAAAGTTTGTCTCTGGATCCACGATTGAGTAAAAATCCATCTTAGCATGTCCTAGAGACAATACGCTAAAGATCTGATACAGACTTAAGTGCGACTTTAGATTTTCCAGTAATTGTAAAATATACTGCTTTTTGCTGTCAGCTGAGAGTCTAATAAAGTAGCCTTCGATCGAATTGGTTCTAAGGTTAAAATGGTTCTCTAGTATTGCTTCGTGTTTCTTTTTATCTGCTTGTTTTCGTATAGCGCTTTTTATTACCAGTTGTTGTTCTTGGTATGTGTATGCAGTTATCGCTTCCATTACTTTTATATTTTTAGTATTTAACAAGGTTAATGTCGAATAAATGACGTTATTTTCGATACTTTTGACATTCTGTCAAAATGATAGATAAAGGCATAAATAGAGGCATAAATATTTTTTTGCTTCTTCCTCTTTTTTTTTTGGGTTTGTATTCAATTACCCAAAATGCAACGGATACAACATAGAACTCTTGGAAACGCTACATGTCATAGACATTAGTGCCCAAGAATGTCTCAACCGGGACAATCGTAGGGCAAAAGTCTTTTTTTTTTTCAGAGAGCCAAGCGTCCTAAAAGCTATAAAGTCATTTTCTTGTGACTCAAAGTTGGTTTGGGACTGTAAACAAAGTACTTTGATGTAGGTGCTAGGTCACAAGGAAATTGCAGGAAATGAAGCCTTGCAAAAGAAGGAGCTAATACCTCATTCCAAGGTGCAGAAGTGTTCTGTGGACTATCAAAAAAAGCCACATCAGAAAGGAACTCCTCCTCTGGGAACTCAATCAACTACAACTATATTGGTCCAACAGACCAGGACAAAGGCGATTAAAAAGGCTCATAAAAGTGTCTCCTACTGCAATATACCGCCTTTGAAATAGGTAAAAAAGATAACGGCAGAACATATAATATGCAATTGTTTTTTTTTTTATTTTTTTTTATTAGAAAAATATGTCGCATCCACCAAAAGGTTATTAGCGACGGAACAAAATATAAATAACAAAATTAAACAATTACAGATTGTACAAAATGTTTCTGGATCTGAGATAATTAACTATATTATTGTCACAGGAACAGTTTTGACCTAGAGCCTGTGGTAGAGCGTTTGTGATCTTGTAGCGCTGTCTTTCTTGGTCATATTTATTACAATATTGTTAAAAAGTGTTCGACTGTTAGTCGGACGTTACACTGATCACATATAGGAGGATTTTTCTTTGTGAATATGTAAGAGTGCGTTAATCTGGTATGACCTAGACGTAAACGCGTAACCACAATTTGTTCTCGTCTATTGCGCGACGATGGGAGCCACTGAGACACATTATTTTTAATTTTATTTAGCTTGGAATTAGTTTGAGACCACCCATTTCGCCACAAAAACAACACTTTATTTTTAAAATAAGCTTTTAAGTCACTGGAAACACACTTGTCTATCGGCTCTGAAAAATCACTTAAAATTGCCTCTCGTGCGGTCCTGTCACCTTCTTCATTTCCTATTATTCCGACGTGTGAGGGAACCCATAAAAATTGGACGCTTCTTCCATGTTCATGAGCTTGGGAAAGCTGGTATTTTAGCAACTTTTCAAAAGGATGTTTCGGAAAAATATGTATTAATGAGTTTAGAGAGCTAAGGGAATCTGTTATGATCAGGGCTTTTGTGAGTGTAAGCTCGTTAAGAAGTTTCACAGCGCGGTATATGGCGTAGAGTTCAGCTGAATATGTGCTACATGCTGGGGGTAAACAAGTTTTTTTTTTCATTTTATTAAGTGCAAATTTACAATCTACTCCAATTACAACACAGAGTATTTAGCAAATAGTAGCAAAGTCTTGAATCCTGGCATGCTTTGGGCACCATCCATCGATGGTTCTCCAATACACCTAATCAGTTAGGTCCTCTGGCCATGTCCTTTTCAGTCTTCTTCCCACAAGTGGCGGCTGGTAGAGTTGTTGAATAGTTTGACTTTCATGGGCGAAATTTCTTTCTTGGGCTTTGGTTGCCTGTAGTCTAATAACATCTTCGATGAATGGTATCCCAAGGTCATTATGGATAGTTATATTGGAGACGTACCATGGTGCATTCGCTATCATGCGCAGCGTCTTTGATTGAAAAGTTTGCAGTATTTTAGTGTTGCTCGGTTTGCTGTAGCCCCATAACTCTATGCCATAACTCCATATCGGCTTTAGTATAATTTTGTATAATAATACTTTGTTTTCTAATGATAACTGGGATCTTTTACCTAGCAGCCAATACATTTGTCTGACTTTTAAATTTAGTTGAGCTTTCTTGGTTGTGATATGGTTCTTCCATGTCAGCTTTCGGTCCAAATGGAGTCCCAGGTACTTGACATCTGATTTTAAGGGGATAGGAATGTTATTAATATGAACCTGTGGACAGTCGATCCTTCTTGTTGTGAACGTAATTTGTGAATACTTTTCACCGTTTACTTTAATCTTCCATTTTGTTAACCATGTTTGAAGTGAACTTAAATAGTTTTGCAGTTTGTTAGAAGCTCTATCTGGGTTATCGTCTGATGTAAGGATTCCTGTATCGTCGGCAAATGTGGCCATAGTAATGTCATCATCAGCAGGTATATCAGCAGTGTAAAGGAGATGAAGGAAGGGACCGAGGACACTACCTTGAGGTACTCCGGATTGTGTAGGATGATATTTGGAAAGTGAGGTATTTACTTTGACTTGGAAAAATCGCTCGTTCAGATATGATTTTAATATCAGGTATATTTCATTAGGCATATTCTTTTTCACTTTATACAACAGGCCTTTATGCCACACCTTATCAAATGCTTTTTCCACATCAAGGAATACTGCCGCACACATTTTCTTTCCCTCTAAAGTTTCTTTTATATAATTTACAATCCTATGGCACTGCTGTATTATTGAGTAGTTCTGTCGAAAGCCAAATTGATGGTCAGGTATTATGTTATTTATGTTTATTCTTTCGAGAATTCGGACTAAAAGAAGTCTTTCGAAAATTTTTGACATTATTGGTAGAAGGCTTATAGGACGATAGGAGGAGGGTTCTGTAGCCGGTTTGTCCGGTTTCGCAATCATAATTATTTGTGCGTATTTCCATTGAATAGGAAAGTGACACAATCTTATCATGCTGTTATATACAATAGTTAGCAGGACTATCGCTTTTCTAGGCAAATGCTTTAGTACATCACCATTAATTAAGTCATAACCTGGAGCCTTATGAGGGTTTATTTTATTTATCGCCTTCCAGATCTCTGTTGGTGTACATGGTTTCAGTGGTAGTGATAATTGACAAGGAGCGTCGAGAAATGTGTATACTTCTTCATCTTCAGCATTGACTTCTGTATGTAGACTAAATACCTGGGCGAGGTGTTGTGCCAATGTGTTTGATTTTTCTTCATCAGTTTTTGCCCAGCTTAGATCCGATTTTCTAATTGGTAGAATAGATGTTATTGGTCTCTTGAATTTTTTGGTCGCTTGCCATAATGAATGGTCATTAGGTGTTAGGTTGGAGATGTAATATTTAAAAGTCTCATTACGGGCCTGGATTAAAGCTGTACGCAGTTGATGTGTTAACCGATTTAATTGTGTTTTATCCCGGGGATTCCTTGACCGCTGCCATTTGGCTCTAGCTCTTCTTTTTTCATTTAAAATTTCTTTAATTTGTAAAGGAATGTTATGATCAAGGGTGGTAATTTTTGTATCATCTGGAGTTGACTTCCATGCAGCATCTTGTATTACTTCTGTTAATTGTTGCACTGCTTTTTCTATTTCATGGGGTTCTTTAATTCGATGTTTTAAGCTTATATTTGTGTTAATAATAGCTTAAAATTGGTCCCAGTTGGTTCTTTTATTGCAGAGTTTTGCCACAGGTTCCTTCCAAATTACAGTTGTACTTAGTGTTATGCTTATTGCGGTGTGATCTGAACTTAAATCAAGACTGGGTTCTATTTTGTAATGTATATTTGAGATACCTTTGATAACGGCAAAGTCTAGCAGGTCAGGAATCCTGTTTTGATCGGTCGGCCAATACGTTGGCTGACCTGTCGAAAGGAAGTTTAAATTATTTCTCTGCGAGCACGCCAATAAATTTCTACCCTTTGGTGTTATAAGCCTCGATCCCCATACGGTGTGTTTGGCGTTCCAGTCTCCAGCTGCTATAAATCGGGGTCCTAGTTCTTGAAAAAAGGTCTCGTATTCTTCAATTGATATGGAGTGTCTAGGAGGACAGTAAATTGCTGCAATGGCAAGTGGCCATGTAAATGTTTCTATTTTTAGTATGGTTCCTTGTATTTTAGGTGTGGCGTAATTTTGTAGGAAATAGTGCTTAATAGAAGATTTAGTAATAATTGCTGTTCCTGCGTGAGCAGTTCCATCAGGATGATGAGTAAGGTACGTTGTATATAAAGGGATTTTTACTACTGTTCTTTCGGTTGAGTGTGATTCTGAGATGAGAAGAACATCTAATTTATTTACTTTTAAAAATGCTGTGATTTCCTGTACATGGTTTGGTAGCCCGTTGGCGAACCAGGCGGCTATTCTAATTGATGGAGCCATTAATTCGTTATTTTACTAATGACTGTTGTTAGCATGTTCAGGATCATGCTATTTTGGTTCAGAAGTTGATTAAATAGATTTTTGAATTCATTTAAGAAGCTTGACATCATGTGTGTTAAATCTTCACCATTATTTGGTCTGTTGATGTGTCCTGAGGTTACTTGAGCATAATTCATTCCATTTTGCGCATATTGTTGATTCATTTGGTGCAGTGCTGGATTGGGATTTATGTATCCTTGTGTGTTTCTAGGTCCAGTTGTGTCGTTATTCCTGTTCTTTGCTTTTAATAAGTCTCGATAAACAGTGCAGCCTTTATAGTTCGCTGGGTGGTTGCCCTTGCAAAGAGTACATGTTGCAGGTGTGTCTTTCGGCTTTGTGCAACTTTTGGTGTCGTGTGATCCTCCACATTTAACACATTTATAAGGTTTATAACAGTATGACTTAGAGTGTCCGTATGCCTGACATCGAGTGCATTGCACAATGGTGTTCTTGTGTTTCGGAGCTTCTACTCTAATTCTGGTATTGTATATAAATTCCACATTAAAAACTTTATTATTGTTGTTTTTTGGTTCCAAATCGACGAAAAATAATGGTAGGGGTTCTTTTGTTACTCTGTGCCGGATGTTTAAAACATTTCTGACTGTGTGGTCTTGCCTTAATAATTCAGATTTTATTTGCTCTAAGGGTATAGAATGGTGTAAACCTCTTAGGACGACTCTATATGCTCTTTCTTGTTTGAGTTGATAGCTATGGTGTACTATTTTTTCTTCTCTCATGTAATTTATTATTTTTCTATAAGAATCAGGTGTTTTAGCAGTGGTAAGAGTGGTAGTATAGGTAAGAGTGGTAGTATAATATGTTTCATCTTCAGTAACTTGCGCTATAGAGTCAGTCATTGCTTTGTAGTCTATTACTCCGTAAACATAAATAGGGGGCGGCTTGGGATCTTTCGTTTGGGTATTTGGGTTGTCATCGTTTCTTTTACTGGTATGGATTTGGTTTGTATCTGCGTTTTCTTCTGAGAGAGTTTGAAACCTATTAGATGTGCTTACTGAAGCACCTTGCTCAGTAGTTTCTGCTATTTTTCTACGTTTTCTTTTTGATCTCGACTGTTTTAGTTGTTGCCACGGACAAGAATTTGCATCACTTTCCATGTTTTCATCGTCACTTGATGAGGACGGTAGGGAATAATCTATTCCTTCTTCGAGAGTTTTTGAGTGTATCTCTGGCTGCGGAGGAACTGAGTTTTGGCTCATTTGAGGTAAGGATAAATTTTGGAAATTAGATGGATGAGTGGACATATTTGGAAGAGGTGGGAATTGATTTTGATAATAGTGCATCATGTCTGCTGATACAGAGTTGTGTTGTTGCATATATTGATGATTTGGTTGCATTGGTATCATTGTATTTGAGGGTTGATTCATTTGTGCATTATATATATATATATATATATATATATATATATATATATATATATATATATATATATATATATATATATATATATATATATATATATATATATATATATTGTTGACTGGACCGGATCCGTTCCCATTTCCAGCCAAAAACATTTTTATAAATGGATGATTAATATTTCTTGTCTAGTGCAATTGAGTCGCACCCAAGAATAATAAAATAAAAACATTTGAAAATAAATTGCTGATAAAAAGTCTATATAGTCTTTGTGTAATTCTAATTCTAATTAATAGTCTATTTGGACACTTTGAATTTGGTAAACACTTACCCAGCTTGTGGATAGTGTAATGTTCTTGCTGGACCACTTTCACTATTTTTAAACGATGCTAATTCACTATTTTGAGGTATTAGTACTCAACAAACAATGGCTGATGTTTACCATTTGATGTTACAGGATAACTGGGGGTAAACAAGTGAAATGTTTTTAATTATACAACTGATTGGTCTTTAAGTTTGTCTCCTGTAGACAAATAATATCTGGAGAATATTCAGATAAAAGAAGCTGTAACATAGGGAGACGATGGAAAAATCCATCAATGTTCCATTGAAGCATCGCGTTGAATGTTGTTAACAGATTCGGAGTTAGATGATACTGAACAATTGTCTGCAGAAGAGTCACTGTCTAAGTCAGAAATCTCATTCCCTAAATAGTTGTGTAGTTTTTTTTTAAGTTTTGTAAACTTGGTTTTTGTAGATCTATCATTTGCATATTGATAGCTCCTTTGTAAAAGATAGAGTAAACCAGCCATATCAGTTGTAAATTCTTTAACGACACTAATAGTGTCGGGGGAGCCTTGGACATTATCAATAAGTAAAGACAATTGGTGGTAATTTAAAACGAATGGTGGGGTATGATTATCAATAAAATTTTCAAGAGTTACCCGTGTAGATGGGACTTTAGATGAGCGCGGTTTTTTTGGTTTAGATGATTTGGGTTTTGCAAACAGATTTTGTGATGAAATTGCTGAGTCTGAAGGAGGCGTATCGATCTCACCAATACTGCGTTTTATGGAATAACTTGCGTTTTCGCAAGTGCTATTAGAGTTTTCACTTAGATGTTGTGGCTTTATTACATTTGGAGGTACTGGAGCAAACTCATTGGCAGTGGCAGAAGTCGAGCTTGAGGTTTTATTTGTAAGATTGGTTGAAATGGTTGTTTCAGAAAATTGTGGTGATGTATTAGTTTTGTTAGACTTTTCTGCAGTTGTATCTAATGGAAATGGTGCTGATAAATTGGAGGATATTGCCTCCGAAGTTTGTGAAAACGGTATTGCCGCTGAATGAGGTTGATTGAAAGTGTTGCTATGAGTAGGAGTATTAGTAATTTCTTGGTCATGGAGATTTGTAGGTGTAGGTGATATGCTCGGATTTGATAATGGATAACTTGATGACTGCTGAGTGTTTGGTACCTTGTGTAATATACTTGTTGGATCTGTTGGATTTGGTACTTCATTGTTTGACTCAATATGAGTTGATTCCGTTACTGAACTGCTATTGCATTGGGATGATATGTATCCTGTATTTTTGCAAATAAAGCAGGTGAGTGTACCTTGTGACAAAAATATGCGGTGAGGTGTTTGGTCGAAATTTATTAGAATAGAATCTGGAATTGCTGATGTTATAGGGCTTACATAAACTTGCCTCCGAAAGCTCAGTATGTGACTATATTCGGGAAGAGTGGAGCTAATTTTCAGAAATGTTATTGGGGAAATAAGCTTTAAACCGATATTCTGTAATTCTTCAACTAATACTTGATGAAGAATTGACGGGCATACACCAGACAAACTAGTCTTTCTGCTGGAGAGACAAGTCTCCGTGCTGTTACAACTTCGCCGAGTACTTTTATAGAGCCATGTTGTGTCATGAAATTATCTACTACGGTTTTGTGTGCTAAATACATGCAGATTCTATTATGAGATAATCTAGATGAAAAAATAATATTTTTTGGGTTGATGATTGTGCCCAAAGGAATTAAATAATCCTGCAGTTTTGCATTATCGATACAACTAAATACAATTGCTTGGGTCTTACTCGGAAAAGACTGTGAAGCGGCTGAAACTGTTTGTGATGTTTGAACGTTGATTTACTGGACTGGTTAGATCGGAAGGTGTGTTTACATTGTGTGAAGTCATTTTAAGCTGCGGTGGCGAAAGCTTCAGTCCGACTCTGGTAAGTGACAAACCAACCGCATGCTAGCTAACCTCACAAAATGATTGTACGGTGGTGTATTTTTCTTATTTGACGTTTCCTTTTCACAATAATAAACTAATAATTACGTATAGATGACTTACGTAGTAGTATCTAGTAGATAAACACTTTAGTTTTAAAAAACTATTTAATAATACCACTTGTTTTTAGTAAAAACTAGGAGTACAATATCAGTACAACTTCACCATACCTTGCCAGGGCCGGTCTAGTATGCAATTGTGTAGCACTACTTTTTTCTTCTTTATCTTCTTTCTTTTGGATTTGTATTCAATTACCCAAATTGCCACGAACACAACATAGAACTCTTGGAGACGCCTCAACGCCGATTTCTGTCTTTTAGGCAGAAATACATGCCATAGATATTATTGCCCAAGAATGTCTGAACCGAGACACTCGTAGGGCAAAAGTCTTTATTGGGACTGTAAACAATTCCTCAAGAAGCTGGCGGGTAAACAATTCCTCAACAAAGTACTTTGCTCTGGGAGCCAGTGGGTGTCAGTGCTAATAAATATCCCATTCCAAGGTCCAGAAGTCTTCTTTGGACTATCAAACAAAAGCCACATCGGAGAGGAAGGAACTCCTGATTTGAGAACTCAATCAACTACAACTACATTATATATTACTCCAATACACCAGGACAAAGGCAAGTAAAGAGGCTCATAAGAGTGCCGCCTACTACAATATACCGCCTTTTCGAAATGAGTAAAAAAGATAAAAATGGTCACTGGCATTCTCATTGGTCACTGCTCTCTGAGATACCATCTCAAAAAAATGGGCAAATCAGATAGTGAGAACTGTCGTTTCGGTGACAACGAAAAAGAAACGGCAGAACATATATTCTATGCAACTGTGTAGCACTGTTCTGCAAATTACTAAAATTTCTAGAAGAGTTCACTCTAGCGCCCTCTGACATAGTAAACAAGTCACCTAGGTCAACTTCATCATAAGCATTGACATCCTAGATTTTAACTAGATTAAGACATGCACAAAAGACCTCTATAGGTCGACGTGCGGAAACGCTGCATAGTCTTAAAGACCATATATACTCTGAGTCTGTAGCTATAGCTATAGAGTCGTGAGACAATACCCAAGATATTAGATGTCGCATCGGAAAGGCAAAAAAAGTACATTCTTGACTATGAGCTCTGTGTTCAAGGACCATGACCTCACCCTAGGAACAAAAAAAAGGCTCCTGAAATGTTACGTATACTCCAGTGCTTTTATACGGTGTAGAAACATGGACATTGTAGGCGGAAACTCTATCGAAACTTCAGGCTTTTGAACTGTGGTTGTACAAAAGTATCCTGAAGATACCATGGGCACCCAAAGTAAAAAATGAAGCACTACTGAGGATGAACACAGCCGCAGATTTGATCAACATCGTGAAGGGCCGCAAGTTGCAGTACTTGGGACATATAATGAGAAATCAAGTCGGATACGAGCTACTCCAATGCATTTTTCAAGGTAAAATTGAAGCAAAAGGGCTCCAGGACAAAGAAGAATATCTCGGCTTGCTAACCTGAGAGCATGTTATAGAAAGACCTTAACACAAGTATTTCGATAGCAACAAACAAAATCATCATAGTCAGAATGATCGCCAACGTTTGGATCGCCCTAAGAAAAAGCTATATCTTCTTTCAGAGTATTTGTATCCAGCATTCTATCATGACATAGTCTAAGATTTGTACAAAGTACAAAGTTTGTCTCAGGGTCCACGATTAAGTAAAAATCCATTTTAGCTTGTCCCAGGGACAATACGCTAAATATTTGGTAGAGACTTAACGGCGATTTCAGATTTTCTAGTAATTTTAGCCCAGTCGGGATACCATTTGACCTTGCATTAGGAGCTGCCCCAAATTTTATTTTTCTAATCTTTAGGGGGAGTCAATAGTAGTCCAAATTTAAGATCTCGACTGAATTTGACTGTTGCGTTAGCCGCCATCTTGATTTTAAACAAGAACCGTTTTTGCTCAATATCTCCGCCATTTTCAACTTTTTGACAAAAAGTATAAAAACTGAAATTGTTGAAAATATGATTTTATATAATTTCGTTTATTATAATTTTTTTCGTGCGGTCCATATTTTCCGAGTTATGGGGAAAAACAGTGACAGTTAAAGCGTAATTATTGATTTTTTGAATTATCTCGTTTATTATTACTTTTTCAACAAATTTTAACCTATACAAAAATGAAAACAATTAAATTTTGAACAATTTTGATCTCTTTCATTTTTTTGATAAAATCAATATTTAAGGTAGTACGTAAGCGGTAAAAGCGCGAGGGTAAGACCCGATTGATTTTAAAGCAATTGTTTTTGTTTAATATCTTCCCCATTTTCAACTTTTCGACAAAATTTGTAAGGACTGCAATTGTTGCAATTACGATTTACTACAATATTTCGAGAGAACCAGTGGCGGGTCTAAGAGGGGGAATGGGAAAATTCCCCCAGCGGGGTCCAAAATTAAAAAAAAAATTGAAATATTAAAATATGTTAGCTGACATGAAACTTAATTATCTACAGACAAAGTCAACCCATAAAACCCGCTAGGTAATAAAATTACGTTAACTTAATGCATATAAGTTACTATTTATGTCTTTTATGTACTTAGTTTGGTTGGTGTTTCATTGGAAGTTTCAAAAATTGTATAAAATGTAATTCTCTTTATTTTTATTTATGTACAATTATGTCGTAAAGTTAATAATAAATGAGACAATTCTATAATTATGCTTCCCCTCCGCTTCCACTATTTTCCTCCTTAACTCGGAGAATATTGATCGGCTAAAAAATTGTGGAAAAGAAAATGTAGGAAATTGCGTTTCCAACAATTTTAGTTTCTACGATTTTTGTCGAAAAGTTGAAAATGGCGGAGATATTAAGCAACAACGGTTCTCCTTTAAAATCAATATGGCGGCTAATGCAACCGCGGAATTCAGTCGAGATTTTAAATTTACACTACTATTGATCTCCCCTAAAGGATAGAATTATAAAATTTGGGGCAGCTCGGAAAAAAGATTCAATTCAGTAATTATGCTCCCCCCACCACTTTTTATTATTTTCCCACTTAGCTCGGAAAATATCAACCGCATGGAAAAAATTGCTAAAAATAAATTGTAGGAAATCATATTTGGAACAATTTAAGTTGAAAATGGCGTAGATATTGAACAAAAACAATTGCTGCAAAATCAATCAGATCTTACGCTCGCGCCATTATCGCATAAATACTACGTTAAATATTAACTTTAGCAAAAAAATGAAGGAAACTAAAATTGTGTAGAATTCAATTCTCTCTATTTTTGTATAGAAGCATTTTTGTCGTAAAACTAACAATAAACGAGATAATTCAATAATTATGCTCTATTTATATATAACTGTCAATATTTTCCGCTATAACTTGGAAAATATCGATGGCCCGAAAAATTGTGAAAATAAGAATGATAGAAAATTACATTTTCAACAATTTTGGTTGTTATACTTTTTGTCGAAAAGTTGAAAATGGCGGAGATATTGAGCAAAAACCGTTCTCGTTTAAAATCAAGATGGCGGCTAACGCAATGGCGAAATTCAGTCGAGATTTTAAATTTACACTACTATTGACCCCCCCTAAAGAATAAAAAAATAAAATTTGGGGCAGCTCCTAATTCAAGGTTAGGCCTGTTATTCGTCTAACCCGACTGGACTATTTTAAAATATAATGCTTTTTGCTGTCAGCTGAGAGTCTGATGAAGTAGCCTTCGATCGAATTGGTTCTAAGGTTAAAATGGTTCTCTAGTATTGCTTCGTGTTTCTTTTTATCTGCTTGTTTTCGTATAGCGCTTTTGATTACCAATTGTTGTTCTTGGTATGTGTATGCAGTTATCGCTTCCATAACTTTTGTATTTTCAGTATTTAACAAGATTAATGTAGAAGAAATGACGTTATTCTCAATGTTTTTGACATTCTGTAAAAATGATGATAAAGCAACGAACTGTCAATACTAATGGAATGGGCGTGAAGCGAATTTAATGCGGCCAACATACAAGAGAGAGGTCCTAGAGAGAGACAGAGAATTCCAGGGAAAATTTGACAGGCCGTGTAATTTGAGTTGCCTATATAAACTTAAATCGGGGAAATGAACCTCATAATATTCTTTTAACTTGGTATTAGGGCTGATGGGCAGTATTTCAAAATTTAAATCCTTTTTTTATTTATGAAAAATATGAGGTCCATTTCCCTGATTTAAGATTATATAGGCAACTCAAATTACACGGCCTGTCAAATTTTCCCTTGCATTCTCTCTCTCTCTCTCTCTCTCTCTCTCTCTAGGACCCAGTGACGACGCGTGACTTTTTTTAAAGTGTTACCAAACCAGATGTAAAAAAATCTTATTTAAAAAAAAAATTACTTTGAACCTCCCAAATATAAGTTTTTGTTTTCAATCCTGTGGGATAAAATTAAACAAATCACTATTCCCAAATTATATGTATGTAATTATGTATATGTAGCAGGTATAACAATAAATAATAAACAAACTAAACGTATTAATCTACCATAAAATTAACATAAAAAAATGAACAAGTAGGAAAAAGAGTAGATTTTGAAAACTATTGTGTATATTTTAATTCTTCCATTTTCAATATCATTTTTTTCTTCAAAATTATATATAAAAAAAATATACAAGGAGAATAACTTTTCAAGTAGTTGATCAATTACGCAATACGTAGCAACACTCTTCCATGTTTAAATGCACGCACACTGTAATCTGTAATAGGTACTAAACTAATGTTACCAATCCTCAAAATGGTTACAATACTGATATACACAGCGTGCCCGCGCGCCGTCTCTAACAGAGCCGTCGGTCTTTCAAAATTTTCAGAAACGAGCTAGTCCCGAGCGATAGCGAGGTTTCTCCTGCGTTACCACTGCCAGTATTGGTAACAGCATATAATAACGTGCAATGGATTGACATATCTCGCCAATATTTTCGTGCGTCTAGTTGGCTATTTACTGAATTAGGTAATATTAACAAATATTTTCTGTTGGTAAAAAATATAAATGGAATTATTTCATAACAGTCATAAAATATTTATTGCAAGATTTTGAACTGTTACCAATGGTAACAGTGGTTACATGGACGCTTCGCCAGTGCTAGGACCTCTCTCTTGTATATTGGCCGCAATCTCGCTTCACTGTTTGAATGGGGCGGGGCCATTTCATCTGTATTAACAGTTTGTTGTGATAAAGGCATAAAAAATACATCGAGATTTTTCTGCTTTTTCATCTTTTTTTGGGTTTGTATTTAATTACCCAAAATGCCACGAACACAACATAGAACTCTTGGAAATGCCTCAACGATTTCTGTCTTTCAGGCAGAAATACATGCCATAGGCGTTAGTGCCCAAGAATGTCTCAACCGAAACGCTCGTAGGGCAAAAGTTTTTGTTTTGTCAGAGAGCCAAACTGCTTTAACCCGGGAGGTGTCGCGCTCTTTTCTGTCACGTAAGCAGTGGCGCGTTTGTGTTTATCTAACAATACGAATTTAAATACGAATTTAAAACAAAGTTTTATTTTATATTATTTTTATTCACTTTTTGTGTTAAAAATATATATGTTTCTAACAATTTTAAAGCTCATTGGTTCTCACCGAAGCCATAAATTCCACGAAAAAAAAATAAAAAAAAGAAAAAAAAAAAAAGAAATAAAAAACATACCTACGCATTACTAAAATGTTCCTCGAGTCACTTACGAGTGGAAAGTTATGTTGCAAAGTTTTTTATCAAATTATCACGGAAAATGATAAAATGTTAGATTTTTCTAACAGCCCGACTACTCTCGGGTTAAAGGCTATAAAGTCATTTACTTGTAAGTCAAAATTGGTTTGGAACTGTAAACAATTCTTCAAGAAGCCGGCGGAACGCAACAAAGTACTTTGATGTAGGTGCCAGGTCAAAAGAAAATTGCAGGAAATGAAGCTAATCGAGTCGTAGCCATAGAGTCGTGGGACAACACACAAGAGATTATATCTCGCATTGGAAAAAGCAAAAAGTGCATTATTCACTATGAGCTCTGTGTTCAAGAGCCAGGACCTCACCTTAGAAACAAAAATAAGGCTCTTTAAATGTTATGTGTATTCAGTGCTTCTATACGGAGTAGAAACCTGTACATTGAAGGCGAAAACTGTATCGAAAATTCAGGCATTTGAGCTATGGTTGTAAAGAAGGAACCTGAAGATACCTAGGACAGAAAAGGTCGTCAATGAAGAAGTACTAGGTACGGAGGACGAACACAACCGTAGATTTGGTAACATCGTAAAGGGCCGTAATCTGCAGTACTTGGGACATATAATGAGAAATCAAGTCGGATATGATGCATTTTGCAAGGAAAAATTGAAGGAAAAAGGACCCCAGGCCGAAGAAGAATATCCTGGCTTACTAACCTGAGAATATGGTATAGAAAGACCCCAACACAACTATTCTGTATAGCAACCAACAGATTTATCATAGCCAGAATGATCGCCAACGTTTGGAACGGACAGGCACCCTAAGAAGGGTCTTCTTATTAAGCATTCCATCATGACCTAGTCCAAGATTTTCATGTACAAAGTTTTTCTCCAGATCCACGATTGAGTAAAAATCCATGTTAGCATGCCACAAAGACAATACGCTAAATATTTGATGGTGGCTTAACGGAGACCTTACGGAGACGGAGGAGTAAACTAAAAAGACATATCCACACCCAAGAAAGTCAGTAGAAAAATCACCAAATACATGTTCTATTTGGTTTATATATACCAAAATATCACCAAATACATGATCATATCGGCTTCGACGATGATCCATACAATATTATATTATATAGTTGTTCCATTTTATCTTTGCCCATGCGTCATGATTCATTTTCAAAGAAATTAAATCAAAACATAAAGTGAAACGTACGCCGATGTGTAGTATATAGGGTGAGGCAGATAACTGGCCTATTAGAAATATCTCGAGAACTAAAGGCAACAGAATCATGAAAATTGGAATAAAGGGGTTTTGAAGGATGATCTATTAAATGAAAATATTTTCATCTCTTTGCAACTTCCGGTTATACCGGAAGTTGCTTATAACTTCGTTTTTTTAAATAGGACACCCTGTATATTTTTACATTTTTGGATTCTCTTCGATGCCTTCTTTCTTAAAATATAAGGTTTTGTAATATTATACAGGGTATTTTAAAAGATAATTACGTTTTTTTATTAATTTCGTAGCAATATTCACACCCTGTAGATATTAGTTTGACATCTAAAACTCTACTTACGTTCAAATGATTTTTAATATACTCTACTATTGTTAAGAATCATTAGTATAGCTAAATTTTTAATTTTATCATACAGGGTTGGTCGAAACTCGGAATGAGTATTTTCTGAGTTTTCTTAAATGGAACACCCTGTATTTTTGTATTGTAGTGAAATGATATTTTATAGTAATTTTTTATTTCTTAAGCATTCCCTATACCTAACTGCTTTAATTTGTGAGTTATTGGTGATTCAAGCTAAACATTAATTGCAACAAAAAATACGTAAAATTTTATTAGGTTGGCCGTGAAAATACTCAATCCCAAATAATTTTTCAGAAATAAATACATATTAATCCAGACTGGTCCTTAAAATTACCAATAATGGTTTAGCTATCGAAATACCTACTTAGTTAAGATTGTTGGTGCGATTAACAATTAAGCACAAATTAAAGCAGTTAGGTATAGGGAATGCTTAAGAAATAAAAAGTACCATAAAATAGCATTTCATTACGATACTAAAATACAGGGTGTTCCATTTAAGAAAACTCAGAAAATACTCATTCCGGGTTTCGACCAACCCTGTATACTAAAATTAAAAATTTAGCTATACTAATAATTCTTAACAATAGTAGAGTATATTAAAAATCATTTGAACGTAAGTAGAGTTTTAGATGTCAAACTACTACAATTCTACAGGGTGTGAATGTTGCTACGAAATTAATAAAAAAACGTAATTATCTTTTAAAATACCCTGTATAATATTACAAAACTTTATATTTTAAGAAAGAAGACATCGAAGAGAATCCAAAAATGTAAAAATATACAGGGTGTCCCATTAAAAAAACGAAGTTATAAGCAACTTCCGGTATAACCGGAAGTTTCAAAGAGATGAAAATATTTTCGTTTAATAGATCATCCTTCAAAACCCCCTTATTCCAATTTTCATGATTCTGTTGCCTTTAGTTCTCGAGATATTTCTAATAGGCCAGTTATCTGCCTCACCCTGTATAGTATATAGTATACAAAATGTATATACATATCGAGGTTCGTTTCACTTTATGTTTTGGCTTAATTTGTTTGAAAATGAATCGTAATGCATGGCAAAAGTTAGAGTGGAAGAACTATACTAATACGTCGCTGTTTTTTTTTATATAAAACTAGACTTAAAATCTAAAAATTAAATAGACAAGGCGAAACAGCAGCTTCCCTGAAAAAATATTCACATGAGATTTTTGAAGTTATACTGCTTTAGGCACGATTGAGAGTAAAATTTCACAATACTGCGCGCATGCGCACACAGACAGTATGGCGTTTAGTTGCTGAATCTTTCAAGTTATGTAGAAATATATCAGTGCAAGAAAAGGTGTGAAAAGGATATATTAGTGTTTTTAGTAAATGTATTATTTATTATAATTTTTGTGTCTTTGGATTTGTCTTCCTCGGGAATAAGATATTTTATAATAATAGCACAGATTAACCCAACACAGATGCGAAACCCTGGCGATAACTCTGGTACCGAGTTTTGGTAAACTCCTCCTACTTTGAGTTACCAAAAGGGTAGTCGCTTAGTATCTCGCTTAGTATGTAGGCTTAAGCTTATTGTCAGTTCCTGAATAACCTCGACAGTACATGCGCTTATTGTAGTGTTAAATTGACTTGATTATTGGGAATTTTTTCTATTTATCAAGTGTGTTTAAATAGTTTTGTTATATTTTTAAAAATGGTTGGATATACGTGTATTTGTGAAGGGTGTTCATCTAAGACGGGTCAAGGAATATCATTTTTTAGATTGCCAAAGGATAAAATAAGGTATGTAGTGTCATTAATAAATTGATTTACTTTCTAAATACTGATTAAGCGGCATATTACTTATATCATACTAATTATATTAATCTCGAAACACACATAAAATGGTTACTCAAGCTATGTGTGTTAGAAATAGTTCCAATAGTATTTTTTCAAGAAATATTTTGATAAGTCTGAAAAAAATCCTGTCTTGAAAACAGTAAATTTTAGTTACTAGTAAGAATGAATAACGCCCTGTTATTGAAGATAGTCAAAATAATCTTAAAAAATTAAAGAGATATTAACAAGACATTAAATTTTTATTAAAAAACATCTTATGTTATAGGAGTGAGCTATGGTTAAAAGCTACTAAAACACAAGATTTGTTAGAGGAGGATTTAACTAGATACAGAATTTGCGAAAAGTATTTTGAAAATAAATTTTTATGCACATCTTCACGACGAAAACTCTTGTATGACAATGCTTTGCCGTCAATTTTTACCGAATCTAAAGGTATCTGCGCGAATACGTCTGAGGAGCCGCCGAAAAAAGTTCAAATATTGTCAGGTAAAAAATTAGGTAAATATCAATAATTTCAATAATAAAAAGATATGATTTTTCAGGTAATAGAATAACGCCTGCGACGGAAAATTTACAGTTAATATCCTCTAAACAAGAACATTACTACAAGAATTACAAAAGATGTTTCCCAGTTATCACCTTCAGTATTATTACAAACACTAGCATCTTTTATGTATAACTTGCCACGTGAATCTAAACTGAAATATAAAATCAGGTTTTTAAAAAGAAAACTTTTGAATAGAAAAATATGTAAAAAACAAAACGGTACAAAACAAGAGAGAGCAGTTTAAAAAATTATGTGACAAATTTCTTAATAAATCATTGGCCGAAATTTTAACAACTCAGGCACTGTTGCAGAAAAAAGGCCCAAAGGCCAGAAGATATTCTTAGGAATACAAACAATTCGCTCATTATACTTTTTTGGACCCAAAACTTATCACTTTTTGAAAAAAAATCTTTATTTACCAACTAAACGTTGTTTATATAAGTAAATTTGATTATATAATTAAATAACCTGGAACTTGAAAATTATTATATTAACAACACTTTATCTGGTTTTTTTTCTGGAAGGTCATACCTGGAATTCACAAATTACTGTCACCAAACGATTGTCACTTTTCTAATACCTAGTTTACTTTCTCTTGTTTTATTAAGGAAAAACTTTGTTTTGTTTTTTTTGTAGCTAGTTTACTTTCTCTTGTTTTGTACCTATTATATTTATATCGTGTTCACTTCCAAGCAACTTTTTATTATTTTTCAATATACACAGAAATTTAATAAATGACCATTTATATATAAATATTTAACGATTGTCATTTTTCTAACAATTAGTTAACTTTCTCTTGTTTTGTTAAGGACATATGTACCTAGAATTCCCAAATTACCTATTGTATTTTTATTTCCTTTTTCGTTTAACACATAAATTTATTAAATTGCCAATGTTTTGTTAAGTTTTGTTTGTCTTAATTTTTAGTGTAAATATAGTAAACATCAAATCAGGTGTCAAAGTAAGTATTATAGACCAAATGAACTATTTTGTAAGTTATCAATTGTATTGGTGCAAACACCGGCACAACAACTGTGCTCCTTAGTTTCAAGGTTACCAATTTTTGTACCGGCATCATAGCATAGCTTTCGCATCTGTGTTGGGTTAATCTGTGATAATAGTAAGTATATTTAAAGTATTTTTGTATTAAATTTGTCAGTATGTATGATAAATTTTGTAACCTGTCAAAGCAAAAGGGATATACCTCAGTGGTAGAGCGTGTGGCCGGAGATCAAGAGGTCCCGGGTTCAAATCCTGGAATTCATATTTTTTTTATATTCTTGGTATCGCTTTAATAAAAATTTTTTAAAAGTGGTAGGTAAAGAAAGTTAGTTTAATATTTAAATAAAATACAAATAACCTGTTAAGTATATTAATTTCGTTGAAATCATAATAATAGAAGTATAACTTCTTACGTGCGTACAAAGTACACACACATTCTTTTTTTGCATAATCACATTCGTGAGACACCCCATAATAAGGATCAAGAAGTCGCCCATGCGAAAAGTGGTCCTTATTTCTTCTTCTTCTTGATGTGCCTATCCGTGACGAATGTTGGCGATCATCATGGCAATCTTCACTTTATCTGCAGCAACGCGGAAAAGCTGCACAGATGTTGTGTTGAACCAGGTTCTGAGGTTCTTTAACCAGGATGTTCGTCTTCTTCCTGGACCTCCCTTTCCAAATATTTTTCCTTGCAGGATGGCTTGTAGGAGGGCATATCTGGATTCATTTCGCATAATGTGTCCAAAGTATTCCAACTTTCGAGATTTGATGGTGGTTAGTACTTCTCGGTTCTTCCCCATTCTTCTAAGAACCTCCTCATTTATGACCCGATCAGTCCATGGGATTTCAAGCATTCTCCGATATAGCCACATCTCAAATGCTTCCAATTTTCGGCACATATCCTCGTTCAAGGTCCATGATTCAACACCATAAAAAAGGACAGATAAGACGTAACATCTCAGCATTCTTACTTTTATACCAAGAGAAAGGTTGTGGCTCTTGAAAAACGCCCCCATAAGGTTGAAGGTGGCAGGCAACCTCTTATAACAGAATGACCTAGTTACCTTTTGACCCACTTAAAACATGTGGGAGTCATATGTTGCCCTAGGGCCGTATCCCTAGGAATTTTATCCATCCTTTGGATTTTTCGATGTTTTCATTTATATAAGACTTTTGTCTATTTTTTAAAATACTTTGACCTTTGTACTTTTTGGTTGGTTCACCATGTTCTTGTAACACTGATGATGCTCTTGTTACAGAGCGAAAACGTTTTGTTCATATGTTTGTATTCCTTTAGGGCTTTTTAAACTAATATACCTTTTACCAAGAAGAAAATTTTTTATTAAATTTCACTTGTAATTAATGGTATACAATACAGCCAACTACAGGAAGTTCTTCCTTGTGGAAATTTTTTATAGATTTATTTGAGGATTCTGAACAAAAAAGGTCTTTTGTATTTTTCAATAAAGTTGATCGTTTTCGAGTTATAAGCTATTTAAAATTTGTAAAACGCGAAAATGGCCATTTTTAAGACCATAACTCGGTTAAAGATTATTATTATGAAAGTCAGAAAGTGAATAAATCAAATTTAAAGCCCCCCTTTCATGATCCTGAATAAATTTGCGTCATTAATTTATTACTAAGCTGTTATATTTAATTATTAACCATGAGCGGTAATATCGTATTGAGGCGGCCGTCAATGTGAGTACGAATAAGGGCGGAGTCCCATGTATCCGATTTCCGACAATACGTTGATCCGAATGTATTCTCATTGGTCAGAATCGAATCAGAATATGTTCGCGCCCAATTTTATCTGAAATTTTTAACCACGCTTCCGACATCGGATAAAGATGAAATTATTTTAACTTTTTCCGATAAAACGGACGTTTTTGAAGTTATACTTCTTTAGGCGCGATTGAGATTGAGGGTGAATTTATATTGATCTGCGCGCATGCGCACACCGACAGTTTGGTATTAGTCTTTATACGGGCTCTGATTGGGTGTTGAAATGATCTGTCAATAATTGTTCAATATGGAGGTTATGGGTAAACAAAAATGTTGTATAATATATTAGTTTTTATTGTTATGAGGACAAAAATAAAATCAAATTTATAATTATAGTAACTTTTTAAATAGTTTTGAAAAGCCACAGGTACGTAATTCTAAATGTTTCAGTTGTATTCCAAAAAAAAATTATCTTCATACCTATTTGGAAAATGTAAAAAAATTAATGTACTTACCTAGTACTTGCTATGCTATACCCCTAGTAGGCAATGCTTTACCTAATTCACATAATCTGATTACGAACAAACTTTCTACAAATTTTCATCTAATTTTTCGTTTTCTTACTCTATATATTGTTATATTTTAATTCGGCAAAAATCAAACTAATAAAAATTCATATAAACAAATTGTCAAAAAGTTGTTCAGTTTGTGAAATCGTTTCGACTCTCGTACGGCGGGATACACGGGAAGTAGGTTCAAGCCCAATGCAAGTTATATCATTTTTTAATTTTTTTTTATAGATTTTATGATTGTAAGTATATTATTATATAATTGTTTTCAGAAAATACGTATTTAATTAAAATTTTTGGCAACAATTATTGTTCAGAAATCATTTGTGGCATTTTTCAATGTGTTTGTGTGTGTTTTATTCTTTTATTTTTTTAATTTTTGGTATTGTTTTAATAAAAATTTGTGGAAAGTAGTAGAGAAACTGTTTAAAGTATATTGATTTCGTTGAAATCATATAATAGAAGTATAACTTCTTACGTGAGTATAAAGTACACACATTCTTTTTTTAATTGTAACGTAACCTCATTTTATTTCTGTGCATTCAATTTATTGAAACATGGATTTAAATCGAAGAAGTTATATTCGTAAAGTTAATAAAGTCCTATTATTATGTCTGCTTCTTTTTATTCTCAAAAACAAACCAAAACCAAATTAACCAAACCAAACCTACAATGCGGCCAAGAAGATATTGGGTCCGTGAAATATTAAAACACAAAAAGTCACAAGGGGCTTTTAATGATTTATTGCAGGAAATGAAGCTAAATGATGTTGATAAATATTTCAACTCTTCCATAGTTTCTTGCATCTCCACCATTGTTTCTTCAACGTTATCCATAGTAACAATTACAATTTACAACAATATTGCAATTACTAACCAAACCAAACAAATAACAAATGTCAAGCAATAAACAAAAAATTGACAGTTGATAGTTTATACAGATTTTCGTATCCGATAATCGCAACCATGTGATAGCTGCTAAACTAGCTACTACGAAAAGAGACGATTTTCGGATATCGGAAATCGGATACATGGGACTCCGCTCTGGATGCACCATTCGACTGCCGGAATGGCATCTGTTTGGCACTCACCATTGACGGCTGTATAGTACAGTACGTGCACGGCACTTGTTAGCAATTAAAAATAACCGCTTAGGAATAAAATAATGAGAAAAATTTCTTACAGAATCTTTTAGGGGGCTTTAGATTTTGATTTAGTCGTTTTCTGACTTTCATAATAATAATTTTTAACGGAGTTATTAAGCCTTGAAAATCGCCACTTATCGTTTTATTTTTTCAATTTTAAGTTGCTTATAACTCAAAAAGGATCAACTTTAGAGAAAAACTACAACCGAACTTTTTTGTTCAAAACGGTCCAAAAAACCTAAAAAAAATTTCCCGGGCCGAAAATATTGATATTTGCAATTTGTTTAAACAAAAATTGTTTAAACAAATTGGGACCACTTTTCCCGTGGACGACTTCTTGAACCTTATTCTGGGGTGTCTCACGAATTTGATTATGCAAAAAATCTCATGGGAATATTTTCTCCAACGAAGCCGCCATTTTCGCCTTTTCTAAAAGGAATACCTAACGCAGAAATCACAAAAAATCGCCGATATATCTTAATTAACCTATAAAATGACAGAACTGTCAAAATTTCATAAATGTCATTAGTGTCAAAATTTCATAACAGTGGAGTAAACTTGTCTGAAGTTGGACCAATTACAAACAAGCATTACGGCGCGGTCAATTTGAATTACTCTTCTTGGTTTAAAAACAGACCATAGTAATTGTAAAATATACTGCTTTTTGCTTGTCAGCTGAGAGTCTGATGAAGTAACCTTATATTGAATGTGTTCGAAAATTAAAATAATTCTCTATTATTGCGTCGTGTTTCTTTTTATCTAGCGCAGTGGTCGGCAAAGTGCGGCTCCAGAGCCGCATGTGGCTCTTTGGCTCCTTAAGTGCGGCTCTGGCAAAAATATCCACGAAAAGCGCAATAAAATTTTCATTTAAAAAAATTTGGTAGGAAAAAAATTACATCTTATTTTGATAAAATTAGCATTTACAAAGTTTAGGATTTCTCAAAAATCCTGTTAATGCTACGATAACCAAATTGATATTTTCTCCTTTCAAATTGACATTGGTAGCATTGAAATACAAATGCTGGCTTTAAAAAACAAGGAAGTATGGCGCTCTAAATTTGAACGTCTGTATGTTGAATTTAAAATATCGGAGAAAAAAAATGTGATCTTCGTTCACAACACAATAGGTGGTCCGCTTTGAATGACCTGGAAAAGGAAGACATGATAATTTTCAACGCTTGGAATAATATTCCTGATTCTTACGATCAGCTGAAAAGCTGAAAAAGCGTTTGCTGTTCTTTCTTTCTTCGGTACTACATATCAAAATTTCAAACAAAAATTGAATTTTGCGCCAAAAACTTTGTAAAAACTAACATGTTGTAAGAAATAAAAACCGTATAACACAAAAAAAATAGAAGTTTCTACGATGATTACAACCAAAGATATCGCCAAAAATGAAAAATCACGTTTTAATTTTTGGGGGGATACTGGTGGGGCTAGAGGTCTAATTTTTTTTGGTCGAACATTGTTTCATCTCGAACATTTTATTTTTATTTTTGAAATATCGTTGATGAAATTTTTTACTACTTTAACCGCCTGGAGCCTTTAGTTTTATTTAGCATACTACTTATTTAGTGTAATAAACTTTTACTGAACAAGCTGATTTGGCTCCCAATTTTTTTTAAATTGTTGTAATGTTCATATTTGGCTCTTTGGCCAATAAGTTTGCCGACCACACTGATCTAGCGTATACAGTCGAACCCGCTTATTGGAATAGCCTTCGTGCCAAGCAAAAGTATTCCTATAACCGGGATATTCTAATATAATAATCGATCATTATTGGCTAGTAAAAACATTTCTGGACCTCAAATTTCTATTCCTTAAACCGAGATATGGGAGCGTTCAAGTATTACGTAACGCGATTTTTGAAGATTTTTAACCCCCCCCCCCTACGTAACGCAGCACTCTTATGGGAGTTTAACTATTGCGTAACGCAATTTTTTAAGATTTTTGACCCCCCCCCCCCCAACCTGCTTTACGTAATACTTGAACGGTCCCTATTCCTATAACCGGTATTCTAATAAGCGGGTTCGACTGTAGCACTATTTAGCCATTTAGCGTATGTTTTCTTATAGCACTTTTTATTACTAATTGTTCTTGGTAAATATGTGTATGCAGTTATCGCTTTCATAACTTCAGTACATATTTAACAAGTTTAATGTTGACAAATAAGGTTATTTTCGTTACTTTTGACAATCTGTCAAAACTATATACAGGGTGTTTCATTGGGAAACGGAAATACTTTAATGGTGAATAGAGGTCACCGAGGCGGTTCTAGATGTACTAAATTTTTTGCCCCACCGACTTTTATAACCGAGTTACAGGGTGTTTTATCGATTTTGCCCATTTCTTTCCTAAGCCATAACTTTAGAACCACCCTGTATATTTTTTTGATATTTGTCACACATATGTCTCATTCTAAACCCAAAACGACCGACATACTAATCACTAGAAAAATCCAGGTCCGGATTAACAGAAAATTATAAAAGTAATTGTGACCCTAAAACAACACCCTGTATATTGAAATTTTGAAAATCTGTTTGCATATTTGAAAAGATCACAAAAAAGTAAGTTTATTGGTTCGCTTCAATTTTTCGGCCAGACAATTTTTTGACTTTATTTTTGAAATTATATTGATTTTTTTAAGTACTCTAACATTAAAAAGCAGGTATTATTTACTTTTAATTATAAATTATTAAAGTTAATGAATAAATACTCATTTTGAAATAATCAATAATTATTTACTACATTGGAACGATCCAATTACTAATGACAAGAAAAATCCAGGTCCGGATTAACAAAAAAATATAAAGTAATTTTGACCTTGAACCAACACCCTGTATATTGAAATTTTGAAAATTTGTCTGAGCATTTTAAAAGAGCATAGAAAACTGTGATTAAAGGTTCATTTTAATTTTTTGCGCAGATGACTTAATTACATCAATTATATTGAAATTTTAAAGAACTCTGAGATTAAAAACCAGGTATTATTAACTTTTAATAATTTAATATTAATGGAACAATACTCATTTTAAAAATACTTAATACCTATTTACTACGCTGGCTTCATGGATTCGCTGGACTTGAAGCTGTATGTACATCATTAAAAATTAGAATTGCAAGAATTGGGATATTTTAATGATTTAGTAAAGAATTAAAAAACAGCTATATCCAATAACAAAAATCGTTTAAACAATTCAACAATTTAACAGAAATTAAAAATATTTAAACTATAGCAGTTGCTCAAAATGTCCGCCATTTTGTTCGATGCATTTACTTGCTCGTTTTAAAAGATTTCGAATCGATGTTCTAATTAACTTAATTTTTTTGGCAGCTTCTTGTCACCGTGACAGAATTAATCAATATGATTTCAAAATCGCCGTAATTAAATTATCTGCCCAAAAATTTGACATGCACCTTTTAACGCAGTTGTTTATTCTCTTTTAGAATATGAAAACAAATTTTCAAAATTTCAATATACAGGGTGTTGTTTCAAGGTCACAATTACTTTATATTTTTTTTTTGTTAATCCGGACCTGGATTTTTCTTGTGATTAGTAATTGGGTGGTTCCAATGTGGTAAATAAATAATGACTATTTTTAAAATGAGTATTTCTTAATTACCTTTAATAATTTTTAACTAAAATTAATAATACCAGATTTTTAATGCCTTACACAGTTCTTAAAAAATTCAATATAATTTCAAAATTAAAGTCATAAAATTGTCTGGCCGAAAAATTGAAGCATAGCAATAAATTTAGTTTTTTGTGCTCTTTTCAAATATGCAAACATATTTTCAAAATTTCAATATACAGGGTGTTGTTTTAAGGTCACAATTACTTTATAATTTTTTGTTAATACCTGGATTTTTCTTATGGTTAGTATGTCGGTCGTTTGGGTTTTGCATGAGACATATGTGTACCAAATATCAATAAAACATACAGGGTGGTTCCAAAGTTATGGCTTAGGAAAGAAATAGGCAAAATCGATAAAACACCCTGTAACTCGGTTATAAAAGTCGATAAGGCAAAAAATGTAGTATATCTAGAACCGGCTCGATGACCTCTATTCACCATTGAAGTATTTCCGTTTCCCAATGAAACACCCTGTATAATAAAGACGTAAATAGAGAATGTGTATAGTGTAGATGTAATATTAGAAAACATTCCAAATTATTTTAATCCAAAACAAGGTTTAGTACACTTTTTAACAGGACATGGACCGTACCCAACGTATTTGGAAAGATTTAACTTAAAAGATGATGCATATTGTGAATGTGGAGAACTAGGTACACCAGAACATATAGTGTTACATTGTGAAAATACTATAGAAAATGAAGAACATAGAGAAATGAGAAGAAGATTAGAAAGAATTGAAATAAGAGATATATTACAAAATGAAGAATATTTTGGAATATTAAACAATCTAACAGAAATAATATCTAAAAATCAACAAGAAATATATAATAATAGAAGAAGAAAACAAATAATCCAACCCTGATGAAGTTGAGTAAGATAAAGTTAAAATAAATAAAATAAAATATAAATTAAAAAATAGATATTTACAATTATAATAATAATAATTCAATATAAAATAAATAAATAAAAATAATAATTCAGTAAATAATTAAATTTATAAAAAAAAAGAAAAAAGACTACCAACTCTTTTCTAAAAATAGAGGAACTGTCTTTATAACTTAGAAGGGAGTTGATGGCACCAAAAATATTTTAACAAATGTATATTGTTTATTTAAATTTGTTAAATGTATTTGTTAAATGTAATTAATAGATTATGGCAAATTAATTAATAAATTGTAAAAATAGATTTAGTAGTTTAGTAAAAAATGTAAAAATATAAAAAAATATCTCTAATCCCATCAGGAAAAAAACGACCTGGATTAGTCACTAGAGGCCAGGTCATATGTATAAACAATAAATAAAAAAAAAAGTGTAGATGTATTAGACACACCCAAGAAAACGCTTATTTCTCGAGATACTGACAGCGGTGTGGTGAATGGCTAATTTTGGTCATACTTTATGTTTTTGATAGTGCTGAAAACGAAAGTGGGTTTTATTTAGAATTCTATGTGGGGGACATTGTCAAAATCACAATTTTACCCTAAAAATAAAAAAAAATGAAACCACGTTTTTTTTAATAAAAGTTGCACCATTTTTTTTATAAAAAATTTTGATCTGAAACTTGTAAGAAAACTTCTTTGTGCTCTTATCTATACTTTAACATTAACGTAATTAAAAAGCTAAATTTAAAATTTTGTCACGTAACTTTTGCGATTTAACTTTGCAATTCCCGAATCTGCACATTTTATTTTAAAAAATTCCTAATTTTTATAAGAATAAGAACGAAAGCTTACAGCAGGTCTTGTCGTTTTCATAAAGGTGAGGGTTATATCCTATAAAAATTTTAGAAAAAAAAATATTAAAATGGTAAAGAGTTGTGGCGAGTTAAACGCAAAAAATGTAATTTCATTTTTTTTATTTTTAAGGCAAAAGTGCGATTTTGACAATGTTCCCCATATGCAACTCAAAATATACTTCAGTTTCATTTTCAGCACAATCAAAACATAAAGTAAGGCCAAAATAAGCATCCTCTATACAAATTTTTGTCCTGTCTTTGTCTTGAAACATCTCTTCCATGTATTCTCTCCATCTGCATATTTGATCTTCTATGTTCAGTAGTGGGTTCCAATGCGTATCTTCGATGAAAGTGGTAGGTGTTCGTTTCCATATTCCAGTGGCTTCTTTTACTATTTATGTAGGTTGAAACTATCATGTCTTTGTTCCAACTCTTCAATTTCAATTTCTTGGCATATTTCACTTAGCCCGGTTTCTTTGGCTTGTTTGATCTTTATTCTGATTTTCTTGTGTATTTGCTTGTATGTTGTTTCATTTTTACCTCTGTATTTTCTTCTTTCGCCCATCATGTTTAAAATTTCTTCTGTTATCCATGGTTTGTTCTTTTTTCGTGTCTCTTGTTTAAGGTAGTCTTCGGTTACTCTTGTCAGTGTTTTCTTAATATAGTGCAAGTCTTCGTTGGAAGTTTGTGTCGACTGTACTGGTCTTCTGCTTAAGTGTCTATGTATTTCTTCCCTTACTTTATTGCAAGTCTTTAAGCTTATCTGGGTTAACTACTATCATTTTCTTATTTCTTTTTGTTCATTTAAATCCTATTCTTATTGTTGCTAGAATAAGATTGTGGTCGGTGAGGATGTCAACTCCGGGTTATGTCTTGCATGCTTTTACTGCGTTTTGTATCTTTTATTAACAACTATGTAATCGATTTGCTTTTTTAAAAATCCCACCAGGAAAAGAAAAAAAATTCCCGTAGTTGGCTGTATAGTTTACACTCAACGAAAATGGTACGTAATATCAATAAAAATGTTAATTGAGACAACAACCGGAATACTTAAAATTTGTCCAATTCTTGGTTTTATTGGAACAACAAAGCGATGTTCATCAATTCATTATTTTCGTTAGTTGCGCCAATGTATTGCGTTTATTGAATGAATGAACATTCATTATGTATACCATAATAATATCACTTTATTGATATTACAAACTCTGTTCACTGAGTCAACGAACACTATTAATTGAAACAATAACGTCGTTAATTGACCGACGAAGACTATTCGTTGTGACAATAACAATGTTATTTCTCCTAAAGTATTTCTACAATTGTTTCAGCTTATTCTTACAATTAATTCCGTTCATTCCCACAATAAATACGGTTATTCTTACAAGCAATTCTATTCAATCTTACAATCAGTTTCGTTCATTCCTACTATGAACGTATTTTATATTAATAATAATTACTGAATGCATTAGCCCAATGTATGATATTGATTAATAATAATTTTTTAAATCCCCCGTTTTTGTTCTAAACCTAATGGACTTTACACTGTGTGATTTCTCATATGATTTTACTTATACAGTGAGCTGGAATAAGTGTGATATTTCCCCCCCTTATTAACTTATTTATTTTTAGCACATAAGCAAAACGCTCGGACAGGTCGATTTTTAAAATAATCAAAGTATATTTCATCAATGTTTCGAAGTTTACACAATCCTTCTTCAGGTGACAGGCATACCTTTGATTTTTTTTAAATGGGAAAGTTCATCATGTGACAGCTATTTAAAAGCGTTTGAAATAATGATTCCAAAAATGTATAAAACTTTAATCCTTTTTGAGAGCGCAGGTGCAAAATTTCGATCGAATTCTTTTTAAACGCATTCATTTTTTTGGAATCCTAAGAAAACTAATAAGTATATTTGAAAAATTTAAACGCAGAATAAAAGATTACATTATTACCGAGGACTGAAAGTCCTTTAGAAAAAACAAGCAGTTTCTTTTGAATGGTATATTTAAAATTAAACATCATACTAATTTTTTTTCTTTTTCGCCCCTGTGACTTATTAAAATAATCATTATAGAAGTTCTCGGGGACTTCAGATCCTCGATAATACTGTAATATTTTATTCTGCGTTTAAATTTTCAAAAATACTAATTAGTTTTCTCAGTATTCGAAAAAATTAATACATTTAAAAAGAATTCGACCGAAATTTCACGATAATAGACACAAGAAAACTTCCTTCTACTACGGACTACACTTGGAAATGAAATGAAATTATTATTCGGCACTTCGGCAGAGGTGACAGCATTGTTTAACAAATAATTATTTTTTAAACAATGGTAACACAGAGAAGCTAATTGTATCACGATAAGGAAAAGCCGTTACATTTAAAATGGTCAAGCAAAACATTTATTGTCTCAACAACTACGTTTATTGTCACCATGACCGCATTGATTGTGGTTATTAAACGCAGTAGTAGATTGATTAATGCATTCGTTGTCACAACAATCAGTTTACATATATACAATAATCATATATTACTCTATATTAACAACATTTGTACATTGTTTTAATGAAATCTGTACGTTGTCACGATAAACCAAGGTAATTGCTTGTCATCTACGAAATCAAGAAAGTGAGTTGCTGCCAGAATTAACATTATTTATTAAATATACGAAACTAAGTTATTGGCTGAATAAATTGAGTGTTATTGATTAATGTACTCTAGTTATTTTCACAATTATTATTCAGTCATTGTGACAATAACCAAATACATTCGTCAATGTCGAAAAGTTCGTTGAAACAAAAAATTAAATTGTTGTTACAACGAAATACTATTCAATAATCACTGTTAATCAATATTACGAACTAATTTTTTTTGAATGTACCATCAATCACAAAAATTGGAAAAAAATCCTTTGTAAAAGGTATGAAATTTTATTGAAGTCCCTCTAAGAACTACATCACAGAACGTTCTCGATTTTATTAAAAATCATCATCAGTGTTTTAGTAGACATGTTGAATGCCAGCTGAGCCACCAAAGAAATACTAAGGTGAAAACCCTTTACATGTTATGTAGTTGCATTAAAGGTGCATACTTGTTTAAAACTCCATAGGATGGATATAAATAAAAAATAATAATGCCCTTAGGTAAGATGTGGACCTTCTCAATACGTGGGATGTAAATTGAGTTGGTTATATTACGACAATTTAATGACAACACGTTGCAAATTATTTTGTTCATTAGATTTCTAAAAAAACGGAAGATTTGACAACAATGTAATTACCACTATAATGTGAGCGGCCGTGGAGTAACGGCAAAATCGCTGGTCTCATACGCCAGTGCACGTCGGTTCGAGCCCTGCCAAAGACAAACCATTTTCATTTCCAATAATGACACGAGCCGTCTCACCGTGCCTCGGAGAGCACGTTAAGCTGTCGGTTCCCCGTCGGAACTGTCCGAAAGGATATCCCCGGCAAAAATGCCATACGATATTAATATTATTATTATTATACCATTATAATATCGGCCGCATTAGAAGACCCTTGCCCACCGAAAGCTATAAAAATCGTTCTAGCGGTTTCCGAGAAATTACCGTGTTTCCATACTTTTCCGCTACCCTGTATAACGACGGGAAAAAGATTTGTTGGTATATTGATTGTTATTTTGATATTTGTTTGTAGATTGATTGGTATTTCGCTAAAGCTTCATTAACACATTCTGTGGTAATTTTCATGTGAAAAACCGAACATCGAAATGCGCGATAGGTAAAAACGGTCACCGAACCATCCTAAATGTGCTATTTTGAGAGCCCTAATTGGGTTAGCATTGCAGCGCGGAAATTACTGCACGTCTTTTATAGGAACGCTCGCTATGAAGGGTGCAATTAATTAGATATCGACAGCAGTTCTCGAGTCAGGAGAGTAAAATGCGGAACTAATCTGGATATAACAAGTACATTGTGTAGCATGTTCTAAAATTGATATGGGAGTTATTAGATATTAACATGTTTAGAAGCAATCACGATTCTGCTCTTGTTAAGAGCTACAGGTAAAAATGTATTATTACAATCTTTGCATAATATTATTATGGTATTATTGCCAAAATTATGAGGTTGTTGGATGTTTTTGTAACGAATTGGAAAATATGGTAATCCTGTATAAAGTTACCCCAAGGTTATCATTTGTAATTAGGTACACAAGAGCTCTAATATTACAAATTTGTATCCCGAGCTCTTTTATTTAACTATATTTTTGCCCTTTCAAATTTCCACTTTTCAAATAATCTTATATTTGCCCTCTTAGTAAGTCAAAACAAGCAATTGGACGTAGTAAGTCCTAGATTTTCACCCAAAGTGACCGAAAGTAGAACCAGAAGTCGATATTATAATATAATAATAATAATTTATTCAACAATAATAGGTACAATCTTTTTAGATATTTACAGCTAAAGTGAATAAATTAACCCGAAGGTCTCCGAGAGGTGTGGATACACCTGTTTCGGTAAATATGATATAAAATAATAAATAATAACATATTAACGTAAATAACATAAATAACATAAATAGCAACATAATTATATAATATAATACAATAAATAGATAGGTACGTTTTTTTAAATTGTAAATACACACTTATGTTTTAGTAAATATGATACGTAGAATAAATAATACAATGAAAACAATAAAATAGATACTTAGTTTAACAATAAAGCACGAATAATTAATTTTTTTTAAACAATTATTTATGGCTCAATTAGTTAGTAATATTTTTGAAGAATGGTGTATATACGCATGTTTTATTAAATATGATAAAAATAATAAGCAAAATAAATCAGTTTAAAACAATATAAAATTTGAAATATAGGTATAAAAATTGGTAGTGACTCTAGAGTTTCATTTATTTTTTTTTGTTTTTTAATGTATGTAAATTTAAGCTACTATAATGTCACAAAAATTTCTTGTTTGTTCCATCAGAAATGATTTTAATTTCTTTTTAAATAGAAGAACATTCTTAGTATTTTTGATATCACTGGGGATATCATTATATATTTTTGGGGCTAGAAATAGAAAACTTCTTTGATAGAAGGACTTTGTCATTTTCGGAATCATATAAAGGTGTTTGCCTCTTGTATCATGCTCATGTGATGGTAAATTTTTGTCTGTTTTCATGGTGTGATATTTTAAAGACACACAAAGAAAGTATAATTGTTTCAAGTCAAATATATTACTATCCTTATATAACCTATCTGTAGAGTAGGTGTATGGTTTAGACATAATAATTTTCAGAAATCTTCTTTGTATGATTTCCAGTGGGAGAATGTGTGTTTTTAGGGCGCTTCCCCAAGCCAGTATGTATACCATAACGGAGATGACTTTCTACTAGTCCGTAATATAGTGTGCGAAGGTATATATTAGGTATGTGTTTTTTAAGATGTTTAAACTTATACAGGATAAACTGTAGCTTTTTAATGATATATTTAATGTGAAAGTCCCATTTTAGATGTGTATCTATAAAAACTCCTAGATATTTAACATTTGTTACGGGTTTAATATAAAAATTTTGTTTATTATGTGATATTTGAAGGGGTTTGAAAAGATCAGTGGTCAAGTTAGAGTTAAATATTGGTAGATAAACAGTTTTCTTAAAATTGATTGTTAGTATCTTGTAGTCAAACCATTCTTTTATTAGTTGTAGATCACATTCTGCTTTTGTTTTTAATTCATACCAATTCTCAGCATCATAAATAATAGCTGTATCATCAGCAAACCCAATTATGTGCCCTGTACTCTGTAATGAAAATAATCCATTTATATATAGATTAAACAGGACAGGACCTAATACTGTTCCCTGTGGCACTCCATATGTTATACTTCTTTGTCCGCTTATTACTTCGGAGACCCTTACTACCTGTTGTCTCTCAGAGAGGTAACTTCTAAATAATTGTAAACAGTTGTCTCTTATACCAATTTTCTCTAAGGTTTGTAAGAGGTTATTGTGACTAACAGTGTCAAAAGCTTTGGCCAAATCAAGAAATACGCATAAGCAAACTTTATTTTTGTTAAGTGCTTCATATGCTTTAGATGTTAAATTCAAAATGGCATCTTGGGTGGAAGTATTTTGCTTAATATTTGAACTTTTCATGTAAGTTTGCGTCTATTGATATTTATGATTTCACTAATTTTGAGTCATTTTTACTAAACTGTCATTTTTACTATCTTTATAAACGGAAATGACTTCAAAACCAGAACTGAAGATTCAAGCTCGACTTTTCCATATGCTTCGATTGGTATGATACACGTACTATTTCTGCGACTATAATATGGCACTTCCATATTATAGTCACACATCCATCCTACACTTAACCGGAAATGATATAAAAATCAAAAGTATACACATGTTCACATCTTGATAAGGCACGTCCAATAATATCTCCCGTACCCTATTTCGGTGACTTTAAAACGGTACTTTCGGTTTCAACTCTAAAACCGGAAGTCCGAGGTCAAATTTGTGATGTTTATTGTAGCAGATGGATTTCCGCTACAATGTTTTGTTAATAGTATTCATTAATTTTATATCCTATCTCAACAATATTATCTATTTTTCTAATTTATTTTGTGAGTTTATACAGGGTGTCCCGAAAAGAATGGTCATAAATTATACCACAGATTCTGGGGTCAAAAATATGTTGATTGAACCTCACTTACCTATATACAATAGTGCACAAAAAAAAAGTTACAGCCCTTTGAAGTTACAAAATGAAAATCGATTTTTTTTCATATATCGAAAACCCTTCGAGATTTTTCATTGAAAATGGACATGTGGCATTATTATGGCAGCAACATCTTAAAAAAAAATTAAAGTGAACTTTGTGCACACCATAAAAATTTTAAGGGGGTTTTGTTCCTTTAAACCCCCCCAAACTTTTGTGTACGTTCCAATTAAATTAATATTGTGACACCATTAGTTAAACAACATGTTTTTAAAACTTTTTTGCCTCTTAGTTCTTTTTTGATAAGCCAGTGTTTATCGACCTATTTTGAATATTTGTCGAATCCACCACATATTTGTATATGGTTAAATACGATTATAGAGACCTGTTAATAATCTGAAAATGTATTTATAATTTACATTTTTAGGTATATTTTGAAAAAGAAGCCATATCTCGATAAAAGGTGATTTCTCAAAAAAAGACTAAGAGTCAAAAAAGTTTTAAAAACACTGTGTTTAACTAATGGTACCGCAATAATAGTGTAATTGGAACGTACACAAACATCTGGGGGGTTTAAAGGAACAAAACCCCCATAAAATTTTTATGTAAATATATTAAAAAAGAAGCCGCATCTCGATAAAAGCTGGCTTATTGAAAAAATACTAAGAGTAAAAAAAGTTTTAAAAACGTTGTGTTTAACTAATGATACCACAATAATGAATTAATTGGAACGTATACAAAAGTATGGGGGGGTTTAAGGGAACAAAACCCCCATAAAATTTTTATGGGGTGGACAAACTTCACTATAATTTTGTTTTAAGATGTTACTGCCATAAGAATGATACATGTCAATTTTCAATAAAAAATCTTTAATAGTTTTCGATATATTGAAAAAAATCGATTTTCATTTTGTAACTTCAAAGGGCTGTAACTTTTTTTATGAGCACATTTGTACTAAGGTAAGTTAGGTTCAATCGAACTATTTTTGACCGCAGAATGTGTGGTCTAATTTATGACCAATCTTTTCGGGACACCCTGTATATCAGGGGTGGCCAAACTGTGGCTGCCAATCACATGTGGCTCTTTGAAGGAATATTTGTGGCTCTCAATAAATAATGTCCTGAATTACTTTTAATTTTTGTTTCAAAATGTCTTAAATTACTGACAACAAATATAAATGACTAAGCGTAACATCAGGACTTAGACAGGGAGACCCCTTAACCGTTGCTATTCAATTTGGCCTTATAACATGTAATAAGTAAAATATCATCTGAGCTGACAGGGGGATTTGCGAATCGAGGATCAAAGACCACTATTATTGGCCTTTGCTGATGATCTACAAAGATGCAGGCGCTCATTCTACAAGAGACGTGAGAGAGGTGTTTCCACCGCTCGAGTAAGAGACAGATAGTCTGGGTTTTCGAATAAATGAAGAGAAGCCGAAATGCATGCTAGTAACCAAAAATCCAAGACCAAGTGTTAGGCAGAACATAAATATTAATGACCACAACTTTGAAGTAGTAAAAGAGTTTAAAAATCTAGGGGTGGTAATCAAGATGACATAAAAAGACGTCTCAGCAAGGATAGCTGCGTGGAATAGAGCATTTACTCCCTATCATGTTCCATTTGTGTACGTTCCAATTAAACTATTCTTGTGGTACCATAAGCTAAACACACTGTTTTGAAAACATTTTTGGCTCTTTGCCTTTTTTTGATAAGTCACCTTTTATCGAGATGTGGCTTCTTTTTCAAAATATACCTAATAATGTAAATTATAAATAAATTTTCAGATTATTAACATCTCTCTATAATCGTACTTAACCATATACAAATAAGTGGTGGATTCGACAAATATTCAAAATATCTCGATAGACACTGACTTATCGAAAAAGTACTAAGAGGCAAAAAAGTTTTAAAAATACTGTGTTTACCTAATATTGCAACAATAATAATTTAATTGGAATGTACACAAAAGTTTGGGGGGGTTTAAGGGAACAAAACCCCTATAACATTTTTATGGGGTGCACAAATTTCACTTTAATTTTTTTTAAGATGTTGCTGCTATAAGAATGCCACATGTCCATTTTTAATAAAAAATCTCTAAGAGTTTTCGATATATGAAAAAAAAATCGATTTTCAGTTTGTAACTTCAAAGGGCTGTAACTTTTTTTATGTGCACTATTGTATATAGGTAAGTGATGTTCAATCAACCTATTTTTGACCCCAGAATCTGTGGTATAATTTATGACCAATCTTTTCGGGACACCCTGTACAATTCGTTTAATTAATGACTATGATACATTTTATTGTTATTTATTCACCAGTATTATTTCTCGTTATCTCGACGTTTACCTAGCACAGGTACAAGAAAACAAAGAATAAAGAAAATTAAAAAACGGATTTTATAATAATTACATAATTGTTTAAACAAAAGAGATCCAGCCAGAGCAAAACTAACAGAACAGCAAAAAAGCCAATAATTTCCATTTTTCAATCAGAAATTTTTAGGTTATCATGAATCATGAAATGTGATGACCACGCTACATAAATACACGCGCGGCAAATTTGAAAATGAACACAAATTGAATAGTAAATGGCCTCTCTTAAAATATAGATCATTGGTAGTATGTTCATAGAATGTCTTGTGTGAATTCCACCAATAATTTAATCAGATGTTCACCGAACGTTCCTTGAATGTCCAGGACATTCAAACATCAATAGAACTTTGATAGTACATTCCTGGAATGTTTTATGTTGTTAGGGTGGATGATTCAACGTTTTCACATTTTTTCAAAATTCAGTGAAAACAACAAGAAAACAAGGAAACTCCTTAAAATATAAGTATCTCATAAAATCAAAGGCACTTATCATTTTATGTTACATTCATCATTCACTGTTAACTAATATACCTGTGTATAAAATACAAAATAAAGTTTTTGTCAGCAATATTTTTGGATCTTTACCTATACTATTTTTATAGATTATCTCATCTCAAAACTTTGTTTTTGGTACATTGGCCCTTTCTAATTAACCTAATTGCCACTTAAATCTTATAAATAGTTGCCCTCTTAGTATAAAACTATTAAAAATGTCGAATAAAAGTATCTATCTATCTATCTATCTATCTTGCTATCAGCAATATTTTTGGATTTTTACCTATACTATTTATATAGATTATCTCATCTCAAAACTTGTTTTTGGTACATTGGCCCTTTCTAATTAATCTTATTCCGGTGGTGTGTGTTGACGGAATTAATTAAAAATACGTGTAACAACGAACAGTAATATATTTATTTATTTTGGGTAAACAAACGTGTTTTGCATCTCGAAAGGTTATTGTTAGCGAGAGCGAGGGTGTGTCTGAATCATTCGCATGCTGTGTAGAGACTGACTTGCCGGATCACCAACTATTATGTCAACTGGTTTGCGGTTTTGCGATAATGGCCAGAAGGGCAATAAATACTGCAGCTGCGTTTTAAAAGATGAGAACCTTTTTGTATTTTAAGAAGTTGACATGAAGAGTGTGGCAATCTGGCATAGTAATCAATTAGTGTTTCCTTGAAAAAAACATTAATTTTATACAATCTGTTTACGGATACATTTTTGTTTCTCGAAATTAACGGCCCTTGTCGGCATATGGTTTGTGTATTACATGTGAATTTTAAATGACTAATGTTGTTTGGTTTTCAGAAAAGTTATTAAAAATTAAGAAAATAAAATTAGCAAAAATAGTAATTAAAGCGTATCGCTATAATCTAATTGCCATTTAAATCTTATAAATAGTTGAAACCTCTTAGTATGAAACTATTAAAAATGTCGAATAAAAAATGTATCTATCGTATGAGGTACAAATATGTATAATTTCATAGTCTTTAGGCAGGGCCGGCGATAACGGGCCTGCAAGGGATGCACTGCAGGCGGGCGCCCCTGTTTGGGGGGCGCCAAAATGAGCTTGTTTCTGCTGGTGTTATGTAAAATACTAAGATAAAAAAATTCATTTTTTAAATGTGGTTTAAATTCGTCATAATACCCTAATCTGTGTTTGTTAATTTTGCATATCACACGACATGCAAAATATACAAAAATATGCAATGCGGCAAAGAATTCTTTCCATGTAGTAATATAATTTATTGGTCAAAGATATTATATCTCAACCAAACAACCTTGCTCTTAATAGGAATGCTTTGATTATTTTCTCCAAATTTCCTTCAAGTTGTAGTTTTGTCAGCAGTTATGAGAGGAAGTGAATCATTTCTAGTAAAATAAACAAGATTGTGATACTGCTTTCTTGCGGCTTGTCTAATTTAAGTATTATGTATTTTACCTCTTAATTTAAGTATAGAGTTAAGGATTAATTCCATAAAAACATATGTATTTAAAATAAACGTTTTAGTATTATTTCATGTGATTATAATACAGAATAATTTGTCAGTTGTATACTCTTCACCTGCAGTTAAAGAATCCAGTGTTGTATTCAATTAATATAAAATTATATTTGTTAAATACTCAGTACTATTATTAAATTACACTTTCACATTACTACAGAAGCATAATCTTGAGGTTTTAAAGTTATTATTTTTATGTAGGTAAATAAAAATGCATTCAAAAAAAAATTAGCAGAAAAGCCGAAAAAAAAGAAATGACAAAAAACCATCTTAGTTCTTTTAGCTAATTTCTTAAAAGAGTTAAAGTGAAGTTGTTTTGTTAGATGATGGGTTCAATAAATCTGTACGGAACTTTATTTACCGGGGACATTTGCGGATAGCAGGACACCGACTTAGTCGGTGCCCGGAACACACATTTTTAGGACACAATCCAAAATCAAGCATTAATAGAGAGAAAAGCTCTTCTAGCTACCCCTAAAATCAGGTTGTTTAACCATATAAATTAAACCGAGGTAAACAAGGGCATCCTAGCAAGGGCATGCGAGGGCATCCAACGTAACGTTTAGTACAAAGCCTCCTCATAGGGCTTTTCATCGATTGTCATTTGTTTCGAGCTTCTGTCAAACGTCGTATAATCCGTGTATAATATTAATATACACGGATTATACAACAGTATGACAGAAGCTCGAAACAAATGACTGTGAATGAAAAGCCCTATTCGTTCATTAAACACTGCGACGGGGGGAAGGGGGATAGTGGTATAGCTTGGGGGTCAGATAGGTTACAACTCTAAGTTACGCAGTGTGACCGGTTTGATTTTCGTACATGTGGGTCTCACTGTTCCATTAGAACCCACATACCCACATAATGTCCCCGAGGCTGGGGTTGTACGAGTATCTGTGTGTATGTGGGGGGGGGGGCGCCCTTGCTAGTTTTGCAGGCGGGCACTTTATACCCTAGCGCCGGCACTGTCTTTAGGTAATAACACAATACTTGAATAGTGGAAACACTGCATAAAAACAATTTAGTAAAGTTCATTTATAATGAATTATCCCAGCTTAACGCTGTGATTTACGTTCCCAAATTGGCCTATAATCAATTTAATATGCTTTCAAGAAGCAATTGCAATCTACCAAAAGCCCCGCATCAATGCAATCATTATAAAAGCTCTGAAAATGACGCACCTTCTTTTTCATAAGCGCCTAATACACTATGCAACCCATATATCAGATCGTCTTCACATCTCATTTCCTAGCGCGCGCGAAACAAAACGACTAAGCAAAATCAAAGCAACTCAGTATTCGTTTATTCTTTACTACGGAAGGTGCTACGCGTCGACACCGCTCAGCGATACATAACCTGCAAATCGGCGTTTTCTCGCGATATGTTAGAATCCCGTCAAGTACATTCGGTGGTTTTCGAGTTTTTTGTGAGTGTTTTGTAAAAATTGTTAGTGTTTGTGTTTTTTTGTACTGTTACCACCAACATGAAGGCGATATTGATGCTACTAGTTGTATTATTCGCTAATCAAACACGTAAGTTAGTATTTTTAGAATTGTATTTTGTTTTGCCAAATATTCGCTAGTCGTTTGTCAATATTTTAGTGATAACTAGGTACACATTATTCACTACGTATTTCATAAATATTAACACCTTTTTTCGCAACTAGTGAATATATTTGATGAATTATATAAAACAATTCTGCAGGTAGTACTGATGTCATAAAAGAACACCTGCACAAAGTTGTATGCTAACGTTTTATTAACTGGCTAAGCAGTTTTTATCACTGAGGACTGAGTTTTCACTGAATTTGCAAGTTGGTAATATTATAGGAAATATAATATGTACTAGGAAGACATTGAAAAACAATACTTGAGATATTAGAACAACGCATTTCTACTGTACCTACCTGTTGTCTTAAATTTTCTTTTGAAAAATAAATAAAATAATTAAGTATAGGCCTGGATACCGCGTACCAAAAAAAGTTGATAAATAGCAAGCTAAAAAATTTGTTATAATAGCTTAACGGTGTCTAGTCCGACAAACTTTGATGTATTGACATATCCGACTATAGTTTAAGAACAAACCATAGTCGGATAAACTATGATGTACGAGAACACTTCAACAGGGGAAGTTTTAATTGTGGAACGTGTCATCCTGACAAGTTTATGATTGTGAAAACTAGCAAGTTGTTTCAGTGCCGGATTTACCACTAGGCCGACTAGGCCGCGGCCTAGGGCCGCAAGCAAAAGGGGGCCGCAGCTGTTTGCAAAAAAAACATTTTTGGTACGAAAATTAAATTTTTATTTTCCAAAATTAATTAATAATTACCTCTACTGTAAATCGAGTACATTACTTTTGTATATAAACAATAGGTACAATCTAATTAAAATAACCAACGTTCATATCAAAACTAAATATTACCGCTTATTAATACTATACAATTATTATTATTAAAATTGATTAATAAATAAAAAATTAACGTTTATTCAAGAATTTTACGTTTTCATAAGTACATCTACTTCAAGATGGGCCGTGTTGGAAAACTTTGTCAAAAATAGCAATAACGAAAAGAAACTCCTTCCAAAAAGAGTACACGTTACCAAATGGCATGCTGTAAAAGCTATTTTAGTACTACTGGAGCTACTACGATGCAATCAAAAAAATATCAGCCGATACAGGGGAAACAAATTGTGAGCCGAGCTGAAACTAATGGAATCAGTAAACAATTTTTCAAATTAGAGAATGCTATTCTACTAAATATGTGGTACGATATTTTACCACGTTTTGACAAGAGAAGCAAAACATTGCAAAATACTACTACAGACTTGAATGTGACTTGCAACATATACAAATCTCTACACTCTAAAGAAAAGTGTTGAGTCTGAGAGACAACTTTGATTCCTATGAAAAAAGAGGAAAAGAGTTGTCTAAAACTGGAACCTATATTCTTGAAATAAAAAGACTACCGAAAATCCAAGCTCTCCCTGGCGAAGACAAAGAAGATGAAGCCACTGAACCCCAATTTAATGGCAAAGAAGACTTAAAGATTAATACATTCAATGTTGTAATTGACAGGCTTTATTCAGAATTGAATAAAAGTTCCGAAGTTTATTTCAGCCTTAATGAAGAATTTGGATTTTTAAACAAACTTATTGTCAATTGCCAATGAAGAAATCAGGGAAAAAGCTTCTATTTTGGCTAAAAAGTATCGAATCTACATAGACGGTGACTTTGGAGAAGAGTGTGTACAGTTCAAAGGCTTTGTTGAAAGTATATTTGATGAAGAAAGAAAACCTCGTCATAACAAGATTACCAATTTACCAAGCCTCCGAGGAATACACTTTTGGTGTATCTGAAACTCATTCGTGAAAAACAGTTAACAACATTATTTCCGAATATGGACACGGCTTTGCGCATTCTACTATGGATGATGACATCTAATGCATCTGGAGAAAGATCATTCAGCGTGTTGAAAATAATCAAAAACTACTTGAAGAACTCGACTTCTGACGAAGATTCTAGATTGTCTAGTTTGGCTAGTTTTGTTTCAAATGCTGAGCTTTTTTAAACCTTAGACTTTAACGATTTGATTAAACATTTTGCAGCCAAAAAAGCTGGAGTGTTTAAAGTTTAGATATGAGATTTATTATAAGTATGGAGTGGAGTGAGTGTCAGTGTTAATCGCTAATACAACTTTATCCAAATTAAGAACATGACATTGACATTTTTCAGTATAAGAGAATAATGTGAGAATTGACCGATCTACCGTAGCCTATTACTATTACAGTTTATATATGATTTTTCTTGTTCTTTTACTTAACATGTCTTTTCAACTCGGCTTTTTTTAGTCTTTTGTTGTCACTTGTACTTTTCCCCCCGAATGAAACAAATGTTATTTAATTTTAACAATTAACTGCAATGCTAATTTATAATATAATAATTTTAGCAATATTAATAATTTTTCAAATAACTGCTGTTTGCTAACTTTTTGAATTATATATTTTCTATAAAAATAGAAATTGTTGGTAGAGCTGTTTTGAAGTTTTAGCCAAATTTGTAAACCAAGATTATTTAATTAGCGAATACAACATTTCAATCTATTTATGTACCATATTCAAATAAAACATCAGTGGCATTTCTATTCATTTATGTTATGCTTTGTTTGTTGTACCAATTTTAAAAAGTTAAATTAAAATAAACGTTATGTGTTAATATGAAATGTGCTTTATGCTTTAATTACACAATCGTGAAGTTATCGTGTGTCGCTCGGGGTAATTTGGCCTAGGGCCGTAAGTATCCTAAATCCGGCACTGGGTTGTTTTGAAGTTTACTCAATAGCAAACTTTATATTATAATATATGAAAAAATGTTTGTCCGACAAATATGTTGGGGATTTTAATAAGGCCGACAAGTAGAACATGTCAAATGTTCTACGTGTTCAGGAATTATATTGGTGGTAAATAGCAGCCTGATATTTGCATGAGAGTTTAATGAAAGGGTAACAAATCAATTGGAAGTTCTGTCCGACAAAATACATGGGACGTTTTCGTAATCTGACGTTTCAAATTTTTAAACTGTTTCAAAAATAAAAACTTCCCCTGTTCCAGTGTTCCCGTACCGTACATCAAAGTTTATCCATGGTTCTTAAACCAAGAGGAGTAAACTAAAAAGGCATATTCACACCAGTCCCGGATTAAGAATATTGAGGCCCCTAGGCAAACCTTGCTATGAGGCCCCCAAAGAGACCTGCGCCTTCTCCTTCCAAAACCTCGGATAACCCCTCCATCTCCGACCGGTATTCCTTAGATAAGTGGATAACTCTATCTAGTGCTGCTTGGTCTTTTAAGGACTAGATCGTGGCGAATGGGATTGCTTAGTCGAGTTTCATTTAAGCATTTGATCATAACTTCAACTTCCTAACGGTGGGTAGAGGCTGAAAAAGAGTTGTACACGGACTGAACAAACCCAAAATACGATTTTGCTCAAACGCAACTTTCAGCAGTACTTACCCCAACAAAATTAGGTGAGTGTGCGGCACAAGGAATGTAAATTGCAAGTTTGTTAATTTTAGATAAACGAGCCGGAGACTATTTTATTTGCCTGACATATTTTCTGCATTGTCGTATGATTGTCCCCTCATGCCGTTTTAACATCAGTGCCACAGTCGTTTAAAAATAATTAGTAGCCAGAGAAGAAGAGTAGTCATAGTGGAGGAGATTTTCTCCACTAAGGCTATTTATGGGTATGTATGTGAGAAAATGCTTAAGTATACATTTTGCCATCAGATGAACTAATATAATAATAGTTAGTTGGTCAATATGAGACAAACCTGATGTTGAATCAACACTTAAGGAGTAGTATTTGATTTCTTTAATTTCTCCAACAATTGTATTCAAAACGTGCTTTCCCGTTACTTCTTCACATATTTTTGAAGATAAGTAAGAAGGTTTTCCAGTACCCTTATTACCATATTTAGCTAAATGAGAGCTTAAAAAAGGATCTTACTCTACAAATAGCTCTAAAATGACTAAGTAGTTCTTGTGAACCCAGGAACTGTGTATGACCTCTAAACGCTAATCCGCGAGAAGTTAGAAACTTAAACACAGAGACTACTCTTTTCAGAAGTTGCATCCAGTAATCTCGTTCTTGATTAAACTGAATTTCCAAAGAGCTATCAATTCGACCACCAAGGCGCTGCCTGTCGATGATTGTTTTCACACATGATCGGTGAGATTTACTTTCTTCATGTGACTTCATTCTATAATAAGTATTTTTTCAATCCAGATATCCTGTTGTGAAGTAACCAAATCAAGAAGAAATAAGAGGCTAAATGATAAATTCCGCGGCAAACTAGAGCGAAAGGCTTGGGTAGTGAAGGAGAAGGAAAGGAGGGGGCGCTAATTCATTTGTTCCTTTTGCTCTTACTACTTTTCTAAGAAATCGTGCAAACTGACAGGTAGTAGTGTTTCTTTTACCAAACGACATTCATTAGCAACTTATTCTCACATTTATCGATATGCATAGGCGTAGCGTGACCTAATAATTTGGGGCGGCACGGGGTCTACGGGGGGGGGGGGGGAACTTTTTTGAAAACTACCACTTAAGAACTAAAGTAAAGTATATGTGTATTTTTGTTAAACATTGGTTTTAATCAATTTTTACTATATTGATGGATTGTAAAAAGACTCAATTTCAAAATATACAAGTTTATTCTATTCTAGACATAACTGCATGGACATTTATAACACAAAAACGAATTTGTGTACAAGACAAAGTTTTAAGGTGAACAGAACTACAGTAATGGTTTTCAACGAACCAATTTTCGTTAGTTCTAATGAAGCATTAGCCTCCTATCGGCTAGATTTGAAAATCTGTCAACTAACAGATCTAGTTTTTTATCTTTCATGTATTCAGACGTCAATTCTTGCTCAATAGACATCAGGGCAAGCCCACTTAAGCGGTCTTCTGTCATGGTGCTTCGAAGAAATGTCTTTAGCCTTCGTAGTGTAGAAAACGATCTTTCTGCGCTTGCTGTTGTGATAGGCCACGAAAGTGATATTTCTAGTAGCTGCCAAACATCTGGTGCACTGGCTTGAAGATCATTCTCAATAAAAAAATCAGCCAACTCTTGGAACGTTACTCTTGTGGTTGCTTTGTCTGTTTTGACAAAATTGTTCTTTGCATAACAGTGAAAAAACTTAAGATGTGCAAAGAAACTTAAAGACAAGTTATAAAACTTTTGGATTGCCATAACAGCGTTGTTGTCAATTGCGGTCCAATTAAATAGTAACTGGGCAATGCAGTTGATTTTATCATAATCGTTCTTGGAAAAACGAGATTGCAAGTTTACAATTACTGTGTCTAAAGCAGCAAAGTAAATGTCAGTCTTGAACATCTGTTCAGGTGATTGATGAAATGCAGCATCTGAAGAGCTACTACTAGCTTCAAGTTTTTTCGGAATCTTCCGTTTGCGTGGTAGTGAAGGCCTTTCAACTGACAAACCTTTCATACCATATTTGTTACACTGTTCTTCTGACTCATTCCACATCTGTCCAGCCATCATCATTTCTGTCCAGTTTTAAACAGTCAATGACTGATTCAACTTTTGCAAAAACCTTAGAAATGTCAAGAGATTCACTCTGCAGTTCTTTGGAGAGTATATCAGTCTGACTCAAAACGCTGTGCAATAGTTTTAAACTGAATACAAATTCAAATGTGCTGATTTGTTTGGCTAGACCATCAGCTTCGGCTGCAATTTTACGATTTGATACATCGTTTGCAATAACTTCCAAAGTTTCGTACACTTCAGGGAGCTGCTCTAGAATTACATGGATTGCTTTGTGTCGAACTGTCCATCTAGTTCGCGACAAGCTCACCAGTCTTTTCATTTTTGTTTCTCCGCTTTGCTTACATATTGATTCAAATATTGAAAACCTGTTAGCTGATGCATTAATTAAGTTATACAGGTTATTTACTATGGATAAGCAATTCCGAAGCTGTCTTATTTCTTCACAAAATCTCTGAACAGCCAGATCAAGCAAGTGGGCATGGCAGTGTGTGTACAAAGCTTTAGGCTCTTCTTCTTGGAACCTTGAGGCAACACCTTTGAATTTGCCGCTCATGTTACTAGCTCCATCATATGCCTGGCCGTGCATTTTATTTAAGCTTATACCCAACTGCTGCAGATACTGTTTAATAGTGTGATGTAAATTTTCACCAGTAGTGTCTGACACATCAACGAAGCCCAAAAACCTTTCATTGATTTTAATGTGTCCATCTATTTTAGTAATGTATCGAATGCAAATGCTAAGCTGTTCACGGGTTGAAATATCCGTAGTTTCATCACAAATAATTGAGTAGGCCAAAGCCTCACTCACCTCTTGGACAATTTGTTGAAGCATAATTTTTGCGGATGTTCGTTTGTTATCATGTCTAAGAAACAGAGGACTGTTTCTTAGACATGATAACAAACGAACATCCGCAAAAATTACACAAACAATAGCAGCTCAGCTAGTAACAATAAGCTTATTGAACGAATAAAACGTGGCGACCACCTACACAACACAACACACGCGCACTGATCTGGTATGATATCCCTCCGCCAGGCGTCGGCTGGGCTCGGGTGCATTCGATCGGCTGCTCCAGCTCGGGCGCAACCGGCCAGAGTCGGCTCACTGGCACTTGTAAATTTAGTTGTAACACGCGCATACTTTACACACACAGAATCAAATTAGATGCATACAGAAAAATAGACTAACGGGGGATCCATATTAGTTATTCATTCGTAACTTTTAGTGTATACATATACGTAATTTAAAGATAATTTATATTATTTTTTTCTTTTTTTGCATAATGTTGGGGGGGGGCACGTGCCCCCCCGTGCCCCCCCGGCCCGACGCCACTGTCGATATGAACAAAAGTATGCATTGTAATGTAGTCCATAATCACTTTGATATTATGGTATTACGCGATATTTGGATTTTTCAACATAATAATGATTTATAGTTTTATTTAATTCTAATGAATATTTTTCCTTTTGGACCCTGCGAGGCCCCTAGGCAGCTGCCTACTTTGCCTAATGGTTAATCCAGCACTGATTCACACCCAAGAAAGTCACTATAAAAGTCACCAAATATTACATCTTCGTTTTTGGTTAATCATAAATATCGTTTTTCCACGGTAATCCATACATATTATATTATACTAATACGTCTCTAAAGAGTTCTAAAAACAACTGTTTTTTATTTAAAAGTGGACTAAAAATCTAAAAATTAAAGGAATAACGCAGAAAACACAAAAAATCGCGGATATAACTTAAGGGAAAAGGGAATGGATACGAACTTTCGGCTTCAATGCTATTTAAATGGGATTCATTTTTTTCGACTCCTGAGAAAACTCCTGAGTCCCGAATCCTGAGAAAGTTTTTTTGAAAAATTTACACGCAGAATGAAAGATTACGTTATTACCGAGGGCCGAAAGTCCCTGAAAACTTCTATAAAGTTTATTTTAACAAGTTACAGGGGTGAAAAACTAAGAGAAAATTTAGTGTTGTTTTTGAATTCCAAATATCTCATTCAAAATAAACTTTTTATTCATTCTAAGAGACTTTCGGCCCTCGGTAATAATGTAATCTTTCATTCTGCGTTTAAATTTTTCAAAAATAGTTACTAGTTTTCTCAGGATTCGAAAAAAATGATTACATTTAAAATACATTGAAAATTTTGACAGGCGTCAAAATGTTCCTTTCCTCTTAATTAACCTATGAAATACCAGTAGTATCAAGATTTTATAAATGTCATTACCTAGTGTCAAAATGTCATAACAGTAGAGTAAACTTTCCTGAGGTTGGACCAATTACAAACAAGAATTACGGCTCGGTAAATTTGAATTACTCTTCTTGGTTTAAAAACAGACCATAGACACCGTCAAGCTATTTAACAAATTTTCAGCTTGCTATTAATCAACTTTTTTTTGGTACGCGGGATCCAGACCTATTTATTTTTATCTTTTTTTACGATCTGGATTAGATGTTTTATATTTGGGTGATAGCGTGAACTGGGTTAGTGACATTTGAAGGATTAGTAAAGGTTCTGATAAAAGATAAAATTTGGAAAAACAAGCTTTGAATTGATAATCAAACAAATGTACCAGATGTATAAAATGATTATTTTCCTAACTAGTGCGGAAAGTGATACTTTCACGCACGAGACGTCGAGTGCGGGGAAGACACTTTCCGCATGAGTTAGGAGCAAAATTTTTTTTCGAGGGCCGTACGTTTGGAAAAAAGCCACAAAAAATAGTAGGCTATTGATAATGTTCAAAATAAGAGAGCTAAAAGGAACTACTTACAACGTTAACGGAATTTTATTGTCTCATATGGTCAATGGATCTCTAAATTTGAAAAAACCGCTGAGTGCTACCATTTAAATGGGTGCGTTTTGACAAAGGGGTGAATTAGTCCCTAGGCACAGGGTGCATTCGGGTAAGGTCTATGCATTTTTGGTACAAATATGTCTACAGAAAAATTGTTCCAAATTAAATTTACTATCGAAACATCACCTCTTAAAGTCAAAAATATATATTTTTTACAAAAATATATTCAAAAGAAAAGCATAAAAAAAGGAAAAACACGAAAGACAGCAATTTTGTTTTTGCCCCATAACTTTTTTCCACTGGGATATAGGTATAGACATTGCTTTAGTGAAAAATAACTTCTTTTAAACAAGATATCCGTAGGATATCAAAGAGTATCCGTAATTTAAGAATTTTTTTTAATTTTTTTTAATTAGAAGAATATAATTGCATATCATAACATAATTTTTAATTCCAAAAAATTTTTCGGTGTTGTGAAATATAAAGGTACTTAAGCGAAATTCATATTTTTTAGAAGTAGTAATGAAACACAGACTTACAATCATTTAATAATACTTTGACGACCGGTTTCGATCTCTACACTATTCAGATCATCTTCAGGTCGGCGTTACAAGTTACATGTAGCTAAATGCTACAATTAAAGAAAGCCAGATTTAGAACATTGTCTGGTTGTACAAATGTTACGTTACAAGTAGTTAAATGTTACAAATGTTACATTGTAACGCCGACCTGAAGATGATCTGAATAGTGTAGAGATCGAAACCGGTCGTCAAAGTATTATTAAATGATTGTGAGTACGTCTGTGTTTCATTACTACTTCTAATATGGACTCACATATGCAACCCATTTAATATTTTTCATATTTTTTAATATACCTCATAAACTATTGATACAACTGTATATCTGATGATTGAATCTTTGGTTTTCGACTATGCAGAACATTTTATAATAGTACATTGTTTACCGGGTAGGAAAAGCTTAACATTCCTGGACGACTGTGAAGATTGCTAAGTCGAGGCGCAAGCCGAGACTTAGCAACACAGAGTCCAGGAATGTGGCTTTTCCTACGAGGTAAACATACTATTTTTCCGCAAATCGTTTAAAATTCGACAGATATTGATTGATTTAAAAAAAACGCGATAATTTTATTCCCAAATAAATGGTGCTTTGAAATTCCTAATAAAATTACTTGGGTTACTATGGAAACGTATTGAGGTTGAATTGTCAAACTTATAAATTTAATTGCTGGTGTTCTCGAAAGTAAAATGATAAGTGATGATGAAATTTCTATTCCTGGGACTCCTCCAGAGCTGGTTGAGGCAGTGAATACTGCTTCATTAGAATTATTGCCAAAGAAATCAAGAGAAAAGTACGAAAATGCATACAGACGTTTTATGGATTATCGCATGAGTAAAAATATGTATTATCATTTATGTAGAACACTAACAACTGTACGGAAATATCATTTCCTTACAGTAAGGAAATGACATTTCCTTACAGTAAGGAAGTCCTGACTTTTTCTTCAAGAAATTTTGACAGGAATGTCAAAATTTCCTGGCGATTTGCGGAAAACAATATTTTTATTTTTCATAAAGTTAATAATAAAAATTTTTCCATATAGTATCAACTTAGTAGGACCTATTGCATGTGTATATGTCACATTTTGAAAAAGCATATCTTGTTTAAAAATAGCCCTAGAATTTTTTACGATACACCATTTTGAAGTAAAGAAAATAAGATTTCTTTTTTATTGTACAATGTATATATTGTCCTTTTCATGAGCATTTTTCAGTGCGTAACAAATGATAGGAAAAAGGGTAAGTCCGTGATAATACACATTTATGACATTTATTCTCACATGACATTTTAGTTAAATCTGACAGTTGTCACATTTTATTTTCAATTTGGAATAAAAACAAATCAAATGTGTTTCTTGCATTTATAAAACGGTATTTTCTTTGATTTGTATGTATAGTCTTATAAATTATACAGATTATATTTGTAATATTATTATCGAATTAAAAAATTATTTTTTTTTAATATGGCGCCATCTATCGACAACTAGAATAAATGTTGTAAATGTCTGTAATCACGGACGTGCCTTTTTTTCTGTCACATACAATTTAATGCGTCAGAAAGAAATCGAAAAACTGTGACGCACTGAAAGATGATCATGAGAAAAAGAATACCTAAATATACCATAAAAAACGTTATAATAAGAAATTTAAAAATAATCGTAAAATATATCAAAAATCGTTTAAAGTATAAAACTTTGAACAACAATGTCTTGCTTAAAAATAGTCATACAGCCTTCTATAGGAGACCATTTTAAGGGTAATTAACTTTTCTTCCTATTAAATGAAACAATGCATATATGTACCTAAAGCTACGCAGAAAAAAAGTTACAGAACAATGTTTGAGAAGTAACAAGCAAAATGGGCCAAAGTCGCTGTGAGTGGCGAACTTTGAAAAATCATATTTTGGAAAATATAAATTATAGAGACTTCTAAAAAACGCCATTTTAAAGAGAAAGGATGGTAGATTTTTTTCCCTGAAGCAATGCCTATACCCACATCCCCGTGGAAAAAAGTTATGGGGAAAAAAACAAAATTGCTATCATTTGTGTTTTTTCTTGCTTTTCTTTTGAATATATTTTTGTAAAAAAATATATTTTTGACTTTAAAAGGTGATGTATCGATAGTAAATTTAACCTGGAACAATTTTCCTGTAGACATGTTTGTACCAAAAGTGCATAGAATTCACCCTAATTCGCCCTGTGCCTAGGAACTAATTCACCCCTTTCTCAAAAACGCACCCCTTTAAAATGGTAGCACTCCGCGGGTTTTTATTATTTAGAGGTCCATTGACCATATGAAACAATAAAACCCCGTTAACGTTGTAGTTTCTTTCTAAAATACATAATCAATAACCTATAGAGTTATATAAATTTTTATGTAGAAATGAAAATACACAAATTAATTCTTTGGCAAAGTTGTCAAAACCAAACTTTCAATATAATGGGTTACCAGGACGACAATATTGGTTTCCATGACGACGATTCAAAACCATTGTAATTTTCTACTGATCTGACTTTTAAATATTATGTCAAAATAATTTTATGTCATTGAATTATCAGTAGTAATTGCACAAGAGCTCTAAAATTCGATAATAATTTTAGAGATCGAGTGCAATTTTTTGCGATTATTTCATGAATAAAACTGTTCAAAACCAAAACTTTATTGTACCTAATTTATTTATGTAAGTACAAATAAGTACAATTAAACACACAGTTGTTATAAATATTTGACGGTTGAAAGTGATGACTTTTATAATTTTTAAAACATTAATTGTCATTAATGTCACTGAATGTATTTTTTCGTAGCAACGAATTGCATCTGACGTAATATACTTGACGGATCAAGTGGATATTATCAAAAATTATCGGGTATAATATCACAAGAGAGTGAGAATAAATTGAACGGACTGGGACGTTTCGCCGTCGCCGTTTCGCCGTCGAGCCACTTCGCCGTCGGCCGTTTCGCCGTCGGACGTATCGCCGTCGCCATCCCGGCATTGGTTAAGTTTACAAGAACGTGATAACATACTAACTTTTTTTATAGTAAATGTCGCAAGAACGTGATAACATACTAACTTTTTTTATACTAAATGTCAGTGTAAATGAAATGCTGATGTTGCTAGTAAAACCAAGTTATATTTTCGTATTCAACTATACATTGTTTTCTTCTGAAAAATAAAATATTAACAGTATTAAAAATATTTAAATAGTTACATTTCATAATTATGAAATCTGATAATTATGACTAATCTTAAAATTCGCTCGTCGCGTCCCTATATTTTTTCTTTTTCAAGGGTTTCTTTAATTAAAATGCAGCATTAAATAGATAAATATGACTATTATCAGATTCCCGGAAATAAACAATATTGAGAAAAGGGATTTCAATTTCAATTGTTTTTACTGTATCAAAAATAAAAAACTTCATTATGCAAAAGTGATAGTATATAATCGTTCGAAAACCATTCAAAACTTATATACAAGTAATGATCATCCCGAAATTATAAGTACGAATGTTAACAACGAAATGGCGACGGCTAAATGGCTCGACGGCGACGGCGAAATGGCTCGACGGCGACGGCGAAATGGCTCGACGGCGAAACGGCGACGGCGAAATGTCCTAGACCCTAAATTGAAAATAATGCGACAATTTTTCGAAAATTTGTTGTCTGGCAATAGCCCAATGACAACAAATTTGAGTAAAAATGAAGCATGATTTTCTTATCTATTCTTACTGTCGTGTGATATTCGTAATATTATTTTTTAATACGTATATTGTGGATATTTTCTTAAATGTGACAGTTGTCAAAACTAGGAAACTGGTTGCCATTAAATAGAAACAATCTAAAAAAAATTATATCGCTAATTTTCTACAGTAGATAATTCTCATTATAATTTTAATCTGATTGGACAGAATTAAACACGTGATCAAATATCTTACTATACGATTGGAAGTTAAAATCATTAAAAAATAACCAGTTTAATTTTTATTTCTGTAGTTCTGTATTTTTCAGAATCTCCTATGAATGAAATAATCGCGCTAATTTCATTAAAACATGAACACAATAAGATAAATTTGAAATAAATTAGTAAATAATATATAAATATTAGTTTATTGCATGTATTATAATATCCATATTACAAGGTATTTTACTTTCCCGCACGCCGTGCGGGAAAATTTACTTTCACGCAGGCCGTGCGAGAAAGTGCAACTTTCGGAAACGAAAAGCGTGCGTGAAAGTGGCTCTTTTAGCACGGCCGTAGAAAAAGTACTTTTTGTTATGAATTTTATTTGAACATTATTGCAAGTTACTAAAAAATGTAGTGAGTTTCATACCTATTTATACACAAAAAATGATGTAATATTAACATCTATGTATAGAGAAGGGTTAACCCTTAACCAATCGCGTCACAAGAAATGGTACTTACTGAGCTACTAGTACGTTCTTTAAAGGTAAAATGCACACAGCCGGGCGACGTGTCCTGCCCCGTTTCATTTGAGCTTGGTGACACGTTCGATAACATCTGTGATACCGGTTCTTTGTCTCAGATCTATATTTCTTATTTTATCCCGTAGGCGTAGGATTACGCAGAGCATGGATCTTTCCTTACACCTTTGAGCAACCCTCATTTTCGACGCTGTTGCCTTGTTAGAGTCAGTGTATCTGCTCCATATGTCATTACCGGTAGCACACATTGATCAAACACTTGTCTTTACTCTCTCTACTACTTGTCTCTCATCGCTCCGCAGGCTGCCCAAGCAAGAGTTAATCTTTTTATTTCGCATGTTTGGTTATTAACCCGGTCTATATAGACATTTGAAATAACAAAAATTGCCGGAGAGCCAAATTTTGGTGGAGAGCTAGGGTATACCATAACAAATAAAGTATTAAAAGTCCCCATCGATCCCATGTGTGCAACAAAAGTTATTCGGGGTCAAAGGTCAAAATTTGAGATTTTTTGGATTTTTTTCGAAAACGGTAAGTTTTATCAAAAAAGAACCTTAAACCAAAGTTGTAGATCTTGAAATTCTCTACAAAAATAGTCCTTACTATTTTTTCCTAAGAGTTGCCATTCCTGAGATATCGCGATTCTAAGAGTCACATTATACATGATATGCCCACGTTTCCACACCACCTGTGAGGTAGTGTACTCGGCGCGTTTTTTTTTACCTTGGTTTCCCCTGTAGGCCTACTCCACTAACTGTTTTGACAATTGACCTTATTATTGATATTGATTATTGATATTGCTATTGATTATTAGGTTAACTATTGTTTTGATTTCTTTAGATATTTTAATCAGATTCATATTCTTGAAAGTCTACTTCAACAGTCAAGTCTTCTTCGATTTCATCTTTTTCCTTTTCCTCTTGCTGGATGTTCAAAAATTGTTCAAATGTGACTGAGTCATTGGTCTCTTCATTAAAATCATGGGATCGATGGGGACTTTTAAAACTTTATTTGTTATGGTAAACTCTAGTTCTCCACCAAAATTTGGCTCTCCGGCAATTTTTGTTATTTGCCAACTATTTTGATGTGTAAGTTGACCGGATTATATCTCTGGCAATTCTAATTTCATGACCTAAGTAAATGTACTTTTCAACTACATGTGTGGAAAAATGAGCATAACATCATTATTTATTTATTCGTGTAATTTTTGCTTAACACCACATTTTTTATTTAGTGGACTTCAAACTATAAATTTATAATAAATAACATACACAATATACCGCTTGATGAATAACAGAGTCCCAAATCATGCGATTGCCCATGAAATACGGAAGTACAGTCAACTAAATAAAAGTTTTGGTGAATTACCTACTCAAATATTTGCAGATATTTGAAGTACCCTGTTCACTGACAAACTGGAAACAGAAATATTTAAAGTACCTATCTAACATAAATATTTGATATGAGAAATGCAATTAAGTGCTCACTTGTATGTACGTACATACTATAAAAAAATGGTTGGAAAAACCAACAGCTGACAATATATAAGAGGAAAGTTTTGGTGATATTACAACCGTTAAAAATATTTACATAAGTCCTTAAGTAAATAAGTAAAAAATGTAAATACAACTGTGACGAAGTCAAATGACAGATGACTATTTTTGTGTAATATATTTCACTAATTTGTGACTATTTTGGATTAGTGATGAAAGCTTTGATTTCACAGTTATACTATGCTGAGACAATTTTAAACGGACAAAAAATCTCCACAAATTATTAATGGGCAAATATCTCCAGACAAAAAATTCCCATAAATAATCCCCATACAAATAAGTATTCCCCAAAATATCGGACAGGACCACAAAAAATCAAGTGGTGGATGCTAAAAGATGAGAAAGAAGGTCTATTCAGGGAAAGAATAGTAGACAAAATATATGTTGGAATATGAAAGGAAGCCCTAATATAATTTGGAGAAAGATGGCCAGTAGTATTAGAGAGACTGCTATTGAAATACTTGGGAAACGTCAGGGAAAAAGTTTGAGGATAAAGAGACTTGGTGGTGGCCAAGTGAAGTAAAAGGAAAATTATATAAAAAGTGGCAAGAAACCAGATCCGACACAGATTTTCAAAACTATATGGTCGCGAAAAAGGAAGCGAAAGTAGCAGTAGCAAAAGCCAAAGCAGAAGCGTATTCAAACCTATACGATCAACTTGATACCAGGGAAGGCGAAACGAAGATATATATGTTATAGTCAAAGCCCGAATTTCAGGCACTCCTAGGTTTGACTAGGCAATCCTCAGGTCTGACTGACGGTCTCAGTCAAAGCCCGAAATAAATTACAGTTTCGGCCTTTGACCAGTCAAACCTAGGAGAGACTAAGTTGGTCAGGCAAAGGTCGAAATTTAATTTTATGAAATCGGGGTTTGACTAGTCAAACCCCGATCAGCTATTTAAATGTCGTAATTTGTTAGATTCTTTGACTTTGACTTTATAGTCAAAGTTGGCCTAAGATGGTTGATTGAGGTTTTGGTAGGGTTTCACCATGTTCCCATAGGCAATATCCTGTAACATCGGCGTTTAGCCTGTTGAATATTATTTTTAAATAATGTAAATCGAATTTTAAATTCAACCAGTTTGGTTCTGGGGCTATTTAGCAAGTATGCACATTCACTGATGATGGACCGATAGGTCTGAAAACGTTCTGAATTGGACTTATTTTATTCAATCCATTGGGATTTTAAGTTTTAATAAATATACCAATTTACATAGAAGCGTATTCAAACCTATACGATCAACTTGATACCAGGGAAGGCGAAACGAAGATATATATGTTATAGTCAAAGCCCGAATTTCAGGCACTCCTAGGTTTGACTAGGCAATCCTCAGGTCTGACTGACGGTCTCAGTCAAAGCCCGAAATAAATTACAGTTTCGGCCTTTGACCAGTCAAACCTAGGAGAGACTAAGTTGGTCAGGCAAAGGTCGAAATTTAATTTTATGAAATCGGGGTTTGACTAGTCAAACCCCGATCAGCTATTTAAATGTCGTAATTTGTTAGATTCTTTGACTTTGACTTTATAGTCAAAGTTGGCCTAAGATGGTTGATTGAGGTTTTGGTAGGGTTTCACCATGTTCCCATAGGCAATATCCTGTAACATCGGCGTTTAGCCTGTTGAATATTATTTTTAAATAATGTAAATCGAATTTTAAATTCAACTACTGTTTGGTTCTGGGGCTATTTAGCAAGTATGCACATTCACTGATGATGGACCGATAGGTCTGAAAACGTTCTGAATTGGACTTATTTTATTCAATCCATTGGGATTTTAAGTTTTAATAAATATACCAATTTACATAGAAGTGGTTTTACTTCTTGTTAGAGTTTTTTAACTATATGGTATACAGCCAACCTAGGGAACTTCCCTTTTAGTTTGTTAGATTATGTTCAATAAAACGTCATTTTTTAATTTTAATGTTTATTATTTTTATATTGTCGTAATTAAAATAAAAAAATATAGTGTTTATTCTCACATGTTGGGCCATTATGTCATTTAGATTTGCACAATACGTTAGATCTTTTTCCTCACATAATTTTGAAGACCATTTCTTGTTGCAGTAGGATTTTATAAAGCCTTCTCCTCCAAATTTAGAATATTTTGTACTAATTTCTCTTAGAGACAGCTTAACGTCTGGAACATCTTCAAAAATTCTCTTTGCATTCTCTTATTTGATTTCCTAAAAACAGTGTGTTTATTTTTCCTTATTTCGTACCAACTCTAAATAAGCCGTCAATTGTTTTATCGTCAACTGTGAAAGAAGATATTGCAATCATAGACAAAACTAAGGATCACCATAATACTAACGAAGCCCATGGACCGTAGTCACTAGGAGAGAAAGAAAATTGTCAAACAATTCAGATTACCTCTTTAGATATGGTTTGTTGTATTCTCCAAAAAGAGTGCTCTGACGCACATACGTGCATAATTTGTAGTCAGGTGGTGCATATTATATACGCACACATATTTTGACAGCACACTTGGTGCATACTATGAAGGTTTTGAAAGAAAAGTTACATGCATGCGTTGTGCACACACAGAAAAAATTAAAATTATATTAATTATTTCATTTAAAAGATTAAGTGAAAAAAAAAATTCCTCCAATTTCGATCGGAAAAACTGTAACAATACTTATCCCTAGCTTTGATACAGCCAAAGGAGATGCTCGAAATATTTTGGGTATCATACGATTGCAATATCTTCTTTCACAGTTGACGATAAATTAATTGACGGTTTATATAGAGTTGGTGCGAAATAAAAACAATAAACACAGTTTTGCAAGAAATCAAATAAGAGAATGCAAAGGAAATTTTCTTAATTTCAAAGATAACGTTTCAGACGTTAAGCTGTCTCTAAGAGAAATTAGTACAAAATATTCTAAATTTGGATTACAAGACTTTATAAAATGTTACTGCAATAAGAAATGCTCTTCAAAATTATGCAGGTGTAAAGATCTAACGTATTGTGCAACTCTAAATGCCATAATGTCTCAACGTGTGAGAATAATCACTAATTTTTTTTATTTTAATTACGACAAAATAAAATAATAAACATTAAAATTAAAAAATGACGTTTTATTAAACCTAATCTAAAAAATTACGACGTTTTAAGCTAGATCGGGGTTTGACTAGTCAAACCCCGATTTCATAAAATTTAATTTCGACCTTTGCTTGACCAACTTAGTCTCTCCTAGGTTTGACTAGTCAAAGGCCGAAACTGTAATTTATTTCGGGCTTTGACTAAGACCGTTAGTCAGACCTGAGGATTGCCTAGTCAAACCTAGGAGTGCCTGAAATTCAGGCTTTGACTATAAAATATATAAAATAGTCAAACAGAGAGCAAAGAAAGCAAAAGATTTTAATCGGATTAGAAGTTCAGAGATGAAAATAATAAAATACTAATTCACGAAAAGGATGTCAAAAAGAGATGGAGAAAGTACTTTGACAGCTTATTAAATGAAGAATTTGAAAAACAGCCTGTGGAGTCAACGGAGACAGTAGCAGTAATGGTCACCAATATAACAAACGAGGAAGTGGCTCAAGCGCTTCAAAAAGGAAAGAAAGGAAAAGCGGTAGGACCAGATGATATTCCTGGGGAAGTATGGAGAGCATTGGGAGAGACAGGAACCAGGTGGCTAGCAGGTTTATTTAATAGAATTATGGAAGTTGGACAAATGCCAGACGAATGGAGAAGCAGTATACTGGTACCTGTTTACAAAAACAAGGGAGATATACAAAAATGTACTACAGGGCTATAAAATTGCTTAGCCACACCATGAAAATATGGGAAAGAGTAATTGATAGACGGATACGTGAAGAGACCGAAATATCCGAGAATCAATTTGGCTTTATGCAGGGCAGATCAACAACAGATGCAATTTTCATTATAAGGCAGTTGATGGAAAAATACAGGAGTAAGGAAACAAACGCTCATATGGTATTCATTGATCTTGAGAAAGCATATGATACAGTTTCTCGAGAGGTTCTGTGGTGGGCACTCAACAAGAAAGGAGTCGCTGGTGAATATGTAAAGATTGTGAGGGATATGTATGAGGGAGTAACGACTAGTGTTAGGACAGGTGTGAGAGAGACTGATAAATTTCATGTGAAAGTAGGATTGCACCAAGGCTCGGTGCTTAGTCCGTATTTATTCTCATTAGTTTTGGACCAGATAACAGCGAAACTACAGGGTAACATTCCATGGTGCTTAACGTATGCTGATGATGTCGTGTTAGTAGGAAATAGTGAAAGAGACTTAGAACAAAAACTGGAACAGTGGAGACAAGCTCTCGAGAAAAAAGGTTTAAAACTTAGTAGGACAAAGACAGAGTATTTGGAATGCTCATTTAAAGATGGAGTTACTACAAATAAAATGGTATCTTTGGATGGTGAACTGATTGTAAAAAGCAATAGTTTTAAGTACCTGGGATCGGTATTACAGAGTAATGGAGAAATAGATGGAGATGCATGCAGTAAAATTAGGGCTGGATGGATGAAGTGGAAGGAGTGGTGTGCTGTGTGACAGGAAAATTCCAATGAAGTTGAAGGGAAATTCTACAAAACAGCCATAAGGCCGGCTGTGATGTATGGAACTGAATGTTGGGCAGTGAAAAAGAAAGAGGAACAACGAATGCATGTGGCGGAAATTATAATGCTTAGATGGATGAGTGGAGTGACCAAAAAGGATACAATTAAAAATGAGTATATTAGGGGAAGTCTAGGTGTGGCACCAATTGATGCCAAAATGAGAGAGCATAGGTTGAGATGGTTTGGTCGTGTTCAACGGCGAGACGTTAGTCACCCAATACGAAGAATTGTTGAAGTGCAGATTCCTGGAACGAGTAGGATAGGAAGACCAAAGAAGACGTGGGGGAAGACGATTAGGCAGAGCATGTTGGTAAAGGGGATTAATATTGATATGACCCAAGATAGAATTGTGTGGAGAAATGAGAAATGCAATTAGGGAAGCCGACCCTGCATAGGGTTAAGGCAAAGAGAATGATGATGGCAAATAAGTATTCCCCAGATAAGAAATCCCCCCAAAAAATTCCGTCCAAATAATACCCACAAAGATCTCCACAAGAAATTCCGGCCAAAAAATCGCCACAAATTTTATTTTCACGTATGTTAAGCATTGGTATGAAAACGTAGATCACAGGTTTTTGACATAGCTTTTGTAAGCTTTTGAAGGAGTTTTTGAAATATTGCTTTCATTGAATTGAAACTGTCGACTAAATATTTTTGATGTAAAATTTACAAAGAAGCAACAGATTTTTTGCAGTATGTAATTGTACAATCAAAATTATAGTTTTTAGGACCAGCAGTTATTATCACAAATGGGCAATGTTTTGAACAGAGTTATTAAATCAGAGTGAGATAAACATTTAAGCGAATAATTACAACATGATTCTCACAGCCTTAGATTCACCATAGGTTCCACGATTTAAAAAACTCACACTCGTTTGTCAAGTAAAATTTGAAGTTTTCGGCATGAATCCTTACTGGGAAAACCAGTTGGAATAGGTAATTGGAATTCGAAATTTGGTAATGGAAATTACAATTAATTGCTTAATCTTAATTGCTAATCATTATTTTCGTGCCGAAAAACAGTGATCATAGCTGTCGCCAGGTTTAACGGCTACAGCTATACTCTCATGCACTAAGGCCTGAAAAATATTTGTGTCGATTTCTTTCACGGGAAAACTTTTGAGAACTATTCAGCAGCAAATGAAGAGTACAGGGGAAAAACAAGGAATATCACTTTTTCAAGAATTTTGGCTTTTCTCGCCATGTGGTAGCAAAAACTGACTACTATCGACTAGCGACTAGCCTATCGATTTAGAACAACAACCAGAAAAATCAGTCTATATAAATTTTCGGACATCTTGGATATTAAAGCACACTATGTAACGCACAGCTGAATGTGGCTGAATTTTTATGTTTGTGGGCCACAGTGTTGCCATGCTGTTTTCTATATATTTCTTTCATAATTTCAATCAATGTTAAATGTACCTACAAGAATAATAGAATAATAACGTTTACTTCTCCGTCATTATACTAGGTAAAATGACAAATGAGGTGTCAAATGAAAGCTTATAATCCAAGGATAGTACTAAATGTGAGAAATTAGACCTAGATTGTCTGTCCCTCAAAAAATAAGCGTTATATTGGGGATTTCTAATGTTGACATTAAAAGTTGCACTATTTTTTTTTCTATAAAACATTTTGATCTAAACTTACCAGAAAACGTCTTTGTACTCTTGACTTTAAAATAAACGTGATTGGGAAGCTAAATTTTAAACTTCGTCACACAACTTTTGCGATTAAACTTTGCAATGCACAAAATCCGCACCTTTTTCTTTGAAAAATTCATAACCTTTATCATGATAAGAATAAAAACTTGAGGCAGATACCTTTGTCTTCAGAAATGTTACAGCTATATAGTGTAAAAATTGCAGAGAAAAATATTAAAATGGAACAGAGTTGTAGCGAGGTAAACGCAAAAAACGTGATTTCTTTTTTTTTATTTTTAGGTTAAAATTGCGATTTTGACAATGTTCCCCCACATAAAATTCAAAATAAACTTCATTTTCGTTTTCAGCACCCTCGAAAATATAAAGTATGAATAAAATTAGCCATTCATCCCTCTGTGGTCAGTATCTCGAAAACTAAGCGCTTTTTTGAGGGTGTCACGCTCGTGTATAATATCACAAAAATTGTAACGTGATAATATGAAAAAATAGAGGATACGGCAACGATGTCACAAGTGATGGTCGGATCGAACGCCAAAATCTACACAGACATATTAGAGTGCTTTAATATCCAAGATGTCCAAATTTTCTAAGAGTGTGTATCCAAGCGAAAAACCATGATCGTCCATATAGTCCTGTCGCCAGTGGGGGTACAACGGCCTCCTTAATTCAGATGGACTTATTCAAGTTTTTTTTATGTATTTTTACCCTTAGAACACGAATTTTTTGGGTAACAGTTGATCCGGATGTCGATCAGATTGTTATAGACAAAGAACTTGAGGAATCACATAACAGCGATTTTTCGCAAAATAAAACATTGTTTTGTAATTTTTGGGCCATTCTAGGCAAAAAATGTTTTTACAAGTTTTTTCGTAGGATGTATAGTTTTCGACATAAACGCGATTGAACTTTCAAAAAATCGAAAAGTTTCAATTTTTGAATCCGAATAACTTTTGACTGAAAAATAAAATAGGAATTCTGCTTACCGCATTTGAAAGTTCAAGTCAAATTCTATCGGTTTTGATTACTTTCATTGCTAAAAATTAATTTTTTTATTGTTAAACAAAGCTATTAACACATAGTGATTGAATGATATTTTCAATGCATTTCCCATTTGAAATCGAACGAGTAGGCGCGCATACATACAATTTGTACGTATATTACGTACATTAAAACGCATGCATTGGGCACGGGAAACACTATGTGTTTAAGGCTTTGTTTAACAAATAAAAACTTAATTTTTAGCAATGCAAATAATCAAAACCGATAGAATTTGACTTGAACTTTCAAATGCAGTAAACAGAATTGCTATTTTATTTTTTAATCAAAAGTTATTCGGGTTCAAAAATTGCACTTTTTCGATTTTTTGAAAGTTTAACCGCGTTTATCTCTAAAACTATGCATTCTACGAAAAAGCTTGTAAGACCATTTTTTGCTGAGAATCACCCAAAAAATACAAAAAAATGTTTTGTTTTGCGAAAAATCGCTGTTATGTAATTCCTCAAGTTCTTTGTTTATAACAAACTTATCGACATCCAGATCAACTGTTACCCAAAAAATTCGTGTTCTATGGGTCAAAATACATAAAAAGAACTTGGGTAAGTCCATCTGAATTAAGGAGGCCGTTGTACCCCACCTGGCGACAGGACTAATACGCTACCGAACAAAACAAGGAATGTCAGCAGTTTTTTGGTGCATTATTTTAATAAGTTAATATAGATTAATATTATATATTAAAATTATAGAATAAGAACTGCTAGAATGCCTAGAAACCTTTATTGGTGTTTATCTCAATATGTATAAAATGTAACGTTCCTTGTTGTTCCCCTGTACTGTTCAAATATATCTTGGGGATTTTTTGTCCGGAATTTTTTGTGGGGATATTTTGTTCAAAGTAGTTTGTTGGCAGTAAATACAATTAATACCCCCTCTGTGGCGCAGTGGTAAGAGCGCCTACCTTTGAAACGAAAGGTCGGGAGTTCGAATCCTACCAGGGGCAGAAATTTTTCATTTATTATAAATTAATAAATGGAAAATAGTTTCTGTCCTTGTGGGATCGGTACTCACCGGAGGGACCGCAGACGTTCGGAAACAATTAGCGTCTCTTTGCAAAGACAATGACATCGACTTTGCAAAGTAACAAGACACTTACTCAACACACACACTACACATTACTCCCCTGACTTAGTGATAAGTTATACAATTACGTGGCTAAAGGTTCTAGTTCTAAACCAAAGCCAGAATCAGAGAAAAAAAAAATACAATTAAGATAGCTATAATGGTAACCAATGTTCTGAAAGGAAATGGTACATGAATAAGAAGAAGAATACCTTGATTTATAAATAAGAAGTTTTCAAATCGAATGGTACCTATATGTATATTAATAAAAAAGTGTTTCTAGTGAAAAAAGTGGAATAAGAGTGTTGTTCGGTGTACATTTTTGTGTTTGATGTGTGTAACAAAAAGAATCAAATAATCATGTGACATTGCCCCAGCTCCTTCTAAAATTTGAATTTTAATATTATATATTTCTCGTTTCAAGTTTTATAAAAATATTTTGCAAACTATGTATATTACTCGTGTCGTAATATTTCAGGTTCTATCTCGTTATTTTCAAAAAGTCCTCCATAAATCCCAAATAAATCATCCTAGAGTCGCTAGTCGACACTGTCAAAATTGATCATAAATTATGAGTAATTATTCAGTTAGTGGCAACACAACAAGAATGATGCTAGTGAAGTGAACAAATAATGAAATACACGGTCGTTAACAAGGTCAACCCGCACAGTGTCATCTTTCTAATGTCAAGACTATATTGTGGATTATTGATCGGATTGGTGTCTAAAAAATGTACACTGGGAGCATGAGAAATTTTAAGAGAGAACACACAAAAATATGACGCTTATACAGGGTGTCCCGAAAAGATTGGTCATAAATTATACCACAGATTCTGGGGTTAAAAATATGTTGATTAAACCTAACTTACCTTAGTACAAATGTGCACATAAAAAAAGTTATAGCTGTTGGAATTCAACTTTATTATTTTTGTTAAGTGTTAGAATACACATGTGGGGTCTCTCTTCATGGCTGAGCCAATTCTCCGAATGCATTAGGGCGATAAACTTTTACCTAAAATTGCACATGTTACAAGGGATGTGAATGCCAGAACTGTATGTTAGTGTTAGTTCTGCGTTCGATAAGTAGTCTAGAAGAATATCTCGTTGTAGAAACACGTATCTTAATTTCTTTGTATATTGTAATATTACGGTTTTTCGGTTAAAATAAATTCTTTGTTTACTATTATTTGTACATTTTATTATCTACTATTTCTAATAGGTTCTGGGCTCAGTTACGTTGTTAGCTCACCTGTATTAAGATAATAATTAAAAGTGTACATTCGCGAAATTTTTCGTGTTAACCGAATACATAATGGCGGAGAGTGCGAAATATAACGTCGAAAAGTTGAACGGCAAGAACTATCAATATTGGAGTTATTTAGTGAAAATGTTACTCATCAATGCTGATCTATGGGAAATAGTTTCGAGTGAGTTACCATTAGAAGCAGATCGAAGCAGTTCTTGGAAAAAACAAAATGATAAGGCTTTGTCAACTATAGCCTTACTTGTTGACGTTAATCAATTAGTGCATATCCGGAACAGGGAATTCGCGCGCGATGCGTGGATAGCGCTAAGGGAGTATCATCAGAAATCAAGTTTGTCTAGTATGGTGTTTTTGTTAAAGCAAATCTGTAGGCTATCGCTAGAGGAGAATGGTGATATGGAAGCACACATTAGTTTATTCCTAGAATCGTTGAATAAACTGGCCGCCTTAGGGGAAGAAATTAAGGACAGGTTCTCAGCAGGAATTTTGCTGGGAAGTCTTCCAGACTCATACAGTTTTTTGATTACAGCGCTGGAAAGTAGGCCATCGAGTGAATTTACTCTAGAATTTGTTACGAGTAAATTAATAGATGAGTACAGGAAACGTCAGGGAGCTTTGGGAAGAAATCAGGAGGAGTCGGTGATGAAGTCAGTATACGAGGGTAACAAAAATAATGGTACTGCAAGGGCAGAAGCAAGGCAGTGTTATTTTTGTAACCGGAAGGGCCATTTTAAACGAGATTGCTTTAAGTACAAAGCGTTTAAGAAGGAAAAGGCCAATAAAGTCACTGAAGGTACTGATGATGCATGTTTTATGGTCAATTATAGCTCAAGGGACGGAAAAAGGGATTCTGCTTCGTGGTATGTGGACTCAGGAGCTTCGAGCCACATGGTTAATTACAAAGGATTCTATACCCAATTTGACGGTAGCAGAAAGGGCGTTGTAAGTTTGGCGGAGAAAGGGCAATACTCCGAGGTTCAGGGTATAGGGACAGGACTTATTGAGTGCGTGACTGGATCGGGAGTGGAAAATTTAAAAATCGACGAAGTGTTGTATGTGCCGGGATTAGACTCAAATCTGCTTTCGGTGAAAAAGCTAACAAGTGCGGGACATAATGTGCAATTCGATAAAAACGAGTGTAAAATCGCTTTACACGGAAAAGTCGTCGCGAGTGCGGCGCCTTCACCGGACTTATACAAACTTTCAACTGTGGACCATGGATTGAGTGCTGTGGAGCACTCCAGCAACTGTCAACATGCATGGCATAGACGGTTTGGACACAGGGACATGGATGCAGTCAAACACTTAATGGAAAAGAAAATGGCAGTCGGGATTGATATGACAGACTGTAGGATTAGGGAAACTTGTGAATGCTGTATGAAAGGTAAAATTTTACGTAAGAGTTTTCCAAAATTTTCTCATAGCAATACATTTAATATTCTTGACTTATTACATTCGGATATTTGCGGGCCCATGAAGACTGTTACTCCAGGGGGTAAACGTTATATTTTGACTTTAATTGATGATTTTTCTAGATATACAACTATATATTTATTAAATCATAAAAATGAAGCGGTAAAATGTATAAAAGAGTTTATAGAATTTGCGAGTAATCAGTTAGGTAGGGTTCCAAAAGTAATTAGGTCGGATAGGGGTGGCGAGTACGTAAATAATAATTTAAGGGAATTTTTAAAGGGTAAAGGTATAAAAATTCAATATACAGCGGGGTACTCTCCAGAACAAAACGGGGTTGCAGAAAGAAAGAATCGATCTCTAGTTGAAATGGCTAGGTGCATGTTAATCGATGCGGGTTTAGCAACGAAATTTTGGGGGGAAGCGATAGTGACAGCCAATTATTTGCAAAATCGATTACCTACTAAGTCGAAAGAAAAAACGCCCTATGAATTGTGGCATAAAGTAACACCGAATGTGTCGAATTTGCAAATATTTGGGTCTACGGTTTATAGCCACATTCCCAAAGAAAAAATGAAGGATAAATTTGATCCAAAAGGTGAGTCACTGATATTTGTAGGTTACTCTGATGAATCAAAAGCGTATAGATTGTTAAATGTAGATACAGAACGTATTACAATTAGCCGTAGTGTGGTGTTTTCCAAGAGAAATATATGCGTCGAGAAAAAGGAGGCAAAAAGTGAGGAAATATCCATTGGGTCCATGATGGAACGGGAAAAAATAAAGCCAAACGACGTAGAAGACAGAGATGTTGCAAATTTTGAAAACACGGAGGAAATAGAAAATTCTACGGACACATCTAACACGTATGAGAGCTTAAGTTGGGAAGAATCCCATGACGATGACGGTGATTCTAACTATCAATTAGATACAGATCTCGATATAGAGAATTCAGGTGATCGTAGATCTAGCAGAATAAATAAAGGTATTCCACCTGAGCGCTACATAGCAAAGTTGACAGAACTCGA